>NW_016690304.1:1526189-1830686 GCF_001604755.1 Lepidothrix coronata
CTCCAAACCATGTCCAACCTGGCCTTGGACACTTCCAGGGATGGAGCAGCCACAGCTTCTCTGGGAACCTGTGCCAGGGCCTCCCCACCCTCACAGGGAAGAATTCCTTCCCAATATCCCATCTAACCCTGCCCTCTGGCAGTGGGAAGCCATTCCCCCTTGTCCTGTCACTCTGCCTCTGTAAAAAGTCTCCCCCTCTTTTTTATAAGCCTCTTTAACCCAGCATGTTCCTGGATGTAATAAAAACATTTGAGTGCAACCTTCTGAATGCCCTCTGGTTTCTCTAGGATTAAGTTAATAAATGAGAAAGTAGAGGTCTCTTGTACCTTGCTGGTACTTTGGGGCAAAGAAGCACTTGGAAAAAACCTGAGTTCATAGTTAGCTGGGGATCTGGGGAGTTGTATTTCATTGCTAACTTGCCTTCCATGCCAATTTTCACTGGGTTTTTTAATCCCTGTTTTTAATATCCTCCTAAATTGATCAATCTCATCCTTCAAACTCTTGTAAGTATGAAATGACTGAAGAAGGAAATTGAGAAATACAGAGAAAATTACCTGGTCAAACTATTATTTAGGGATTGACTTCAGATTATTTTTTTTTAAAGCAAGGAAGAGAAAGAAATTCTTCAGTGGCTTGGAATTAACATAATTCAATTCTTCTCTTATTTGTTCAAAAACTTGGAAGTACCATTGATCTACCATATATCAGTGCTCAGGGGTTTCACTGGGGATTGTGTGATTTGACAACAAAATATGCTGTCAGCTGGGATCTTCTGCCCAGAACTTTCTCCAAGAGCCACATCAATCTCTTGCCAGATTTATTTCTTTTAACGTGGCCATTGACTGAAGTGACTTTTGTCTCGAAAATCATGTTCTATTTTGATTCGAGGGCTTATAGCTTACAGTATCCTCCATATTCAGGAAAAAAAATAGCACAGCCCACTTTATATTTGATGCCACAGCATTTTCTTGCCATCAGCTGAGCACAGCTCTTGAGACACTAGTAAATTAGTGGCTCCATTTCCATCCTTTAAGTGCAGTTCCAAAACTGAATGAGATCCTGGCATCTAGCTCCCAGGCAGTGAACCAAAGTCATTGTTGTTGGCTACACACTCTTTTCCAAGGATTTGCCAGAGAAGATTGTTGCAAACTCGCTGAAACTTAAGTACAACCTAAGTTAAGTTAGCTGGAAAAGGTGGCTCTTCCCTTAAATTCTGGGGTTAAAGCAGCTTTGTGGTGAGCAGATTGGAGGACTGGGCATTAGCAGGGACATTGCCTAATTGCAGTGGTTGGTGTGGCTGCCTTGTTTTGGAGGCTGAAGTGCCTGGTGTGTTTTTAAATTGCCCTTTGCCAAGTGAATAGGTGCTAATTTGCCTCCTCACAGCTGAGTGCTGCCTGGTTTTGCCGAATTCTGCCTGTGTCCCTTCAGCCCGTGCTAAGACGTGGGTGAAATTATTCCTTTGTGATGGGAAATGCTGTTGTTTTGCTGGAGTTTATGGTTGGGTTGCCTAAATTCTTTTAAACTCTGTCACGTTATTTGCATTCTATTGCTTTTCCAAAGTAGTGAGTATTAATTAGTGTTGTTTTTTGGCAAGGAATCCTGCCTTCCTCCTTTGATTATTTGGAAAAATGTGACTCCTTTTAGGCTGTTAGTAGCCTCTCCAGTTGTTTTGGAATGACACAGTTACCCCCTAAAAAAACCCAACTAAATGCTGCTTCTGTTGTTGGCTTGATCCAGAAGTGAGATCTGAAAAAGGTCCCGAGAAGGAAAGTTTTAGCAGTTTTTAATTTAGTGGCTTATTTATATTCACCTTTGCAAATGGCTCTAATCCCACCCACAGTCCAACAGCACAGCTATCAAGGATCGATCTGTTCCTGCCAAAGTTTAGTAACAAATCTTTTGAAAGGTCCCATGTACTTTCCCTGTTGTTGGGACAGTGAAGCTTTGCGGTGTTGGAAACCTCCCCAGGAAAACTGGGCAAAGCTAGGCTTCAAGGCTGGTTAAAAGAGAAGAAGGATTTGGAAGAGGGTTCTGAGGTCAGCTGATAAAGCTTTAAAAACTGAAGTAAAATGCACAAGCTTTCATTTGTAGCATGCAACACATTGTTAGTCATAGCTCCAAACAAAGTATGGGTTCTTCTTTATTCTTATCTCTAGAAGCCTTTTTCGAGGGAATTGGATGGAAGACTGCTGTTTAGATCCCTTTCCCCTTGTGCACACCTAATTTTCTTCACCCTGTTCTGATGCTCTTGAAGAGCATCTGGTTTGAAGCTATTGGTGATGCACTTGGGTTTAATCCTGATGGTAATTCCTGTTTTGCTGATGGAATTGTTATTGCATCACTGTTTTCTGGGGTTTATTTTGGTGGAAGAGTGTTTCTTGCTTCCGTCCTCCCTTGGTGTGCAATGTACTAATTAGACTCTAAACTTAAGGAATTGCTGAGTGTTTGCATCTTCCTTAAAAATCCAGCCCTAGGTACTTAATAGACCTGTTTTGGTGGTACCTTCACTCAGCACCTGATAATTCCTTGGCAATAAATATTAACACAGTTGCTTTTCTTGGGCCATGGTGAGATCTGGTGGTTCTTGGGACTGTGCAGAGAAGCATATTTTACTCATCTGCTCTTGGCACTTCTCTCTCAATATTTGAAGTCTCTCAAGGTGTGTATTTTTATCAGTGACTCTTAACTGGAGGTGGCTGAAAACTATCTCCTGTTTGCAGGAATTAAGGAGAGCATTGGGTCTGCATGCTGGAAAGCACCTTTTTGATCAGCAATAGACTTTTTGATTTGTGTGCGTTTAACCTTTTCCCAATATCATTCTGGTTTTCCTTTGCACAGGATGCTGTTATTCCCTACAAGGAAGTCCTCCAGATGTACTGGGAGAAAGCAACAGGCTTTGTGAATGCCCGATGTGCTGGACTTGAACCCTGGCAGCTCATTGGTTTGACCTTTTCTTCTACCCTTCTGAGTGTGTGGCTGCATGGCTTCCTCTTCCAGCCTGAGAGTGAGTATTTGAAAATGAGGGGTTTTCCTTTGTTTAGAGGGAAGGGAGGGGCATCAGAGTTGTTCCCAGGTAGTAGAAGGGAAAGGGGGTGAAACAAGGACAAACGCTTATTAAAACAGACTCTCTGCTGTCAACTAATGTTTACAAACCCCTCTTCCAAATTAAGGTGAAGACCTGTCTGATCGATGTAACACCTCCATTCCTTCAGAGGGTGCAGCAGCCCAGCCTGGAATGTGCCTCTGTCTCCTTCCCTTTCCCTTGTCTCTGTTTTTCTTTTGGCTGGACCATTTACTTGCCGCAACACTCTTGTTGCTCAAACGCTGGGGAGGTTTATCCCAGAGCCGGGTTCCTGTGAACTGAGTCACTGCTGCAAAGTGCCTGGATAACCCTTGGTTGCTTCCCTTCCTGCTGGGGGAGGAGATGTGGTTTTGATTTGGCGTTGGAGGCGTGTTTCGTCTTCAAGATGTTCAAGATAATTGCGTGTGGTGGTGTGAGTTTTGTTTGGGTTTTTTTGCTTGTTTGTTTTGTTTCTTTTTAAATTTTATTTAATTTCCGGACCCTCTTCCTGTTTTGAGTGATTTCTGATGTTGACAGTGGGATCTCTTCTGGTGAACTTGCAGTTTCCCCTGGCTGTGTTATGGCCAGAGATCACTACCTTGCCCTCAGAGAACACAGTGCTTTTCATTTCCCACAGGCCTTAGGATTACACTCCAGTGGCAGCTTGTTAAAAACAGCCAAGTTTGTAACTTGATGTCAACCTCTGTGTCTCTGTTTCTCAAGCAGGCCTTTGTCTTTCAACAGTGGGAATGTCTGTAAGGAACAAATTGGTGTGAAGCTTTTGCTCAGGACAGGGTTATGTTATTTTCTTGGCTAGTATTTGTACTGTTGCACAGTGTATATTTTTAAAGTATTGACTTAAAAGGTTGTCTGAATATTTCAGGAGTTTGAAGTCTTTACTCACTGAGAAAATTGATAATGAAATTGTGCACAGTGAGATGTGCAGCAGAAATGTTGTCAGAGCATTGAGTATTTGCTACAGAGTGTTCCAGTTAGTGTCCTTAGGTAGCCTTTCAAATTGTACATATGAAGTGAAATATATATATGAAGTGGGAGGGGAAAGTGTAAATAAAATTGCCAAGTCTTGAAAGGGTCGATTTTTTTTAATCTTTTGTTGAGTTATTTCTTGGTGTAAGTGTCCTGTGGGCGTGCAAGTGAAATGCCTCCAGGACTTGGCAGATGTTTTCGGTGGCTATAAAGCATCTGTGTCATCCTGATTTCATTCCTGCCTGTAGAGCTACCCTAGGAGTTTTCCAGTGCTTGTCATCAATGGCTTGTCTCATTCATGTGGTGCAATTTCTGCTTTTCCCTCTGTCCATCCTCTTTCCCTGAGTCACCTCCCATTGCATCATGTTTCCTACCTCTGGTGGACACACATGGGGCAAATCTGTGTTGTGCCACAGCTGACATGGTCACAGATGTCACTGTTTCCTCTTTGGTCTGGGGGCCTGTTTCACATCTTAAGTGTTTTTGTTTTCTAGTACTATTCTGGTTTGAAGAGGCAGAAGATAATTTCAAAAAGTACTTTCCCTTTTTGCTAGAGACTTTTCCTTTAGCAGACTCTGAAATCCCTCTCTTTCCTGTAAAATTCCACAGGTGGGTGTGAACTGCTTTGTAAGAAAGTCAAATTATGGATTCCTGTTCTGCAGTCCAGATGTTTCCATAGCATGGCCTGCTCCTGAGCCTTGTTCTTCAATTTTCTCATCTATCCCCTTGGTCACTGAATTATTTTAGCTTGGATCAGTGATGCTGAACCTGGATCATGGTCTCTGTAAGAAGTACTGTGCTCAGAGTCCCTTTTTTTTTCTTGACTCATTATAGGTTCATTTCTAACTTTTCTCTTTCAGGTTTGACATCTCGAACCAAAAAACAGTTCTTTAAACTGCTGAGAAAAATGCCACTTGTTGGAGCCATAGTAAGTATTGGAACAACTACTTCTGGTATTATCCCAGGTCCTTGTTTCAGCTCTCTTGGAGAATACACAGTTCTGTGCATCTTTTTCATGTCACTGTGATCATAATGATCCAAGGATATACAACTGGAATGTCTTCTGCTGCCAGCTGGTTGAATGACAGATTTAATTTCTACCTATTCTTTTTGTCATAATATCGCACTCATAAAATGGAGGTGCCAGATTCTTTTAATTTTTTTATTTGTTTTAACCAAGAATCAGTGTGGTAACAGAATTTTCCAGTAACATTTCCTCATTGTTAGATTTCAAGAAAATAATTTTAATTCTGGGAGAAGGAGGACAGGATTAGAACTTGAGTTGCTCTTCTGAAACAATGTCAAGTGTGAGATAGCTAAGTTGTGCAACTTGGAAGGATATTTATTTTAATCAGGGAACTGGCTGTGATTAGTTTAGGGTTCAGATAACTATTAGCAGTAATTAGCAGTATAGCACAAGGCTATCAGAACTTTGTGTAATCATTAAAATGACATGAGCTGTGGTTTGGGAGATTCTTTTTTTGCACGGAAACTTGCAAGCACAAATGTCAGCATGTTTTAGCACGTTAGCAACTTAGTGATGAAGAAATGCCCAGCTGGGTTTGTTTTACCTGGTAAATGATGGTATCACACTTGATGGCACTGCTTTCTGCTTAGTGTGTTGGCATATTTGCACATTGACCGAGGGGTCAGATCTGTTACAGATAATTTTATCAAGAGAGTAGGGCAGAGGAACTCTTTTTCCTTTTGCTGTAGACACAGAAGGAGTTCTCCAATTCTCCCCCAGCCCTCCGGAAGGGAGTAGCATCCCCTCTTTGTTATATAAAGTACCTCAACTTTCACCTTCTCACCTGAGTAGCCCTTGATCAGATGAGTTCTCTTCTGCTTGTATTTTTTGCCTACCTCTTAGAAAAGGACACCTTGTACAATTCCTGTTGTGTCCAGGCTTTCCCTCCTTGGGGCTGACACTGCTCTCCTGTGCCAGAGGACTCCTGCTGTGCCCTATCTGTGTGCTGTCCTTGCTCTTTGGTAGGTTGATAGCTGATAACCTGTCAGTTGCTTACTGTGAGGACTTTGAGGCATTCCAATGTCCAAAAGTCACTATCCCAACACCTGTGTTGCCTGGAAAAAGAATCTTTACTTTGGAGCGTTCTGTGAGAAAAAGTCTTGAGTTTCTTGGGTGTAAGGTGTGAGTGAGAAGAAAGAAATCTCTGAACTGTGCCTGTAGTGGAGATTTTTTTGTTGTGTCTCTGTTTTCATGAGTTTCTAAACTGTGTGTGTGGTGGCAGAGGAGGCAAGGTACAGACCAGAACGCATCTGAAGGCTTCTGCAGAGTAAAAACTGTGACTTAGAGAGGTTTGGTGGATAAAAATGCAGTTTTCTCAAGCATTAAGGGAGGGTCTCAAAACTCCTACTGCTCTTCCATACCCAGTGGAGAATGTCCTGTGTCTGGATGTTGCAGTGGTGGTGTCGAGCAGCTGAGCAGGGGCCCAAGTGCCACTCTGCAATGGCTTAATGGGCACAGTTCTGGGCTGTGCCAGCCACCATTCCCACAGGTTTAGAGCCTGGTGTATGCCAGTTTGCTGTTCCAGGCAGCTTGTTTTTGGAGGGAGAGGTTGGCAGGAAGGAGGCTGTGGCTCTTTGATCACAGAGCTGAGGCAATTCCTGTTCTACTCAGCACCACTGATGTAACCAGTAGGTTCTGTCCTGCACACACTCAAGTATTTGTAATATGGCCAGTGCCACTGTTTCATAGGTTTTTCCTTTCTCTTCAGATTCAAAAGAAGATTGATGAAGCCTTGAATGATGTCACGTCCAGTTTATCCTTCCTGAAAGATGAAAAGGATTATATCAAAGCGCTGCCGGAACAAGGCATGAGCCAGCCCCAAGTGCTGGAGAAGATGAAAGAGTACAGCTCCAAAGGTGAGTCTGTGCTGCAGCAGAAGTGGGTCTGTCAGACACCTGATATTACACTTGCTCTCTTAAACGAATTCCAGTGACTCCTGCACATGGCTTCCCCTTAAATATTTCATCCCTGATGCTCTTGGCTTGCAGGTTTTTCTGTTTACCTTCTGGAAGTGACTAAGATCTGTGTTTATGACTTTTAATACTGTATTTGGGTATTCACACTGAAATTCCATTCCTTCTCCAAGAATTCTAGACTGATGGAGAGGTGGGAGAGCTGAGGAGAATAGAAATACGGAGGAAGTTATCCGAATGCATTTTGGTTTGCATTTCTGAGCAGTTGCCTTGATGTTTTACCAGAAATGTGTTTTCTGTGAAGCCCCAGGAAATACTCATAATCAAAAAAAATGCAACTTCCAAGTAGGATTTTTAGGGAATTTCCAAGACTGTCTCTCTTAATTGAAGTGACCATAATGGTCTGCACCTTGAAAAAGCCTTTTAAGGAAGGAAAAGTCATGCTGTTGTTCTGCTGGCTGGAGCCCACATAAGCAGTGTTTGGCACTTGATTTGAGTTGCCTCTCTCCTGTAAATATCTCCACCCTGATTTGTGGAACTGTTACCCCTAATGAGCAAATCTGGGTGACTTCCTGTCCAGAGGAAAAGGTAGTGACTGCCCTGCTCCTATCCCAAATTTGAGAAATGCCTTGAATTTTCTGTTACAACAGTGCATCTACTCCAGATTCAGAAGCAGATTCACAGCAGAGTATCCTGTAACAACTTCCTTCTTTTCTGCTGATGTGTATTGCTAGTGCTGCTTCTGTCTATGTTTTCCCTTAAATTATTGTTTCCTTCCCTCACTGGGTTCTTTTTTCTTTTCCTGAGGTTTCCCCCTTTGCCCCCCCCGCTCTCCTTTGGAAGTTGCCTGGAAATACTGGTTTAGGTGACATTTGACTGAGGTGCCTGGTGTGCTGTAGGTTTTAGCAGTATAAACTTGGCCTTTCCATCTCTTCTCAGCTTACAGTGGTTGTGGGTGCTCTTTGAAAGTGGCTTCAATTTCGCCAATTTAGTGTTCGGTTGGTTGAACAGCAGTTTGGGGAGACTGGTGGGGATTAAGTGGATTACATATTAGTATAACTGCTTGCTTGCTGTGTGTTATGTGCTGACTCTTCAGTCATTGTTTACTTGCTGTTTGCCAAGTTCACACAATGCCAGGGGCTCAGCCCGACACACAGCTGCCTCTGGGGCACAAAACCCAGGGAAATCTCAAAAGCTGAGTCCTCATCTGTAGAACCAAGGGTAGAACTTTTCCATGCACTTTTCCACACTCCCTGAGAATGGCTGGGTTTGTGAGCAGTGTGCTCTTCCTTCTCTTTCAGGAGACGTACGTTGGCAGGACGGGAAGGTCTCTGGGACTGTGTACAGTGGTGAAGAGAAGCTCACCCAGCTGCTAGTGAAGGTAAATTGCAAGCAGTCCAACTTTGCAGATACCCTCTGCACCTTCAGGGTGACCAGAAACCCCTTAATGCTGTTCCAGCACCTCAAAATAAATAGGGAAGATGAATAACTTAAGGCTGCCCAAGTTTATAAGCAGCCTGGAGTAGATGTAGGAGGAATTAGTAGCGAAGCATTTGAGCAGCGTAAATCTGGCCACATAACTGTCCCTGCAAAAACACCTCGTAGAGATAACTGAGCCAGTCAGGTGAGATGTTTTGAGTGAGAAGGTAAGGAGCTGGTTTCAGGTGAACTGGAAACTGGTACTGGAACAACTTTCACTGTGCAAAACTAAATCCTTCTTGGTTTAAATAAAAGAGAAGTTTGTAAAGTGTTGCCTTTTTTTTTTTTTTTTTTTTTTTTTTGGCTTGGCTGAGTGGTCCAAATCTTAAACAATGGAGCACTGGCATGTTTCAGTGGTGTCTTTGTTAGGTCTGTTTACCTGCTCAGGAACTTCTCCCTTTGAGGAGGCTGGAGAATAACCTGAACAGCCTAAAGGTCTGTTTACTAGTACATTTCCTACCAGAGTTCTTTTGCTAGGAAAGGAAGTCTTACTCCTGGGAACAGCTTTTGTAACAAGTGTAATGAGCTCTGTTTGGTGGTTTCTATTGCTGTTTTCTTCCTCGTGTTGACATTTTCTTTGCCACTTCAAGGGAAACATAAAGCTCAGAGCAGCCTTTCTGGAGGGGCCTCAGAGTGTTGTGGAAACATTCCCTCTGTTTGTGCTGATTATTCTGCTGTATTTCTTTTAACATCCCTGCAGTTGCTTTTTGATCTGGACTGCAGGAGATTGGAACTGGCCTGTTCCAGCCTTATATCCTGTGAGTCCACAGTTACAGAAAAGCATGAAATACTGGTTTCCACATCCACTTTTGTTGTGGTGTGGGTGGCCATTTGTGCTTTTTTTTTTTTTTGTGCTTCAGAATTCCCCCTTAATAGTAAACTTGAAAACTAGTTCTGCAAAGGAGGTTTTTTGGCCTGTTTTGTGTAAAGTGATCTCAGAGTGCGTGTTGTTCTTTTTTAAAAATTGTCTTTACAGCAAGAGCTATTGATATGTTATAGGATCAACCCAAAGGTCAAAATGCCCTAGAAAAACATGTTGTTTTTTTAAAAATTTTTTTTGCTCGTCAGCTTGTGGCATTTACTTGCAGGAGCAGTTAAGTCCAAGGAGATCCGCAGTGTTCTTATGGTTAAATGCAGCTAATTTACTTATACAGTGCACATGGGGAGTTCTCAAAGCTGCATTGATAATCCAGTCCTCCATCTGCAAGGCTGACTTTCTGTCTTTGTTTCCTGAAGGTGTATGAAGAGTTTGCCTGGAGTAACCCTCTCCATCCGGATATATTCCCTGGCCTGAGGAAGATGGAAGCGGAAGTAGTGAGGATTGCCTGTACACTCTTCAACGGGGGCCCCAAGTCTTGTGGTGCTGTAAGTAGCCTGTCTTAACTTCCTGGACATTTTGGATATTTTTAACTCTGATAGGTGCAAAGGCACCTTGTGCTCTGCAGATGAGACTGAGGTCGAGCTCACTCTGGGATATTCCATGCCGATGTATCTGTGTGCTGGAGGATGGTTGCTTTATTCCTCTTCTTGGTGAAGCTTTATAAGAGACAATTTGACTCAGGGAAATAGTTTTCTAGACAAGACTATTTAGTTCAGCTTTTTTTTCTCCACTTTTAAATGACACAGGCTCGATGGCAGTTGGAAAAGAGAAGTGGTGTAATGCAGCCTGGCTGGTGGTCCGTGGGGGATGGTGAACAGAGCAGTGTTACTTTGAGTAGCTCCCCTCAGTTTTAGTCTCTGGACTGGAAATCTGTAGCCTGGCAGATTGCTGGGATTGAGGGCAAGGCCAGCTGGCTGGCTGGTCACCAACAAGCAGGCATGGCATGTATTGTCAGCTGTCCAGCTGGAAAGCTGTGTTTCCAGGCTTATGTGGCCTTCCAGTGCACTACAGCGGAAACCAGTTTTACAGCCTCGATAAAATTCCTAGCAGGAGTCCAAATGTGTGTTCTTAAACTGATTCTTTCAGTGTTGGTCAAAGAGCAAAAGATAAGAAGTTGCACGGTGAAATATTGTTATAAAAATAAATCATGTCTTCTTTCCCTCCTCTCTCTCCTTTTGGTGAGGATCCCGAATTCCCGAGGGCAGGTTCTCTCCCTGTTTACATGGTGTGTGGGACAGTGAGGTCTCATCTCCTGGCACGGTGGTTAGGTGCAGCTGGCAGACAATATTTGAGAAGAGTTAGTTGAGTCTGTGAGAAGAATCCGGATGAGGTTTTCCAGAGACTGGCAGAGGTGCTTGGTGTAAAATGTGCTGGGGAGGGGAGAAGGCTGGCGGTGGCTGAAGGTCACTTGGGAAGGCAGTGTTGATGGCCTTGAATGGGCTTGAATGGGCTTTATCTGTCACTTGGAGGCTTGGTTGTGCGAAGGAGTTAAGTACTGGAGTAGCCTTATAGTAGGTGTAGTTGGGATCAGACTCCAGCTGCATTGAAGCTGAAACTCAGCAGTGCACTGCGTGGGAGTATAAGATGTGATTGCCTTTGATAGGAGGAAGTGATACCCTGTGACCTGACTTGTCTTCTCAGGACTGTATTCCTTGTGCCACCTTCAAGTGTACAGAAGGAATGTGCCTCTTTGCTTTTATAAGAAACGTTTCACCTCGGCTCCCTCCTGGCTTGCAGTGCTGAGAACGGGGGTGAGATTATCCCTAGAGTGGGGAGGAGGCTGGGGATCAAGCTGTTGAAACTGGTTTTTATCACCAGTTGGGACATCAACTGATAAAACAGGCAGATAGCTGTGTGCTGCTGATGGATGCTTGGAGAACTTTGCTTGCTGAAGCCTGCAAGGAGGACATTCGGGGTTTGTTTCGTAAAATGTGTTGTAAAAGCGTCACCTCGGCCCTGTGTGCTCCTCTACTGAAACTGAAACGTGGAATTGCTGGAGAGGAGGTCAGAACAGGTAAAAAACTGCTCCAAAATGGTAGGACTGTGACACAGCCAGTGTGAGACCTTCTGCTTTTCCCTCAGTCCTCCCCTCCCTCCTGAGGATGGTGCCATAAAGCCAAACAAAGGAGCAAAGCGGACACACAACCTGCCGTGGAGTTACATCCCAGCTGGATGAACAGTCCCATTTGCAGGGTGAAGGGGAGGGCTGAAGAGTTGATTGGCTGGAAACAGAAGATTAATTGCAGCCCTGTAATTATCATGTCCAAACAAGTGTCTCCAGTGGACTTTTTGTCTTCCTCCCACGTGTCCCTTCCTGACTGGGAAGCATCCAGAGTTGCTAATCATTGACAGAGAGATGTGGGTAGGTGTATGGAGGTCACATGCTCTTTAAGTAGTTGGCCTCAAAGACTTCTTATTTTCTTCTTTCCAAAGCTGAATTAACATTTCACAGTAACTTCTGGAGACTTGGACAGTTACAAAGTCATTTAAAAAGAGCATTTTTTCCAACTGATGCAATGGTTTCTCAGGAAGGCCCTGCTGTAGCTGGTGGCTCAGACTACCACAATTCCACTTCAGTAGCTGGTGAGGCTGTAAAACAGAGGCTTTAAGGCTAAACCAGGGAGGGTGCAATGCTCTGAGTTACCTTTAAATTGATCTGTTCATGAGGGGCCACTGGCGTGTTCTGCTGAGAAGGCTTCTGGTTTACTTGATTCCACTTTTGCGGTGTTGAAAATTAATTTCTCTGAATGTCACCACTGCCTTCTCTGAGAAGCAGTGTGTCATAGTGCCAGGCCCCCTGGCCACTGGATTTAAGCAGCAGGGACTGCTTGGCCAACTTTTTGGTGCCTGGTTGTGGTCCCTGAAGGCAAATGGAGCTTGCTGGTGTTTCTGGACAGTGTGTCTGTGGCTATGCTGCGTGGAAAATGCCAAAAGTTTCTGTCTGGACTTCTCAGTGAGGCAGTTTCACTTACTCTGTGCTCTGATTTCCACAGCATGTTGCAAAACAGCATTTTGTGGGACTGATGGTCTGCTTTTCAGTCTGGGAAGAGCAGCACGGTGCCACATTTGTGCTGTTCCTGAGGTTTTCACACATCTCTGTGTGGTCCTGCCCTGTGTCGTGTGGACACCTTCCTCAGCAGGAGCTCTGGGGAGCAATCCCCTGCTCCCTCTCCGAAGGTTTTTGGTGTGTTTAATAAATGCTAAGATGAAACCTATCTTTTTTAGGTTTCTGAATGTTAAACTAGATGAGCAGGCTGCATTATTTACAGGAGTTGCCTTTAGCTGAGCCACGTGGGCTGTAATTTTTTCTCTTAAACACAGGCATAAAACCTCTAACAATGCCCTGGTGGTGGGGGATGCAGACATGCCTTTGCCTTAAATTGCTCTGAGAGATGTTCCAGGTTTTTAAGCAGTTTTAAAAGCAATCATTTTCAGCAGTGGATGGATGTTTCCTATTTCTCACTAATTACTACTATTGTTCTTACTTTTAATTGTGTTAGGCAAGAGCAAAGAGACAGCAGTTGGGGAGTTTTGGCACCTGGGAGATTGTAATCACGTTCTTGCAATGATTTGGAAGGACTAATTAAGCTCAGCACTGAGAGGAGGAACTGGGGGATTCATTCCTGTCTGCTGTGTGTATGTGTTTGTGTTCACAAGGTGCTTTGTTTTGCACCGCCAACTTTGTGGGTTTCACCTGTAATTTGGGGAGAAATCACCACTTTTATGCAAGCTTCAATGATTTGTGTGTTCTAAGCAGTTTTTTGACCTTTAAAAAGAAAGGGCAGCTTTGAAGTGTAGGGAGAAACTGTGTTTGGAGGTGTACATGTGCGTCTTTGATGTCAGTCTCTCTGTGAATTCCACTTTTTCAACAGCTGAGGACAGAAGTGGGAGATGAAATCAGCAGATGCAAACCTAAACCTCCTGTAGAAACCCATTTTATCTCTTCTCCCCAAACTCCAGGGCTTCCAAACTTTGTCCTGTTGCTGGCTGCACATTTGAAGTGAACAGTGAAATGTAAGTGATGTGTCTTGAGGGGAGGCTTAAACTGTGCAGATCCGTCAGATTTTATCTGGACTGATGAGCAGGTCACCTTGAGACAAGACACAACTAGTGGAATTTACAACCGCAGGTTTACAGGGGGTTTATGGGAGGCTGCTACAACATTATGACCATGCAGTGGATCGGGGTGTATTTTTTTATTCTAATGCTACCTTAGAAATAAATTATAGTGTGCTTTTTTATTCATGGGGTAATTCAGCTCAATGAATTTTTTGGTCAGCTTTGTCTCCAGGGCCTGAATGGAGGCATTTCTTACGGTGAAAATGCAAACAAAACTTGAGAGCCCACGAACCAAAGTGGTTCTTTTAATGTCTGACAGCTTAACAGTGACATACCAGGGAAATCCTTGAATAGGGACTGTACCTCTTACTGCTGTTTGTAATGTCGAGGGTCCAGAGCAGTGGGATTTGGAGGGAGGGAGCAACAGATGCAATATACCTGGTTGAGAAAGCAGGAGGGATATTTATTCCCTGTGCTCTCTCCTCTCCCCTCCCATTTGGAAAACAATAAATAACTCAGGAACACAAAAAGTCTGTTTACTCGCCTTTTCCCGCACACTTTGCCCGGCTCTTGAAGATAGCACAGGGTTGGAAAGCTGCTTAAAACAATGCCTGTTTCCAGCCCCCTTTTCCCATGGCACGGCTCGAGCCTGTGGGCTTCCATTTGGAGGAGGGAGAGGGATGTGTGCGAACCCTTGGTGGTGCTGAATCACTGCGTGCTGGCCGGGTGCCGGCTGCCCCAGGCGCTGGGGAAGTGCGATCCCGTGACAGTGATTCGGGCTCTGGCTACAGCAGAACGGGTTTGCTGTGGGTAGCTGAGCTGCCAAAGTCTCCTATACAAAAGAGCAGGCTCCATCCACAGGTACAATCTGTGGGGACCAGAAGGATTTGGCTGTTGTAGCTGTACTTGGCTAAAGGTGCTGCCTCCAGGTCAAGCTGCTCTGGTACTTCTCTCTGGCGGAGACTTGTGATGTGCTGGCTGTGGGCCAGTTTAGGAAGCTGAGCTGGCTGAAATTTAGCCTTTTGGGTGGATTTTCAGCTGCTTGAACAAGCTTTCTGTGTGGTTGTCTGCATGCCAGTCCTGCTGCCCCGGGGGTAGGATCCATCCTGGATGTTGTTCCTTATCCTGCACGTGACCGACTGCTGACAACTGTTGACTCTGACCTACCAGAAACTGAGTATGGCTCAGCGTTTCCACGCAGGTGATAAGCCAGACTTTGAGGAAAGGTTTGTTTATATATAGAGGCAAGATGGTGGTGTTTTGGTGGAAAGACTGAAATATGGGAATAAGGCTGGTTTTTTTTTTTCAAGAACAGATTATCTAGATGAGAGTAGGGAATGCTTGCCCAGCAAGGAGCAGGCCTGATAGCGTGGAGTGCCTGGTGTTCAGTAACATGAATCCCAAGATCCCAAAGTCCTTCCTGGCAAAGTTTTCACAATCATTGCAATATCTGTGTTGCAAGGAGTGTTACAAGTACGCAGTAATTCCTCTTCTCCCACCCAGTAGGAAGGAAGGCAGTCCCTGTTATACCAGCTGGGCTTTTTTCCCCAGTGGTAATAGCTGACAGCTTGACAGATCTTTTCATAAGAGAGTTGAGAAGTGAGTGACACAGCCCATAAAAAACTTAAGACGTTGTGTTCCTGCTACCATCCGTTTGCTTCACAATTAATGCAGCGATGTCTTTATCCAGTGTGAGGCTCTGTTAGGTTTTATCTGTGACAGCTGTTGCTTTTAAACTACCAAAAAAAAGCAGAAGTTGTCTGTGGTGTGACAGTCACTTCCACACTTGCCTGTGCCAGCAGCTGCTGCTGGCTTGGGTCCTGTTAGGAACAAATGTGGCAGGCTGGTTTTTGTGCCTGTGAACTTTGTTCCTTGTCTCTGTACTTAATGTTTAGTCATTGTCACACAGTCACACCTCTTTTTATTTTGGGGGTTTTCAGCTATGTCAGCTGGGAAAAAACCCAAGGAAACCCCAAACTTAGAGGTGTCATAAGACATAAAAATGTGATTGCATCCTTTTAATGTTTATTTCTGGGAGGAAGAGGTTAAAAGGGGAAGTTGCAGTTGGTTCAGCAGATCTGAGGATCAAAACTAGTCCCCCATATGCCTGATAAGCAGCTTTTGATTCCTCTTTCACCTGCACTTCTGTGTAACTGTCCCAGGTACCCCCTTGCCTCAGGTTATGGTTCTCCCAGTAAGGGAGTCCTGCTGGCTGCTTGAGAAACCAACCTCATGTTTTTCCAGGTTAAAATTTTACTGTGGAAGGTTTGTGCCCGGTGTCCCCTGTGTGTCAGAAGTCATAAAGCCTGGCCAAGAAGAGACAGTCCTCCCACTTGAGGAATCGCTTCTTGTAAAGAGTTTAATTTATGTATTTGCAGCACCTCTTGAGTTCCAGTCTGCAACAATAAACCTGGGTATACCTTCCCCTCTTCTAACTCCTGGTGCAAACCCCCTTTGTTCTCCTCTGGTCAGGGTAAAGAGGGCTGGGACAGCACAGCTGGTGGGTTATGTGGATACTGAGGGGCTTGCTGGGGAGAGGAAGACAGAAATTCCTGCTGGTGGGTCCTTGAGGGCTTAGAAGCCCTGGTGTTGAGAAGGCCTAGGCGGGGCTCTGCAGAGAGAAGGTGGGAGAGAGCTCTGTGTCCTGCAGTTCTCCAGGTTATGGGAAGGTTTTGTAGCTCAGGAGCAGTGCCAGCTCTGAGCCCTGAGCTTGACTCTGTGCCTCAGTGTGGCACTGCTCCAGACCTAATAAACCCTGCTGGACTGCAGTTGACTTAACACAGACTCAGCTTTGTTGTTTCTGTGTACGTGGCATAATTAATCTGTAATCCTGATAAACAATCCCCAAGTAATCAAGAGCTAAAGTACGTACTTGCAGTTTTGTGAGGTGGAGTGTGTTTGCCAGCTAGTGACTATGCAGTGTGGTCCCCTCCTGTTAGACTTTGGAGTTGAATACTTTATTTTGTTTTCCCTTTCCCCCACCCCATTTAAATGGAGAATTCAACATTTAAATGTGTGTTTTCAAGCTGAATGTCAGAAAGCTGCCTCGTGCTGTTCAGTGGCTTCTGCTGCCTTGAAACCCCAAGTTGTCCTGTGGCTGAATCCCTATGTTTTTGCTTTTCCCTTCTGCAGCATGCATGTTAAGCAGTTGTTTTAACTTGTTTGCTTCTTTCCTTCCTGACAGATGACATCTGGGGGGACTGAGAGCATCCTGATGGCCTGCAAGGCCTACCGAGACCTGGCGTACGAGAGAGGCATCAAACAGCCAGAAATGTGAGTGGTACCTCCACAGCTCTTGGCTTTGGGGGCTTGTGGGATTTACTGTTCCTCTTGAGCTCAGGTGGCTGATGGACCTCAATAATCCTTCATTTCATAGCTCATTACCACCTCCTCCTTGTCCATCTCTGTCTGGAGGAGAGAACCCTGGGTGGAAAGAAGTGGTTCAAAAATGGTTCAAAGGCACAGGAAGCTTTAAGCAGCCTGGGGGGCACAAATGTTGCTGGGGGGGCTGTGATGAGCAGATGTATTTTGACAATACCTGTCTGCTGCTCTAGACAACCTGTCCATACCAGCTTTGGGCCTCTCTTGAGCAGAGATTGTCAGGCCCTTTGAAGTATTTGAGGGTTTTGATTTATTCAGATCAAAGAGGGTTTAGCCTTAAAATGCTCGGACTGGTTGGAGCTCAAATGAGGAATTGTGCTAATCATTACACTGCTAATAGAGGATTTGCTGTCTCTAATGTGCTGCTTCTTTTCTAGATGGTGCAGCAAAACTATTTCTCTGGTTAATTGCTGATGAGGGGAAAATGTAGAAAGAAATTAAACACTGGTGTTCGTCTTCTGCTGAATTCCTGTGGTTCTTTTCTTCCCTCTCTAACGTTTAAGGCCCTGATAATGATACAAGGCCTTAGAAAACAAGGTTAATTAAGGCTGTTCAAACAGCCTCTGCCATTTGAGATGGGAGACACAAATGTTACATTCATTTGGTATATTTATGCTGCTCCTTCCTTTTTGTATCATCTCCTCTCGGGGAGGGTGGCTGGGGGAAGATGGAGATGGTACAATACTGTTTGATATGACAGGAAAGTAGGTTTCTTGGGAATTCTAGTTTCTGGTTGACAGAAGGCCATGCAGAGGGTTGTTCAAGATGGAGTGTCCATCATGTTAATCTAGACCAGGTGTTGCCTGGGTTGACACACACACACTCTGTTACTTTTCCAGGTTGGTCCCGGTGAGTGCCCACGCGGCATTTGACAAGGCAGCACATTACTTTGGGATGAAGCTGATTCAAATCCCATTGACCAAGGCTATGGAAGTGGATGTCCAGGTATTGCTTTAGGCAGCACGTTGCTCTTTCTGTGAATAATTAGCACTGTACAGCAACTAGCAAGAAATCTACCAATCCAGGTAGCAAGAGGGATGGATGCTTTCTGGAAACAAGGAAAAAGGGCATGAGGGAAGTGCCTGTCACTGCACATGAGACTTTAAGTTAAAATAACTGGATGTAAACCATCCCTTTGCCTTGTTTGATTAATTCAGGATCAAGTAATTTATGTATTTCAGAAATAGCTCCAGATTTCAGATGGGGGTGAACAAAAATGTTCCAGGATTTCTAGGTGGATGAGTTAATGCCTGCTGGTGCTTGTGGCTCGTTGTTTTGCTCTCTGCTTTTTGTGTGTTGGTTTTTAGGACCAGACTCTGCATGTTTTCACTTTTTGTCTTTTTTGGCAGGGTGGCACTTGGTAAATGGAATGTGAGCATCTTCTCTCTTTAAATCTTCAGGCAATGAGGAGAGCTATCTCGAAGAACACAGCCATGCTGGTCTGTTCTGCTCCCCAGTTCCCACATGGAATTATGGACCCTATTGAAGAGGTGGCAGAGGTAGGATACCCCTCCCTCCAGGGACTTCTGTGTGTTGTAGGAATAAAGCAGCACAAGAAGAGCAGAGGGGGCTTCCAGGATGCCAACCAGTGAATTTGGTGGGAGAAGCACACTGGTTGAAGGGTAGTACTGTCCTCAAATGAGGTGTTGACCAACAGCAGAGTATGTAGGATGCAATTTGGGAGTGATATTCCTTGATACCTGAAACAAAAGAACAGCTAAATAGTCCACCTGGTGAAAAGGCTTTGTTTTAGGGGGCCTGATGGTTGTGTCAAAATTGGCGTGGAAGTCTGAGAAATTGTGTGGAGGGAGTTAGGAGTCAAAGGGCTGAGGCTTTAGTTTTCAGACACAGCTCTTGATTTCTTCCCTCTCTGTGCTCCAGTTATTTATTTTGTGTGGAACCAGCCAGGGCCTCTGACCTTCTGTTCGTTTGGCTCACGCCCTTATCCTGCATCGAGGATACTCCTTTCAGACCGTGTTGCCATATCCCTTTGGCAGACCAAAATGCCTTGGTTTTCCTCTGTGCAGAAGGCAGGAAAAGGTGTCCCAGAGGTAGCCAGCCCTTCCAGATCTCCTATCCTTTTGAGATAGGCTTGAGAAATGGCATGATGCTCCCAAAGGCTCCAGTGAACATTTATTTGTGAAATGGCAAGTATATCTTGGTGACTGGAGTTTGGGTGCCCCAGCCCCATAATTTTCTTCCCTGGTCTCTTGTTCACACACAGCTGGCAGTGAAGTACAAAATCCCCTTCCATGTGGACGCCTGCCTGGGTGGATTTCTCATTGCTTTCATGGACAAGGCAGGGTTCCCTCTAAAGCATCCCTTTGACTTCCGTGTAGAAGGTGTGACCAGCATTTCTGCTGATACCCACAAGGTAAGAAGAGGGTCTTCCAGTGCTTTCGTTTTTGGGGTGTGATTCCTGTTGCCATCCCTGCCTTCAGGCATTTCTTCTCTGTGGGAGGGAGCACTGAGGTGCAGCGGTAGGGGCTGCTCTGTTCATGTGCTTTGTGCAATGTGCCGAAGTACAGAATCACAGAATCATTTAGGTTGGAAAATACCTCCAAGATTCAGTCCAGCCTTTGACTGATCTCCACCTTGTTACCCAGACCAGCGCACTGAGTGCCATGTCCAGTCATTCCTTGAACACTTCCAGGGATGGTGGCTCCACTACCAACCTGGGCAGCCCCTGCCAATGCCTGACAACCCCCTCTGTGAAGAAATTCCTCCTGATGTCCAACTTAAACCTCCCCTGGCACAGCTGGAGGCCGTTCCCTCTCCTCCTGTCCCTTGTTCCCTGGGAGCAGAGCCCGACCCCCCCCGGCTCCCCCCTCCTGTCAGGGACTTGCAGAGCCAGAAGGTCCCCCCTGAGCCTCCTTTTCTCCAGGCTGAGCCCCCCCAGCTCCCTCAGCCACTCCTGCTGCTCCAGCCCCTTCCCCAGCTCCGTTCCCTTCCCTGCACACGCTCCAGCCCCTCCGGGTCTCTCCTGTTGAGGGCCCAGAACTGGGCACAGCCCTCACGGTCCCTCAGCGGTGCCAGCACAGGGACGGGCACTGCCCTGGGCCTGTGCCCACACCATGGCTGGCACAGCCCAGGGGCCCTTGGCCTTCTTGCCCCCCTGGGCACACCCGGGCTCGTGTCCAGCTGCTGTCACCAGCACCCCCAGGGCCTTTCCCAGCTTTGCAGCCCCTCTGCCCCAGCCTGGAGCTGCAGGGCTTGGTGTGACCCAAGGGCAGGACCTGGCACGGGGCCTTGGTGTCCCTCAGCCCACAGATCCAGCCTGTCCAAATCCCTGTGCAGAGCCTTCCTGCCCTCCAACAGATCAACAGTCCAAGCACATGGTGAGTGTTTGGCTGTGTTCCTGTGCCCTTTTGGTGCTCTCTGACACTGTCTGTGCCCCCTGCAGTATGGCTACGCCCCCAAGGGTTCCTCGGTGGTGCTCTACAGCGACAAGAAGTACAGGAAGTACCAGTTCTTCATAGCCCCCGACTGGCAGGGGGGTATCTATGCCTCCCCCTCCGTGGCAGGCTCCAGGCCTGGTGGGATCATAGCTGCATGCTGGGCAACTCTGCTGCACATAGGAGAGTCAGGCTACGTTGAGGCCACGAAGAGGATCATTAAAACAGCCCGTTTCCTCGAGTCAGAGTACGTGTCTTTGTGTTTGGGTTGTGCTCTTCAACCCTGTGCTGCACTCCTCCTCCCAAACTGCTCCTGTTTCTGTTTCCCTGGAGGAGCTACGGCATGGGACCTGCTGGGTAGGGACCTGCTGAGCAGTTCTGGGAGAAGATGCTTTGTTTGTGCCCAGAGAGGAGGGGTGCAGGCACCTTTATTCAGCTGGCTTTGCTTGGAGAATTCCTTCTGCCTCAGCCATGGCTGAGGAGGGAATCTGAACGGAGGACAAAAGAAGGGTTATGCTCTCTCTTGTTGGGGTATTTGTGTGGCTGCATGAGAGAAGCTGGTTTTCTCTGCTAGTCTGTCTTCCCTTGCCTTTCTGTCTTTTTTCCATTTCTTCCTGAATTTACTTGACTTTAGGGTATGTCATGACCCGGCTCCTCTTGCAACTCCCACTGACCTGGGCTGGCTGCATGATTTTTGGGTGGGAATGTGCTGTCATCTGTTCCCTTCTGTAGCTTTTCCCTTAAGGCTCCAGCTAGGTGGACAGAATGTCTGAACCCTGGTCAGTCATTTCTTTTCTCCTTTTTCCATCCAAGGTTGAGAAAAATTGACAGCATCTTCATTTTTGGGAAACCAGAGGTGTCTGTGATCTCCATTGGCTCGGACACTTTCGACATTTATCGATTATCCAATTTTTTAGCTGCAAAAGGATGGAACTTAAATGTCCTACAGTTCCCACCAAGGTGAGTGTGTGGAGGCCAGGATATGCAAGAGGGTGTGCAAGATAGGCATCTTCAGGCCACACAGCTATTATGATTTGCTGAGTGGTGTTGTCCATATCTGGTAAATTGTGTGTAGACTTGTCCTCTGCAGAGAAAGAATTACTTCTGTAACTGCTGATATACAGCAGTGAGGATAAAGCAGTAGTAATTTTTAATGAGCATGGCAGAGGAACATATCTGAGGCTCGCTTTCTATTTACCTCTAATGCAAGCAGAAAAATATAAATAACCAAGGCTTTATCTCACGTTAGTTAACTGAGGGTTTATAGATTTATTTTTAGTATCTTCCTGCTGCCCATTGGAGATGAAGGTAATTGAAAGAACAGTGAAGGGCTGATCATTTTCAGTGATGTAAAATGAATGTTTGCCAGAGACTTTCCTTAAGTGGGTAGTTGGGTTTTTGTGGGTAAAAGGGGCCAGTGCTGTCAGATGTAGCTGCACTGAAAAAATTTTTGACTGGCCACACGAAGCAAAGTCTAGGGAGCCTGAGGTGATAGCTCAGAGGTACATGTAGCCCTGTTCCTTCTGGTGGATGCCAGCTTGCACTCTGGGGGGTGGTGATGGCTTGAAAGCTGCAGAGGAAGGAGAGGGAAATGATGGCAAGGATTACCATCCTTGCAGGCATTGCATTTTTCTCACCAGAGGTCCCTGGAATGAGGTGAGAAAATGATAGGCCTTTAATGTAATGGTGAAGTCAGGAAGGAAGGGAGGACGAGCTGACATTTGCAGAAGAAGAGCTGAACTCTCCAAGCTTGGTTCCTGTAAGTATTTTGCAGGGATTACCCTTAGTGGTGCTTAGGGAATGCTTTTTTAGGGAGATACATGGTTATCACTGCTCAGAGAAGGACTCAAGTGCTGTCAGTTGCTTGGAAAATAGGGAGCTGTATGTTCTGGAGGTGGTTAATCTCTCCCTCTGCCCTGCCTACCCAGCATCCATCTCTGCATTACTCAGCTGCACACGAAGCCCGGCGTTGCTGAAGAGTTCCTGAAGGATGTCAGGGACAGCATCGAGGACATCGTGAAGGACCTCAACGCCAAGACCACAGGCATGGTGAGGAGGCCAGCACACAGTGAGGGGATGTTCTTGGGGGGTGGGCATGTTTCTCCTTTCTAACAGCCTGCTCTTCTCTGCTTAGGGAGCTATCTATGGAATGGCACAGTCCGTCCCAGACAGGAGCTTGGTAGCAGAGATTTCCCAGGCGTACCTGGATGGCCTCTACAGCACGGATGTTCCTTGCAGTGAAAAGCACATGAATGGCTCTCCCAGCCACCACTGACTGTACAGCAACAATGGATGCCTTGCCAGCTGGCACTGGAGTGGTTCCAAAAGTTTCCTAGGGAAGAGATTGCAGTAAGCCTTTGTTCCTACAACTGCAGGTCTGAGCGTGGCTTGATCTGGAAGAATTCCTTCCCTGTCTTAGTCTGTTCTGAAATCCACGTTATTTTCATGCCCAACTTCATTTTTAGGGATTTTCTTCCCCTCCCCCTGCCTGTTTTATCATGGCTGTTGATGGTCAGTTGAATGTCCATTCCACAACTCCAAATTCCTCAGGTATTCTGCGTGTCACTTCATTCCTTGCTGTTCCTCCTCCTCCAGACCTGGTATTCAGCCAGTGTCCAACCAAGTGTTAGATTTGAGTTCCCATGTTGTGTTCCAAAGCTTCAATCTTCCCAGAAGTTAAAGGTAGAAAATAAATTGAAAATTTTGTTTTGTTTTGAGTATTCCTCTAAGCTACTGCATTTAACAGACTGTGCTGGGAGCCTTATATCTGTGTAATGCAGAGCTGATAAATTGGGAAAGGGAAGATGGTCACGGACTCCTTTTGAAATCCCCTCTGGAGATCTCAGTGAGACTGCAATCAATATCTGCTGAGGGGGAGAAAAAAACAACACAAAATCCTTTTCTGGAACTTCTTGAGTAGCAGCAGAAATAGAAACCCAAGCGAGTGGTGTAGGGAGAGGAGCTGGATGGTACAGCTCCCGGTACATCCTGGGTACATCGTAGCTGTTTTGCTTCCCTGCCTCTTCCAGAGGACATGCATTTACCACCTGGAGGGCTGGTTTTTACCTTGCACAATTCCGGAGGGAGGTGCAAAACCAATTTCCCTTCTCATAACTTGAAGGTTTTCCACTGTCCCCTCGTGATGCTGTAGCAGAGCTAGCCAGGCCCTGGATGTCACGTGCAAACGGACGGTGCCAAAGCTGACGGTTCGTTTTTGTTGGTTTTTTTTTTTTTACCACGATCTTTTAGTATCAAAAAGGTGACTTTTGTATTAGCAGTAATCTTTGCACTGATTCTTTTAAGGCACATTCTCAAAAGGGCATTCACCATTGTGCCTTGATGCTTCTCTGGCTTGGTTTTTTTTGGGGTTTTTTGTGGGATGCCAGGGAGGGCTGGAGGGTTCAGCTGTTGGCTGTGGCCTTGGCTGAGGTCGTCTCTTTATGGTACTATGCTGAAAATAAACTGCAAAGGCAGGCTGGCCTCAGAGGAAGGACACCTGCCTGTAAGGTAGGGTAGTAGTTGTATTGAGCCAAGTCCCTTCACAGTATTACAAAGTATTACAAAGATGCTGGGAGAGCTCTGCAGCAAGTTGGAGGTGCTCAAGCCTTGGGCATAGGGCTCAGCCTTCCTATTTTTCTCTGTTGTTTTTATGGTGAGATCGTTTTCCCAGTGCAGCTTGTGAGGCAGTTGTAGCCTCAAGGCCAAGCCAGAATCTCCTTAAGTTATTAAATACCAGTGGAGTTACTCCTGCAGGGCTTTCCCATGTTTCCTCTGAGCTTTTTGCTTGGAACAGAGAGTTTTCCAGGCAGAATTCCACACGTGGGCAAAGATTTCATGCCATGTCTGCACAGGGGATCAGAAGACATTTCTCTGCTGTAGAGGGCCTGTTGCCTGAAGCTGACCCTTGCTGAAGCACACTTGCACAGTAATTTTACAGAATGAGAAAGTCACTTACCAGCCACTGCACAAACCAGTGCAGCCCTGGGCCCAGCCACTGTGGCAAGAATACTGGCTTTCCAACAGCTTTATTCTCAGTGCTGGGAGACAAAAGTATTTTGGCCATCTGCCCTGAAATTGATGACTTGATGCGTGTCTCTGGGCCCTTTTGAAATCATTGAATTGCTTGAGAGTCTCTTGATGGTGTTATCAGCTCTGGCAGTTTGTACTGGACCCACTTATTCTGTCAGGGTCTTGCCAGTGTGGCCATTACTGCATCTCTGAGCTTGCAGTACTTTGGAGACAGTCTTAAGTGTCTGGCTACTGTGATGGTTCTCTTTTGAACTGAGATTTAACAAAACAAAGCAAAAAAGGGAGGTACTCTTTTTGTTTCTGCTTTAGAAGAAGGAAGGGATGGATCAGGGGTGGGCTGAAGGAGAGAGAAAATCCCTTCTCTTCCTTCCCTGGTTGCATTTTTCCTCCCAGGAAGTAGATGGATCTAACAGATAAGTGCTCCATTTCACATTTCTGGAAGTATTTGAAGATGTTATTTGTAAGTCAATGTATTCTATTCTGGGCTTTGCTTATTAATAATATTTGTGGGTTTAGTTGTTTCATGTGTGTTTGTTCTATACTGTAATGTAATCCTGTGGTCAGGAGCGGGCCACTGTAATTTACTTGTGTGTAGTCTTTATTCATCCTGGTCACCTCACATGTAATCTGCATCTCCTTTATCATGCCAAATGGTCTTAGAAAAATGGATTAACAGGCTGTGTGATTACTTAAAAGACAAAAAAGAAGAATTTGATGAACTGGATTATGATCTGAGACTGGATGGTACTTTAGACCTGGAGGGATTTCCATGACTGTTGATTCCCGTGAGATTTCCAGCTGTCAGGTTTTCACAGCTGGACACTGAATTTGTTGCTTGTACAGAGAACTTCCAAGGGATTTGCCTGCTCTTAGGTACTAGACTGAAGAATATCCAATGGGATGGACCAAGAGGAAATGTGTGTCTTCATGCCATGGATTTCATCTGCACTTTTCTGATGACGTGGAGGAGAGGGGAATGGAAGGGTTGCGTACAACACAATAATATCCTGCCCAGTAAATCCACATGGACTTTTTAATGAACAAACAGGATGAGTTCACCTGATGGCAGTATTTGTGTTTCTCTGATTTGCCACTGTAAAACTGGAGGCTGAAATAGCTGAAGAGATGGTGAAAATGGGCCTAGTTTGTATTAAAATGGTGTGTTTAGCTATCTAGGCTCCTTGAGCTCTTATTTTCCTGTTTCGATGGTCATTTGAATGACTGGGGACCTGTTGTTCCTGGTCTTTGCTCATGCACAGCCTGGGCTGTAGCAGGTAGGGATGGTTTATGAATCTTAACAACTCTGCCTGAGGTCTGCTCTGTCATTCTGTCAGGATAAAGGGTGTCTGTGGCTACGTCTTGTGTGTGTGATGTTCAAAGATGCTGAAAGCTCTCATTTAAGAGCTGTGGATTTTCTACTAATGCTTTGTAGAACTTTAAAGGGTTAAAAAAAAAAAAGAGGAAAAAAAATCAGATCTGAACTGGATATTTGTAATGTTTTTCCCCAGACTGTTGTGCTGAAAGCAGCTACTCTTGGTTTCACATCAAGTTGATCATTGTATTACTGAAGATCTTGTACCACCAAATCCACCCCCAACCTCTTTTTGGGACGTAAGCAACCCCTGGCCTGTTGCTGTGCTGCTTTTGTACCTTTTGGTTGTCCCTTCCCTGCGTTTGTGCCTTGGCTATGGCACACATGTGATTTTACACGAGCAGTTTTTACCTGCTCTGGTTTTGACCATCTGCTTTTTCAGACCCTGACACTTTGAGGCCAAGGCATGTGCCGCTTCTCTATGAAATTTCCCCATGGCAGAAGCACCTTCCTGAGAGCAGTACCTGCCTCGGGGAGACCTGTTGGTGTCATTTGATCAGTGAGGCCTCTTTCCAAGCTGACATCAGGTTAACCAAGGCATTTATTGTAAACATTATCACTTGGTATCTTACTAAAGGCCGGTTCCAGTTGAGGTGAGACCACATGCCTGCTTGTAATACTGTTGGAGAGGGGTTACAGGGATGACAAACTGCACATCACCTTGCTGGTTTGTTACAGAGAGACCAAGGGGTTCACAAAACATGTTTTAGGCAGAAAGCATATTCTAGAAGCAAGAACACAGTGGCTGGATGGAGTCAGGCTTGGGAAAGATTTACTGGTGCAATTGTGTAACATGACTCTGGAAGGACATGGAGCTGTTGGAGCAAGTCCAGAGGAGGACACCAAGTTGATTAGAGGAATGGAACAGCTCTACTATGAGGAAAGGCTGGGAGAACTGGGATTGTTCAGCCTGGAAAGGAGAAGGCTTTGGGGTGACCTAATTGTGGCCTTCCAGGACCTGAAAGGAGCCCACAAGAAACATGGAGAGGGACTTCTCACAAGAGCATGTAGTGACAGGACAAGGGGGAATGGCTTTACTCTGACAGAGAGGAGGTCTAGATTGGATATTAGGAAAAAATTATTGCCTGTGAGGGTGGTGAGGCCCTGGCACAGGGTGCCCAGAGAAGCTGTGGCTGCCCCATCCCTGGAAGTGTTCAAAGCCAGGTTGGACGGGGCTTGGAGCAACCTGGGCTAGTGGAAGGTGTCCCTGCCATGGCAGGGGTTGGAATGAGATGATCTTTAAGGTCCCTTCCCACCCAAACCAGTCTGTGTTTCTGTGACATGAGTGATTCCTGGTGAAAGGCTCAGCACTCCGTGGGCTGGGAGCACATGGCTAAGGAAGGTTTTAAGGGCGGAATTTGCAAGCTCAGTATGGGCACCCTGAGCAGGGCCTCCATCCAGGTGAGCTGGGGCAGGGGGACGGGTGAGGTGTCAGGCAGTCTGGATCCCAGGATGTAGCTTGGAAGCAGGACAAGGCTCTGGGGGCAGCTGTGTAGACACGGGTTGTGGCAGTGGCACAGTGGCTTTCTGGCTTCATGTCTCTCTGGTCAGGAGAGGGAAGCTGCGACCTGCTCGATGA
Organism: Lepidothrix coronata; assembly: GCF_001604755.1. Classification (NCBI taxonomy): domain Eukaryota; kingdom Metazoa; phylum Chordata; class Aves; order Passeriformes; family Pipridae; genus Lepidothrix; species Lepidothrix coronata. Next base: position 1,553,352 of record NW_016690304.1, read on the forward strand.
AGCTGGCCAGGTTGATGTCCCGCTCCGACAGCCCTCCACACTCGTGGGTGCTCAAGGTGATGTGAACCTGAAGCAGACAGACAGACAGACAGAGTGTTGCTGGCAGAAAGAGCAGGGATGGTTTCCCCCAGTGCTGTAGGTGAGGCACAGGTGGCTCCAGACATTTCCTGGGGTGGGAGAGGTGGCCTGGCACTTTGCCTGGTTTTCTCCTTCCTGCAGCTTGTCCTGTCCACAAGCTGTCACTGCTACCCCTCCCTCGGTCACAGCAGCCACTGTGCCCGCTTCTCAACTCCCTCCTTCCCCAGAAGCTTCTCCCCTACTACTCCTGCTACTTCTGATATGATTTAAAAAAGACACCCCCTGGGACTGGCCAGGGCAGCTCTTGCTCAGCTGGACAGGGAAAAACAAGGAGGGAAAGGATCTGTGAAAGCTGGAGGCTGTCTGGGATAGGGGAATAGCATCTGAGGGAAGAAGTCCTGCTGATGGGAACAGGACTTGCTGCTCCTGTTTTATCCCTCAGAAAAGGGATCTGCTCACTGAAGAGCTCTGTTTTGCCCCCACCATCCCTGTTTCTTACCTTATTGTACACGTTGAACCATTCAGGGTGGTGATCCAGTTTTTCTGCCTGTAGAGCCACTCTGGTCATGAAGCCAAAGGCCTGTGAAGTTAGAAGGGAAGTTAACTCTGAACCACTGACCCTGCAGTATATTGCTTTTCATCCCATTACTGTTAATTTTACACCACCTGTTTTTAGATAACCCAACCAAATGCAAGGCCTGGGATGTTCCGTGTCTTTCTTGGGGTTTTCTGTGGGTTTTCCTTTTTTTTTTTTTTTTTTGAGGAGTTTTTCTCCAGGCAAACTGTGTGCTGAGTTGACCACTTTGGTGTCCTGGGGGAGGTTACCTTGCTCAGCCATCACATTTCAGGAGACACACGGAGGGGTTTCTGTGGCTGAGCCTTGCAGAGGGGACTCCCTGCTCTGCAAACCAGGTCTCCCAGTTTGTAAAACGCGTACCACTGGTGCTCCTACCCGGTTGAAGTCCTTGAAGTGGAACTCCTTGAAGATGGCGTCTCTGCCTTCCACCTCATTCCACCCCACAGCTCTCAGGTTTGGCAGCAGCTGCTCCCTCTCCTCCGTGCTCAGCCTGTGGGCTTTTCCTGCCTGGCACCGCGGGAAGGGAAGGGAAGAAAAGTGAATCAGTGTGGCACAGGTATGATGGAGCAGCTGTTCAGAGCAGCGAGGCATCCCATGGATCCTGGAGTTATGGGAACACAGAGGCAGCTGCAGGGTGGGTGGGAGGGGTGGGATATCAACGCTGCCCTCTGCTCCCTGCCCGGGATACATCCTGCATGTATCCGAGGTCCAGCTGGTCCCTTCTGTCCTCTCACCTGCAACACCTCCCACAGTGTCTGTATGTCCTTGTTACAACCTGATGTACTAAGAAATGATACCTGTGTGAGGTACAAAATACATTACAGATAATTTTCAGGGGGAAACCAAAACCTGAAACTCTGTGATGGTCTCTACATCAGAGAATTGCTTTATGTTTCCCTATTTTACATATTTATTTATTTATTTTATATATTTATTTACTGGGAGCCTGTTTTAGAGGAAAGAAGTGGCGTCAATCAGAGATGAGTCACACTAAACTGCAGTTCAGCTCCTTTTCCTTTTCCATCTCCCTTCTATTACGATGGAGTTCAAGAGGCTGTTTCTGTCTGTGATGAAAAAAGGGCAGAGGGAGAGACTGTGAGTGAGCCTTGTCTTGGACAGAGCTGCTGTTACTTGGTTTGTAAGGGGTGGTGGTGGGGAAGCAGCAATTCCTGGCTTTGGGAAATGGTTATAGGCAAAGATAAAACTAAAATGAAGCATCTATTCTGGCTCTGGGGAAGGCAGGAGTGAGTGCAGAGGGGCATTGCTCTTTCTGAAAGGTTATGTTCTGGCAATTAAAATTCTTTCACAGAATCACAGAGTACTGTGAGCTGGAAGGGACCCACCAGGATCATCAAGTCCAGCTCCTGGCCCTGCACAGGATACCCCAAGAATCCCACCATATGCCTGAGGGTGTTTTCCAACAGCTCCTTGAGCTCTGACAGCCTTGGGTGACCTGATCCTTGCAGCTGGTGATGACAAAGATCAATATCTCTTTGCAATTTCTTTTCCTTTATGTGCTGCAGAGCAAACTGTGGTAAGTTAGATGTGAGTCCCAACAAATCCAGACCACTTTTTTGGGGGTGTTTGGGCAGCAGGGCCTTGAGATACTGTGCTTGGGCATCGATGCTGAGAATTACCACCTTAAACAACTAAGGCAAATCATGGTCTCCTGTGGTTTACCCTCTCCCAGGCTGTACAGAACCAGAGAGGCAGCCGTGAAGCTGATGCTTTTGGGGGTGGTTCTTGCATGTTTTCAGGAAGATTGGAAAGATGATGCCCTATTCCCATGGCTGTGTGGGTGCCTCCCTGTCTGTGGAGCTGTGACCCTTATGCTTGGAGAAAGCTGCCAACTGCATGAGATGGAGAGTGCCAAGGTGTGCCCTGAACCTGAGCGTGGGGTGGCTGTGGGTGGGATGGTTTCTGTCCCCCTGGCATCGCAGCTGTGTGATTTTTGGGGATAGCCTTCCTTGCCCGTTCATGTTTTGGCCTCAGCATTTTGGACGGCCCCCTGCCAGCCCCGGCTCTGTCACCTCCCTCCCCATCCCCCAAATGTCAACCCTGTCCTCCTCCGAGCTCTGGGCTTGGAGGGAAGGTAGTGAGTAAACATGACTTAGCACAATAAACCTGGAGCCGCTGCCCTTCCCTGCCGATGGCGTGATAAGCCGGGCGCAGGTAGCTTAGCAACTGGATGAGGTGGGGACAGAGGCAGGGGGGCACCCGTGGGAGCTGCCCTGGGGACTGATGGGAACGGGGCAGGATTTGGGATCGGGGCTGAAACGTGCTCGTGTATCGGTGCTAAAGGCTGAGTAAAGCTGGAGTTGTTGCTTGGAGCAGAGGGATGTGGATGCCGGGGCTGGGCTCCAAACCAGCCTCCCCTGTGCAGAGCAAGAAACCAGGCTGCTTGGGAGGGACGTGGTTTAATTGTTCTCTCGAACGCTTTTCTTTGCTGTGGGAGGACAGGCCCCGGGGCTTTTTCCAGGCCCAGCTCCTCTGCCAGAGCCCAGCACCAGTGGGAAGCATGGCCAGGCTGAGGTTTGGTCCACTGAACACTGTGTCTTGTGATGGCAAACCCTCTGCCTGGAGCACCCCTGTGCCCTCCAGCCTCCTCCAATCCCTCCTTCTCCACCCCAGCACATTGCCCAGCCCGCTGTTTTTGTCAGTATGGCACGTTAATGCTTTCAAGTGCACTTAGTCCTTTAAAACACACTCTTCTCATTAGGGAAATTAAATTATTTTGTTTTCTTCTGCTGGCTCTCAACTGCCAAGGAGTTGGGATTTTTATGTTTTGCCAGCAGGAAACCAAGCAGATGCATTGTGCAACTGAGGGGAAGGAACCAGCATGGGAAATTGGGAGAGTTTTGAGCTGTCAGGAGATGAAACAACCCTCTTTGCCCTAACTGTAAGATTTTTAGTTAGAGAGTCACAGTATGGTTTGGGTGGGAAGGGACCTTAAAGATCATCTCATTCCAACCCCTGCCATGGGCAGGGACACTTTCCACTAGCCCAGGTTGCTCCAAGCCCCATCCAGCCTGGCTTTGAACACTTCCAGGGATGGGGCAGCCACAGCTTCTCTGGGCAAACTGTGCCAGGGCCTCCCCACCCTCACAGGGAAAGGATTCCTTCCCGATATTAGTGGTGACTTGTCACCTGGGAGAAGGTAAAGGGCACAGCCCTGGAATGATGTCACAAGGCCCACGGTCTCTTGCTGCTGTGGAAAAACCGATTTCCAGCTGGCCCGGGGTGTGTTGCACGGGCTGTGCAGACGGAGCACACACGGGGGTCGTCCTTGCCCTACAGAATTGGAGGGGGGGATCATTGCTGACGGCCTCTTTCCCTCCCCCTCGCAGGGACCCCGCGGGGCGCTGCCTCTGGTAATTCAGCAGCGGCCGCGGAGCTCCCGCGTTACTGATTAACCACAGCGCTCTGCTCCTTTCTCCCTTCCCTCCTGCCTCTCCTCACGGTCTGGAGATGCCGCCGAAACCTTCCTGCCTTGGAAAAGGCTAAAGAAACAGCCGGCTTTCCCCAGCAGGGACTTACCATGGCCCGCGCGTGTCCGTGCCCTCCGTGCCCGGTGCGGGTCGGGTGATGCTCGGCGTGCGGAGCCCGCGGGAGCCGCGGCGTGTCCGGGGTGGCGGGAGGCGTGGCGAGGGATCCGGGTCCTCCCCCGGCCAGCAGAGCCTTCCCAACGCTGGGCACCCGCCTGCGGGGCCCCACAGGGCCGTGGGGCTCGGGGGATGCCCAGCCGGGGGCTCTCGGAACCCCTGCCCGCCGAAGCGATGCTGTGTCTGCCCCGAACCCACCCACCCCTCTCCGTGGGCTCACTTTTTTAACCTGCTGCACAAGGAAAAGGTGGAACAGGATGGAGAGGGCCAACTGAAGGAGGTACCACCGGGTGCTGCTGGCAACACGTGTGATGAGCGCCACGGTGATCCTGGCTGAGTGTATCCACGTGCTTCCCGGCCCTCTGAGCTCCGGGCAGCGCTAATCACAAGATGCATTGCCTGGGACAGCCTGGATTATATCGCGGCACGTGGACTAAAAGCCATGGAAAGGGGAAAGTGTGCGCAGCACAGCCCTCCTGAGCATTTCCAAGGTGTTTTCTCCCGTTGCCAAGGGAACGGGGTGTGCAGGATGCCCTGTGCTGCTCCCTGGCATTTTTGCTCTCCAGGCCTGCCGGCTTTGTGCCCATGTCCTGCAGCTCGTTGTCTGCTAAACCCACTCATGTGATGGGCAATTTTCCAGTGCTGACAACAACTTTTTACTGTGCTTATGTACGTGGCAGACAGGAATTCAGCCCCCTGCTATACCCTCGTGGCTCCTTTACTCTTGAAGCAACTAAGTCTGGATTTTTTTTTTTTAATATGGTGTGATGTACATCCCTTATATATACTCTCATGCACATTTTGTTTTCTACTGTAAGGGTTTGTGGGTACCACAGAGATGATTTGTTTCTCCAGCAGGCAAGTTAGAAGGAAGCAAATTCTTCCTTTCCCTTTTTCCTTCCCCCCCCCCATATATTTCCTTGCAGGGTAATGGAAAGGAAAAATGTACATCTTTTGTGTCCAGGGAGACCCTGAGTGTCTGTCCAGGGAGAAAAGACCTGGAGAGAAATACAGCACCTGAAAAGAAAATCATTGTGTGTGGATGTGAAGCTGGAAGCTCTGATATGGATGAAAGGAGGGAGTGTGCTGTATGGTTTCCAGCAATGAAATCGAGAGGTGGGATTGTTTGTCAGGTTGGGAAAGGCTAGCAGAATATTTCCTGGGTGTAAGCTGGAAGTGCAGGACAGGCAGTTTCATCAGCACAGCCCCTGTAAATATGGGTAGGTGACCTTTGGTGGCCCTGTCAGGGCCCCGAGTGCTCCTGGGCTGGGTGACAGTGCCTCTGTTGGCCTCCCTATTGATTTGGAGATGTGAAGGAAACAAATCCCCCATTTCTCATGCTACCCCTCTTTCTCTTTGTTGGATTTTGCTCCAGCCTGGCTGGAGCTGATCCTGTTTCCCTTGGCAATCCGTGTGCTGCCAGTCCAGACTGCCTGCCACCACCTCAGTCCCTTAGAGGTGGAGAGCATCAGGAGAAAAGAGGTCACTTATACTATGGCTGCTGATGGCTCAGCTCCTTTGTAATGGCATTTTCTCTCCTGGGTGATAAATCCAGCTTTAACTGCCAACCTTTCATGGGCGGGATCTCTCTCAGAGAGATGAGCTTGTCCAAAAAATGTCAACGGGGCAGTTGTGGTTTTCCTCTCTCTGGGATGTGGAACTGTGTGCAGGGGAATCCTTTGGCTGACTTCAACTCCTGAACCTCCGAGTGCATGAAACTCTCCCTCTGCACTGCTTTGATTTCTCTTTTTGAGATGGGACCCTTTAGATCTGCTTTTAATTATTAATTGAGGGATGTTGGGCAAGGTGTTTACTCAGAGCAGTTTGCACCCTGTGCCTGTTTACTGGGAGCAGATTTTTGCTCTTTTTCCTTCTCTCTTTGTCTAGTTTAGAGCTGTGCTCCTTTGATGAGGTCAGTAGCAGCTAAACCCACATTGCTGTCACAGACCCACTGGGGATTCTGGATATTTGAGGTGCACTTCAATATCACTCACCTACTATTATTTTTATTTTGCCAGTAAGTTTTTAACAAAATATATCTGACCCTGAAATCTGCTTCGGTTGAGAGCCCTATTCTGTCTCCCATCTCAATTTGCCTTTTGAATGGCTCTCCCTTCTCATTTCACTCTCCCTGAAACATTTTGATGGTCCAATAGAGCAATGAGTGTTGTTTGGATGTGTTGATTTCTTTTGTTGTTTGAGTTTCTTTCTTTTTTCCGTCCCCATAGTCTGTGCTGGCTCCTCACTTAGGAGTGTGAAGAATGTGCTCAGTCATCTTCCTGCAGGTCTGCTTTTCCAGGTAACCCTTGGAACCCAGCTCTCTCAGACCCCCTTTAGGAACTGGAAGAGGCTCTCAGGTCTCCCTGGAACCTTCTCTTCTCCAGGCTGAACAATCCTAGCTCTCTCAGCCTGTCTTTGTGGGAAAGGAGCAAGACAAGAACAGGGAGACCTGAGAGCTCCTTCCAGTGCCCAAGAGAGCTGGAGAGGGACTTTGGATAAGGGTCCAGAGTGACAGGACGAGGGAGAATGAATTCACACTGACAGAGGCAGGGTTAAATGGAATATTGGGAAGAAATTCTTCCCTGTGAGGGTGGAGAGGCCCTGGCACAGGCTGCCCAGAGAAGCTGTGGCTGCCCCATCCCTGGAAGTGTCCAAGGCCAGGCTGGACGGGGCTTGGAGCAACCTGGGCTAGTGGGAGGTGTCCCTGCCCATGGCAGGGGGGGTGGAACTGGATGATTAGTAATGTCCCTTCCAACCCAAACCATTTTAAATCCTGTGGTTTCCCAGGTTCAGTTCTGACTGAGGCTGGAGACAGGGTATGAAGCAGCCCCTGTGTCAGGATGTCCCTGCTCCACAGAGAAGGCCTTTAGGAAACCCTGGGTGTGCTGTTCATTTGCTTCACCTTTAACTGATGCTCTTGTCTCTTCCTCAGCTCTGGCACCCTCTTCCCATTCCCTCTTCCCACTATTCAGGAGGGAGGAAGGCTTGATATGCCTGACTTCTTTTTCCTAAATGAGGAGACCCTGGGCAGGAGGATTCTTGGTCACCCACAGATTGGGGGAAGACACTTTTGCCTGGTGGGCGCTGAACTCTCTTTGTGTTTATGGCTCTGAGGTTGCTCCTGTGATGAGACTGAAACTCTTGTGTGGGCAAGGAGGGAACAACTGCTTATTCAGCAGGGAAACAATTAACCAGCTGCAGTGCCTCAGGAATTCACTGGGAGTGCATTTTCGGAGTTGCATCCATGCTAATGGCATTAGAGGAAGCAGCTTGGGACAGGATCCCCACCTCCTGGAGAACCTCAGCCCCCAAAGGGTGTTTTAAGCCAGGGTGGGCCAAACTCCCTCATCATCTCATGTCTGAAGCATTGGTCTCATGGCAAAAAAGATTTAATTAAAGAGTTTGTTTAGCACTGGAGGGGATTTATGGCAGTTGTGACAAGTCTAAGTTGACAAAAGGGCCCAATAAACAGAGATGAATCGTTAATTATTCCTGTGTGAGGTTTCCTCTTGTAGCAGTGTTTTATCAAAGTCAGCGAGGGCCTCAGAGCATTGAACAAAATAAATTGGAGGCTGGCAGAAGCTGAGGCTTTGGTCTGCTCACACAATGCTTTGGGTGAAGGTCCTTTGTGTCAGGCAGAGGGCAGGTCCCCTGGAGAAGGCTGAGATGAAGAAAGTGGCATAACCACTTCTGATGTGTAGAAAACTTGAATTCCAAAGTGGGAGGTGACTGTCTGCAAGGATTATCACAGTACGAGGGAGTAAGAAATGTTGCACTGAAGGGAGGTTTCCCAGAGGAGGATGATTCAAACCTGAGTCCAAAGTACCTGCATGCACTTTGCCGCGGATCACTTCTCCTGGATCAGACTGGTGCTGGAAGAGGCAGCCCATTCCCACCCCATGCAGGGAGAAACCTGGCATGATTTAGATGTGAAAACTCAAAGTGGGGCCAGAATAATCCTGTTTTGACCCTCTGTTTGCCCTTGAAACCCAGTGGTGTGACAAAAACGAGGGCCCTGGGTCCTGGCAGCCGCTGTCCCATGTCTTGTCCTCCAGCTCCCAGGAGCTGCTCCATGGTCCATAGCAGGCAGGGGTGAGATCATGGATTTTGTGGTCTTGCCAAGGTCACTCAGTTCCCTGCACCAGGATGCATTTGCCCCGGGGGAAGGTGATCCATCAAAACTGCCTTCTCCCCACCCCTTGTTTTGTCTCACCTGCTGATTGATTAGTCCTGTAGCTCGGCTTCCCTGGGCACAGATGGAGCCTGGGTAAGGGAAGCTGCTTGTATTCAGCTTGTTTCCTGACTTTCAGTCCAAATTTGAGTACCTTTGCTAAACAGGTCGGATTTTCTGGCAAATTTGCGGGGGTTGCGGAGGGTGAGTATCTTGACAGATCTGGAAACCTTTCTCCCATGTTACGGAGTGAGTTTTGTTCCTTGTTTATGCGGGGAGAGTTGGGCGCTGCATGTTAAGCGGCTGCTGTACAGCCACGTCTTGTCACTAGGGGTCAGGAAAATGCTGGAAAACGGGAGACGTCCCCGAAACCGCAGCCCCTGCAGGAAGGCACAGGGTGGGGGCTCTCAGAACCCCACCTGATCCCGAAAATCGGGAGTGGATGCTGACGTGGTCAGCTCTGCGGGAGCGTGGCTGAGCTCAGGGAAGCAGCTTCTCAGCTGGACCTTCCTGATCGAGTGGTTTCTCGTGAGAAGCACCTCCAGATCCTTTGGTGTGCTCCAAAGCATCCCACAGCTGGGACATACTTGCATTGAGGTTATCTCTCCAGCCAGATTGCTGGACATCACGGAATGGTTTGGGTTGGAAGGGACCTTAAAGATCATCTCATTCCACCCACTGCCATGGGCAGGGACACCTTCCACTAGCCCAGGTTGCTCCAAGCCCCGTCCAACCTGGCCTTGGACACTTCCAGGGATGGGGCAGCCACAGCTTCTCTGGGTAACCTGTGCCAGGGCCTTCCCACCCTCACAGGGAAGGATTTCTTCCATATATCTCATCTAAATCTCTCCTGTTAGTTTAAACCATTCCCTGATGTTCTATCACAACACCCCCAGCTAAAAGTCTTGTTCCCCAGATCATTTGGCTGTCATGGCTGTTTTCAAGTCCTGGAAGTCCTTGGGTTTTATTCCCAGCTTTCCAGTTGCAGGAATTTGCCCTGAGGTGGAGACAGGAAAGGCACCCTGAGTGTGTATGCAAGGGCAAGGTCTGTCTGTACAGACCTTTCACTGGGCAGGATTATGGAGTGTTGGGAAGCTTTGGGGCATACAAACCCTTCTCATCAGAACTATAAAAATGAGGCTTCAAAGCCAAATGAGTTGAGAAGAATTGCTGTGAGATCAGTGAGCTATTTAACACACGTGGATGTTTTAGAAGGAAGGAGTGACCGTAATATACAGGAGATGGTGAGAGACGAGTGGAGAAACAATATGCTAAGGCAGCAATTTCCTTGGAGACAGAGGCAGCTTATGGGCTATGGAACACAATGAGGTGCTAGAGCAGACAGTGGCCAACTCCAGGAGCTTTGCTCTATGGTGGAGTGGTGAATTTTATTTCCCAGATCTGCCTTTGGGAGGTGTTTCATAGTAGTTTTATTTTTTTCTCCAATCAGAGCTGAGAGAGCAGAGGGGGTGAATTATTTTTTTTCTGGGTAATAAATGGTCCCCCCACTGGCTGCTGGGAGGGGCTTTTCTCTCAGATTGTCTGTGGGAGTGTGTTTGGGTGCTCAGTCTCCACCTCCTCCTTCCCAGGAGGGCAATAGGCCAACTGGGAGAAATGTGGAAGCATAGGGTCATATCCAGGTATAGAGTGTGGTGTACTGGGAGCTGCTGGAGATACACTGGCAAGTTTTGCATCTTTCTTAGTGCAGTACTTGACATCAGAAACTCGTGATATTCCTGTCAGGTGCAGCACTGACTATTTTTTTTTCCTTGTTAGCATTAAACAACCTCTGGTGATGAGGTTACTGTCTTATTTACATTACCACCTCTCTTTCTCCCGAGGCTAATGAGTCTGTGCTGCTTCTTACAAACTGAATTCGTCTACTTTGCTTGCTCTTGCTATTAGTGGGAAGGACCACTGGCCCACGCTCTCTGCACTGTTTGTTGGAAGTGGGATCAAAATTAATGGGAAAATCGTGTGCGTGGCAATCTTAAGAACTCAAAATGCAACTGCGCCTCACCCATGGGGGCAGCAAATTAGATAATGTAGCAGCTTGCCTGAAAGTCTGGGGATGAAGAATTTCTGTGGCAGGCACAGCAAGGAGGGGAGAGATGAAATACTACGAACTGTCATGGATTCACATCCTGGGCTGGGAAGTCTGTGGATGTGCTACGGCCAAATGGGGCTGTGTGTAATTCCAGCTGCCTCCACTCCCCCCTGTGACAGCTGTGTCTTGCTTGGAAGGGGTTTGGGCTCAAAAGGAGGGACCTGTCACTCGTAGTGGTTTGTCTCTTGGACCTCTGCTGACGTGGCCCTGAGATGCTGTTGAAGGTTGTCTGAGCAGGACCTCGCACTGGTCTTGGATGTGGCTTCTCGGTGCAGGCTGGGTTTGTGACGTTGTCAAGCTGGAGTGTTGGAGCTGCAGGGGAGGAAGGAGGTTGTTTATGACCTGAAGTGGAAAATCACTGGTGCTGTGAGCTCCTGGGGGACAGTGCTTGGTGGCACCAGCTGTCCTGTGTTATTATCTCAGAGCCAATGTCCTGGGGCAAGAGAACTGTCACTTGGTGCTGCTGCTTGAGGCAGTGAAGATGTTGGTGACAGAGCTGGGAAGAAGGATTTTTCTGGGAAAGAACATGACTGCTTTCTGGAAGAGGGTAGACCTAGATTAGATATTAGGAAGAAGATTTAGTTGGAATTTTGGGAAGAAATTCTTCCCTGTGAGGGTGGGGAGGCCCTGGCCCACGTTGGCCAGAGAAGCTGTGGCTGCCCCATCCCTGGAAGTATCCAAGGCCAAGTTAGACGGAGCTTGGAGCAACCTGGGCTAGTGGAAGGCGTCCCTGCTTGTGGTAGGGGGGTGGAAGTGCAAGATCTTTAAGGTCCCTTCCAACCCAACCCATTCTAGGATTCAATGTCTTGTAGGACTCCTTTCAGCCATGAGCTCCTCAGAAGGTCCTTGTCCTTGGACAGCCTGGTCACACAAAAGGGAAGGTGAGGAGCAGGAGTGTGCTGTAGCTGCTTTACCCTCCTCAGCCATGGCGTGCTTGTGGCTTTGGGCAAACTGCCTGCAAAGTCAAGGAAGAAGGAACAGTTGGTTGAGGTGGAGCTGGGACAGGAACAGACCCAGTGGCCAAGGGCAGAAGAAGAGGGAGAACAAAATAGGAACTTTTCTCCCCAGACTCCTATTTCTGTTGTGATTATAAACAATGAACAGCTCCAGGGCACACAGGAGATGTGACCTTGCCCTCTGTGGCAGCAGGGACTAAAGTCAGCGTGATCCAAAGCAACCTCTGGGCAGCAGCAGCAGCATCACTCAGCAAAGAGAGAGTTTTTCTCCAGCTATTGATCAACAGTTTGCACTGAATTCCCAGCATGGAAACAAATACAGGGGCTGGGGTGGTGCTGCAGACCTGAGGCCATGAGCTCTGTGATAGCTCAGCTGTGTGTTCTGATGCCCAGGTGAAGCTGGTTAACTCCAGCCTGGTGACCACAGCTGCTCTGCCTCCTTCATCAGGTCGCTAAGGGCTTATATAAGTGTCAGGTGCCCTGAATCAGCAGGGATAGTTTATGAAGGGTTTGAGGGTGCCTTGTCCTAGGAGCTGCTTGGGAATCCAGTCTTGGTTTCCCAAGAAAATTCAGCATAAGGAGGGAAGAAGAACTGGGATATTTAAACGCATTTGCAGTTTTGGGTACCCTCCTGGTGCTGCTGCAGTTCTCCAGTGCCCAGACTGTCTTGGGGGAAAGGAGTGAGAGCCCATCCATGGAGCAGTCAGGTATGTCTTACCCAACCCACCTGCACAGTAAAATTTGGGATCTGAGTTGTTCCTTCTGGAGGTTGGGTGTGGGATGCAGCATCGTGCTGCCATCTTGCTTAGTGGTGTGTGGCTTTCATTAATTAATGCTATAAAATGCCTGCATTATGGGCTACCCACCAGAAAAATCTGACTGTAGGGGCTGTGGTTTTGGGCCATGTTTTGTGGGGGGTTCATTGACAAAAGTCAATGGAGAGAAGGTTTTTTTACTTTGTTGTACCATCTTCTGATGAAATTTGAGTCATGACCTGGGATCTACTTCAAGTTTAGTTTAAGAGATACTAGATTGGCTTTTATTTCACTTGCTTTCATTTGCACTGCTGGGAGATTTAGCTCTGCTTTAGTGCATGGAGTTGTGGTTTTTCCTTGCAGAGCTCCAGAAATGGTATTTTAGAGCTTGAAGGAAACTTCAACAAGCTGGGGAACAGGCCAGGATCTTCTCCCTCTTTGCCCTGTGCCTCTGTCTTTACTGTGCAAAACCCACCTGTCTTATTTTCCAAATCACTGTAGCCACTGATCAAGTCTGCCATGTCAAGAAAAAGCACGAAGATCTCTGCTTTCTGCTGAGGCAGGACGGTAATTTGTGCCTCAGGCATTACTGAGATGTTAGACGTGGAAATTATGACCACTCTGTCAGATTGGCTGGATAATTTTTACTCCTAAGCCTTCCACCAAGATGATTTTCGGTGCTTGGAAATCAGTCTTACTCTGCAGAGCTGTCAGTGTCTCCCAGCTGTGTCAGTGTGTGCTCTAACAAATGTGTGTATGTATGATACAGCTATTTCATCATCATTCCCTGCACTCCTCCAGACACCTGGGAAGCTTATCTTAAGTGCAGCTCTCCTCTCCCCGGGGTCACTTTTGTTAATTCATTTTTTGGTTTGTTTTCCAGTAGTGTAGAAAACCCCTATAACAAGCTGTTCGTTGCTGTGGGTTTGTTTGGGTTTTTTTTCCCAGGCCTTGTAGACACACAGAGAGGGAGAAAGATTTCATGTTCTGAGTAGATTATGCTGGAGATGGATGGGGGGGAGGTTTTACTTGTAGAAGTACGGAACTGAATCAAGGAGAAATCAAGAGGTTTTTAAGACCCAATTCTCAGCAAAAGTTTGTATCCTCAAAAAATCCCACTGGAAGAGTTTTTGCCTTTGTTTCTTGCAGTGAAGGTGAGCTGTGAGCCTACAGTTGCCTCATCTTTTTGGATCCGCTTCCTGACTGATTTGGGTTCTATTATTAGTAGCTGATGTGCTGGTAGAGTCACTCTCCTCCTAACTCTGCTAATTAATCAATGCCCCCCGTGACAGCTCTTGACCATTAAATAATATTCATTAGTATCCAGACCCCAACAGTATGGATGAACCCATCTATCTTCATTAGCTCTTGGATTTTAACGTCAGGAGCAGGAGCCAAAAGGGACAATAAAAGGGCGATTTCCTTCCTCATCCCAGTGAAAACTGACCTTGATGTTTTTCTTTCTTTCTTTCCCTCCCTGCCCCTTGTATGTTGGTTAAAGTAGAAAATAAGCAGTAGCTTCAGCTCCTCTCTTTATCCAAAGTGACTACCCTTAGGGAAAAAGGAGACAGGATGCTCTTTAAAGGTAATAAATAACATGAGATTATCCACATTTTGTAAGTAATCTGAGAATGCCTCTTGGGTCATGAAGGAGAGAAAGCGAAGATCGATACATACGGATGCCTGAATTACCTTCCTCCGTACTAAAAATTAACTTTGCCAGTGGTGGAGCCACATCTGCTCACAGGTAACCCAAAATTGGCCCAACCTGTATACACACCTCTGAAACCAGGAAGGAAGAGGTACACTTCTTGGAAGTGTTTCCTGACCCAGCCAAACATCTGGTGTTTCCCTGGGAAGCCACCTCTGTGTGCTCACCCTTGCTCCCCAAAACGAGATGGTATCGCTGTCCTTGCTCATCCCTGAGGTTATTTCCTGAAATATTTGGTCATGTTGGGAAGTTGTGTCATTTCCTTCCTGCCAGGTGAATCTGCTCTGAAGCAACACCTCCTTTTGTCAGATTAATGTGATTTAAAGGACTGAAAGGACTCAGTGAGGCCTCCTGAGGTGCTGAGGTTTGTCCCCCTCTCTTGGATTCTACGATGTGGCCCATCAGCGTTGTGGTGGATTTGGTTCCTATTTAACAACTCCTCTTTCTCCTTTCTTTCTTCATGGAAAGGGTGGTCAGGCATTGGAAGGGGCTGCCCAGGGAGTTGGTGGAGGTGTCCAAGGAACAACTGGACAGTGCTCTGGGCTGGGTGGCAAGGTGGGCATCGGGCACAGGTTGGAATGGTGATCTTGGCGGTCTTTTCCAACCTGAATGGTTCTGAGATTCTGTGTAGCGTGTCCTTTCCTGTTGGTGTGGGAGAAAAAAAGAGAATCGAGGCCCAGATTTGAAGGACTGAGCTGGCTGAGCAGCTTTGCTGCTCCCTCCAGGGGTTGTGTGCCATGCCCAGGTGTGTCTGTGGGGTACAGAGACCCTCTGACCATCGCAGACCATGCCAGCCTGAAGGGCAGGGAGCACAGGGAATCTCCGTGCTCCTTTGGCCTTCTGGGGCCACACCCATGGATGGCCCAGGGAGGGGTTGTGCGGCGGATAATTTCATGGAGTCTCTCAGGCCTGCTGGGGCCTCACTCCCCAGGGCACTGTGGGTGTTGGAGATTAACAACAGGTCTTATTTTTGCAGCTTTTTTATTTTTTTGGCTTTTGTGATTCGCTCTCTTGTTTTCCAGTAGTGTTCCTGAATTTGTTTTTCCCCTCCTCCTGTAGATCTTAGATCCACCTCCCTTGATACATGACGAGAAGCCGAAAATCAGTCATTTGCCTGAAGCCACCACTGTAAGTTATTTATACAGTGATTAGTTAAAGCTTCAGATATTTAATGCAACCTTTAAATCACATGTCCCCCACCAGTTCCTGGTCACATCAAACTTCACTGAGTGGTATCTATCACTTACTGTTGTTCTCAATATATGCATATATTTAATTTTCTACAGGCCTCTCGCACATATTTTTTTTTTTGCTGAGGAAACAGTAAATCCAGGGGCTTCAGAAAGTGTTTTGTCACATGGCTGTGAGTGAATTACTTGTCAAGGGAACATGGAATGTAAAAATTCATCTTGCAAGAAAGTTGCTCTGTTGTGTGAATCCCATCTCTATGTCAAAACAGACTCAAACCTTAAAATTAAATGTATTTTCACAACATGAGTAGGTAGTAAGGGCTCTTCCAACCAGCAAGCTTTGAATGTTCAACCTGGTTGGGTTTGCTTCTGGTTTTTAACTCTTCTGCCTCAGCTTGTGAAACAACACGTGCTTTGCACTGGGGGTTCAAAACTGTACCTGTAAATGCTTGAATTGAAAGATACAGTGAAAATTTAATGTTTTTAAGTTGGCTCAGAAAGCCATGTTCTTAAGCTTAGCAGAGGAAATGAAACTTGGAAGAAGAGTAGTTAGGAAATTTAAAGCTGAAGTCTAATGAACTTCATTTTTGGAAGAAGTGGGAATTAAAAGAAGTGAAACAAGATTCTATCTGCAAGTGAAGTGGCAAGAGAATATTCCAGCTGTGGGAGCTGGGCTGAGCCCAGTGAAGCATTTGGGAACCTAATCTCGCCTCCTGTGGTTGAGAGAAATGGTTTGAATGGGTCTTAAGGGATGATTCAGGTCCTGTGTGTGTTGAAAACAGCTCCATGAGGGTCTGTCCACGACCTCAGCTGGACCTGACAGTGGCTGGGTCTGGGAGCAAGGAGCTTGGAAATCTGGAATTGGGCAGGTTGAATGGCTGGGGAGTGCCAGGCTGGCATTTCTGCCACCCTCTGGGAAACAGCTGGCAAATTTGGAGCCCCATCTGTTTGAGGGATTAAATGGAAAGGAAGGAGGGAGTTGCTTGTGAGTTTACAAGGGAGGTTTCAGTGCTCATGAGGTGCAGACACAGCCTCACCTTGGAATAGCCCTTTCCCAGCCCAAATATGGGGTCAGCACTGCTTTCTCTTGCTTTAACCTGGTCATAAGGAGGAGAGGAACAAGAGGGAATAAAAGGAAAAAGCAAGATTGGGGAATGGCAGGAGAGAGCTGTAGGTGGGCAGTGTGGGTTGCTGGGCCATGGTTTGACAACCCACCTGACTCTCACCTGGGCTAATAATGTTTTCTTTGGCTTCTGCCAGCTCACTGCAGTTCATTCATTGATTTGGCAGAGCAAAACCAGAGGCAGGAGTGACTGAGTGAAGTGAAACTACATGTTTTAAACCATCCTCCTAGATCCCAGCAAGATTTCCGTCATCCTCTTTGGAGCTGGTTGCTGTGTCAGTACCCTGCTGCTCTGCATTCCCCTTGCCTGAGGTTTGATGGATGCTGAGGTCTTGTCTTTGACTCAAATTTGGGATTTTTCTCATCCTGGAGGCAAATTTGCTACTAGTTCCTGTGGCAATAAGCTTCAGGCAGAGTTAGCTGTAGAGTCACTGCAGCAAAGGCCTCTGTCTTAGCCTATGCTGTAATTAGATCATTAATTAAATAGTCCCTGAATATTTCCTTTTCCCTTTTTCTGAAATAAGGATAGGGTCAGACTTCCATTTGGCTGAACTGTACTTGGTGGGGTTGAGTAATAAAGACACAGTGGCAGGTAAAGGTGATGCAGAGTCCTACTTCTGTGTCTCCCCACACAGCTCTGAGTACTTTACTTCAAGCCTCATTATAAATAGGGCCTTGACCTCTCTTTAACTGCAGTTAAAAGCAGCGTAGCCCCTTCCCAGCACTGGTGTGGCACAAGGAAAGGGAAAAAGCCTCCATGAACTTCAGAGAACCCTTTCCAGGTGTGAGTGAGCTCCTACTGTATCTAAAGTTCAGAGTGAAAGACTATCTCAATACATAGTATTTAACTTTGTCCAATTCCATTCCCTTTTTCTGCAGCCATAAAACCACTATTGCTCTTTCATCTCGTCCCATTTCTTCCCGAGTAGGTTCTGTGAAAGTGGTGTTTGGGGGCAGTAAATCACAAAATGGGAGCCTGCATTCATAAAATGCTTTATGCCTCCCTCCATCAATATTTCAACGTGCAGTGTAGACACCAGCATTTCATTTTAATTACGCTGCAAATTTCTCTGTTACGGAAGAAAGCTGAACTCTGCAGGGCAGCCCAACCCTGTCCCTGTCCCCTCCTTGCCATGGGATCGCTGCAACATCCAGTAAACCATGGGGGTTTTTTTCATCCGAGTTGCTGTACGTGTTTCCCACAGGAGGAACACTTCCAGCCAGGCTGAGTCTGGCCTGGCTCATCCCTTTCTTGCCCTGGGGTGAAGGGAGGTCTCGGATGTTTCTGTGGGAGCTGGCGCATTGCCCGGAGCCTCCGGCGGGCAGGAAGGGTGATCCAGCACAAACAGAAGGTTTGGGAAGATAGGCTCTGACAGTGATTAGAGGCAAGGGAAGGCTTCCCTGCTGCAGCAAGTGTCACATTTTTTAAAGCTCTTCTTCCTGAGGTTGCGTTAGTTGCAAGGACTGTTTCCATTTGCAGAAGAGACAGAATGTGACTGAGATGTGCAAGTTGCTGAATAACACTGGGAAGTCACCCTGTGCCCTCGTGTAGGTTTTTTGAGAGGCTTAAGGGATACCCACTTGCAATACAAGGCAATACAGGGTCACTATGATGTTCACTCAATTAATGTGCCAAACTGTGAAACTCCTTGCCAGAATCATAGAATGGTTTGGGTTGGAAGGGACCTTAAAGCTCATCTTGTTCCATCTCCCTGCCATGGGCAGGGACACCTTCCACTAGACCAGGCTGCTCCATGCCCTGCCCTTGAACACTTCCAGGGATGGGGCAGCCACAGCTTCTCTGGGCTTCTCTGGCCCTGTGCCAGGGCCTCCCCACCCTCACAGAGAAAAATTTCATCACAATATCCCATCTAACCCTGCCTCTGTCAGTTTAAAACCATTGCCTGTTGTCCTGTCACTATATGCCCATACAAAAAGTCCCTCTCTCTCCTTTTTATATACCCCATTTAGGCATTAAAAGGGGCTCTGAGGTCTCCCTGGAGACTTCTCCAGGCTGAAGACCCCCCCAGCTCTCTTAGCCTGTCTCCAGAGCAGAGGTGCTCCAGCCTTTGGGGCATCTTCATGGCTGATACTGCTGAGTCTGTCCAAAAAAACCCCAGCAGATGTTGTCAATGTACAGCATTTACAGGTATGTGAGCTGGGATAAAAATCCACATGACAAAAAGCTGCAGGAAAGGAGGGGGTCCCCTAATGCAAAGGAAATATGTCCCTTGTGGTGGTGCTGTTCCATCATTGTCAATTAGCAGGAGTGTTAAATCTGTAGCAGCTGGTGTGGGGTATGATAGGAGAGAGGGCACCAAATTGGATGGTTTATCAGTGTAATTCAATATGACAATTTCTGTGGTTGTATCCCGAAGACACTGGAAAAGGTGGGGAGAGGGAGCAGTGCCCGTGACACACACAAATGCTAACTGGAAGGGAAAGAGGCATTCATTTCTTGGTAGCACGTACAAAAGTGAACGTACTGATTTATGTAACTTCCCAAAGCCTGGCTGCTCACAGTGTTCTTAAAACACATATCCAAATTAAGATGCCATGTAGCAGATAAATTGCTCTGCGTGGAAACTTTGTTTGCAGAGTCAACGTTTTTCCAACAGCTTATTTAAAGCCCTGAAAAAACCCCAAACAAACTGGTGTGGAGAAACAAATATCTCTGTGTAGCTGGTATCAAGGTTGAAGTGGTTTTTGAGGGAACCATGTCAGAGAAAGCGTGTCAGGATGTCACAGCAGCCCAGTCTTGCAGCAACAAGGATCAGCATCTTTGGATATGGACTCCTTAAAATTATTTCAAGTCCAGAAAACAGCAAAGAAATGATTTAACAAATGAATTGCGGCCCCAGCGCAGCAATTTGGGATTCTGTAAGAGGGCTACACGTTTCAAGCTGAGATGGGGAGTGTGGGATGTGTTATGCTTCACCCAACATCTTAATGCAGTATTTCCGCTGTGAGGGAAGGTGTGAAGAAAAAAGTTAAAGCTGTGATCTCTGTTTTTTTTCCTGTCCCTAGGGCTGGTGTCTCCCTTTTACTCAGAGCCATGGCAGACTTTCAGAGAGGAGCTCTCAGGTGGTGTTATCAATGGGGTAATGGGCATTATCCTATTCTGGATGGATGTACAATGCTCAAGCTGTGTTAGGGCAAGAATAGTTGCTATTTTGGAGAACCTTTCCTAGGATCTCCTTGAAGTTCCTCCAAAAGAGCTCTCCGGGAATCCCACTTACACAGAAACTACTGTTTGTAATGACAGAAGATGGGAAGGTACGTGCAAGGCAGAGGGCCCTGAAATAAGGTTAATTTGGAGAAAAACTGTAATAGGTCAGGAGGCAAGTCTTCACCTGTAAGGCCTGGAGAGAGTCATGTGAGCTGGGAGCTGTTAGGAGGATGTGCCTTGGGATCAAAACTAGGGACAGCACCAAAAAGCATTTCTGAAGAGGTGGGAATGGCAGCCGATGGGTTAGCAAGGAAGATTTCCTTGCATTGTGTTGAGATGACACAGACCATGCTAACAACCAGTGGTCTTGAACAGGAGAGTTTAAAAAGGGCTGGAATTTATCTGTCCTCACAGGAAAGGAGTGCTGGGAGGTTTGGGTTGAGCTGGAGGAGAAAAGAGGAGTGTCTGGGTGGGCAGAATTGTTTGCCGGTTATTTCCCTCTGTGTGTGGTGCAGCAGTTGCTGTAAATCAGTCTTAAAGAACCTGTGGCTGATGAACATGGCCTGTACATGTGCAGTCAGCAGGGCTTTTAGGGGTGAGACCTTTTTATCTGGACCCTGAACAACAGGACTATTAGAGAATGGAAGAAAGGAAAATGGCAGTGTTTTCCCAGCACCTGCTTCCCATCGGGATGCTGGTACATCCCGATGCAGCACGGAAACAAGCAGGAGGGATCAACTTTCCTGGTTTTGGGTTTGCTGTACTTGGATCCTGTTTGAATACGCTCTACCCCAGAGTTGTTTTGCATTTCACCAGGGAGTCTTTTGTCTAAAGGGCATCGCTGCTACAGCAAAGCGGAGCTGTCCCTTCCCCTGCTTTCCGCAGTGGATATCACATTTCATTACCCTGATGAGCCCCAGCGAGTTCTCCCGCTCGTGTTAATTTGCCCACGAGCCAGCCCGTGTCACGGCTGCAAGAAGCTGGTGACATTTTCCAACCTCCCCCATCCCTCCTGGTTCCGAAGCCTCGAATAGTAATCACAGCCTCGTCCCTTTCTCTGTTTATTGCCTCTGAAACAGAGGGGCCGAGACACCCCCGCACTGACCCCTTCCCGACTGCACGGCCCTGAGCGGGGTGAGCGTGGGAGGCATTCGGCTCTCGGGGCTCTGTGTGTGTCCAGTGGAGCTGCCAGGGCTCGTGGCAGGGGAAACAGAGGGGGGTGCCTTTGCACGACCTCAATCTTTGCAGCTTGGAGCTCCTCAGTGAAATGGAAGGTGGGTGGTGGAGAGTGAGGCAGCTATTCCAGCATCGGGGTCCTTGAGGGGCAGGACTGATCTCTGCTCTGTGGGGACCAGTGACAGGACCCGAGGGAGTGGCCAGAGGAGGTTTAGGTTGGATATTAGAACAAGATTCTTCCCCTAGATGGTGGTCAGGCACTGAACAGGCTCCCCAGGGCAGGGGTCACAGCACCAAGGCTGACAGAGCTCAGGGGGTGTTTGGGTGATCCTCTCAGGGCCATGGTGTGACTGTTGGGGATGGTCCTGTGCAGGGCCAGGAGTTGGACTCGATGATCCTTGTGGGTCCCTTCCAGCTCAGCAGATTCTGTGAGAAGTACAGTGGTCTTATGGCTCTTGCCCATACTTTTTTTTTCCCCCCAAAGCATGGGTGCACCCCTAAAGAAAGGAAAGGACCACATAGCATTGGACAACAAATGCTTTAAGCCTGGGATCTGGACTCTGCCCTGTTCCCGAGTGCCCTGCAGGCAAGGCACAGAGGAAGGATTTAAAATTAGATGCATGGGGGCAGGTGAGAAGCAAACTATTTGTGTCTCCAGCATGGTGCTGCTCCTTCCCCATGTCTTCAGTTTCATCTGTCCTTTGGATCTGTTTTCCAAAATGTTGGGATACAGAAGAGAGGTGGTTAGGCACTGGAATAGGCTCCCCAGGGCAGTGGTCACAGCCCCAAGGCTGCCAGAGCTCAAGGAGAGTTTGGACAATGCCCTCAGGCACATGGTGGGATTGTTGGTGTGTCCTATGCAGGACCAGGAGCTGGACTGATGATATTTGTGGGTCCCTTCCAGTCTCAGGATATTCTGTTAGCTGTGCTTCTGCATGTATCACAAACAACATTGGGGCACATTCTTTTTACTTTAGGTAATGAAAACTCTGCTTTAACTAATGATACCTTTACATGACGATAATTTTGCTGTTCTAGTAGTGCCAAAGTGGAGCCATTGAAAAATTGGTGGCTCTTGTATCAGCCTAGGCTTAAGGACAGGTATTAATTTCTCAAGAAATCAGACAAGCTCCAACAGGACAGAGAAAATTTAGCTACTGCTTATTGGTACTTCTGAGAGAGATGGAGTCACACTCTTTCAAAATACTTCTGTGCTTATGTCCCTCATCAAAGCATCCCAAGAAGGCAATTCAACATTCTGCAAGGTGCTCTCCAGAGTAGTTATTAGGCCTTTTGGGTAATTGCAGTTCTCAGTATTCAGGTTTCTGAGAGGAAAGGTTAATGCACGTTGGCTGCTAACCACCACTCTGGAGCCACTGAGAGGCTTTGTATGGAGCACACGAGAGCCTTGGTCACGTGCAGACAAGGGCACTTGCGTGTGGAGAACCAGCGACTGACTGATGGAAAAAGAGTTTCGGGACAAGTGTATGAAGGGGCCTTTTGAATGGGTTTGGCTGTAACACAAAGAGCTGGAGAGCTCTTTGGAAGAAGGAGAGAGGCTCCCGGGAAGAATGGGTTGTGTGTTGTACCAAAGATGAGGGGTCAGGGATTGGAGTAAGTGGATCTCGTTGCAAATGGATCAAAGAAATCAGGATATGGAAACCGGAGGGAAAGATGATGGCCAGTGTGAGTGACCACTAATGAAACGTGAAGCCCTGAGCACTTCAAAGGTAGTGAAGGAGGTCCAGGAGCTTCCCTGAGCCCTAAATAACCAGGCAACTGAGGTGAGTCCTCCCAGCTGGAACCGGTAAGGAAGGAGATGTCAGTACAGGTGGGGACTTGCAATGGATGCCCAGATACTCCTGGAGAAAAGGTGCCTGTACAACCTGTGCACAGGGGGATGACCTGTTGCAGCAGGTGGCTGAATTACAAGAGGCAGGTAATGGGCTGTGCAGTATTAGAGGGGCTGAAAGAGAGACAGATAATGTGGCTTTGGAACCATCCACCTCCAATGGATCCCACTGGCACCTCGGACTCCGGTGCCCCACAAAAGCAGGGCTCTGATTCAACCTCCACCCTCCAACACTCAGACCAAAACCAGGTATGAAGCTTTAAAGGCTTTAGAAGTCCATGAGCAAGGCCAACAAAGAGAAAGTGGTGACTGAGGAGGATGTTTAGGGCGTCCTGACTGAGGCCTCTTTCTGAGGTGTCTGCTTCTCCCTCCAGGATCCTGTGATCACGACCTCAAACCTTCACCAACTGCTTAACATCTGGGGACATCAACATACCTTCCTGGGACAAAGTAAGACCTACCTCAGCCTCAGCAGAGGTAGATGATCTTCAGATGCTCCCAGCCTGGCCAGAAGCTGCTCTGGTGAGTGATTTCTAGTCCAAAGAGAAATCTTTTCTCCCACCATCCCTCTGAGACGTTTTCCTTTGCCCTCAAAGCCTTCCTCCCTGCGTGTTGAGCCATGCTTGAAGCAGTGCTTGTTAAATAAGTGCTGCTCAGCTTTGCTTTAAACAAAGGAAGCTGATTTAACAGGGCTGTAGGACGGCCAGGTATCTGTGTTATTTCAGAATATTGGCACTTCCAAGGCTGAGCGCTAAAAGCACTTAATTTTTGTTTCAACTCTTAATTGAAAATCAGCTGGTTTGTCTTGTTCTCTCCACTGCTGCCCCTTCCCTGCTTCCTCTCCCCCCCCCCCGATGGGATAAAAGCTGTTAATGTGACACCCTGCACAACATGTTAGTCAAAAAGTGGCACAAGGCCAGGATTTCACTTGTGGTTTATTAGTTTAATTAACCAGGGTCTTGCAAATGCTTCTTTTGTGAGGCAGAAATGAGAGGGTCTAATGTTTCTTGGGCTGGATCCTTCCATCATTTTTAGCCACCTGGTGAAGGCACTAAGGTAAAAACTTGGCTTCTGTGATTAACCTTGAGTGAGTTCAATAATACCTCGGAGTCGCATTATTGCTGACCTTGTGTTTTGCTACCTTCTCATCTTTCTAATTTGTCTTTTCTTTCTGCCTTTGCAATAACATTCAGAAGTGTTAAAAAAAAAAATCTCCTTCTGCCTCATGGGAGAGCTCCTCTATTTGCAGTGATTTTTAAATTGTTTCAGTTTTATTTTTCAGTACATTTCTTGCTATTTGTGTTTTCCTTGCACTTGTGCACACAAACATTTGCATGAGAATAGCTACTTAAGAGTTACTTGGAGGTGACCTTGTCGTTGTTTTCAATCAAATTTGGGTGATGATTTGCTGATAGTGCCAGTCATCAAGGAAATTTGACATTTGTTCACTCAAAAAGTAATTCTTCCTACGTGCCATTTAAGGAGATGATCTTGGCATGGTTTGTGAGAAAAGCAATGTTGAAGCTGGGATTCCACAAAGTCCAGGTGCTGTATGGGTTTATTTCCAGTGATTTGCCATTATTTTTTTTCTTTTCCTTTTTTTCTACCCCCCAGGTTCTTGCTAATGTGATGTTATCTCACAGTTTCAGTCTATGCTCCTGAAGGTGTGTGTATTATTTTGGGTGAGGCATGAAATAGAGCATCTGAGAACTCATAGTGATC
The DNA here is from genome assembly GCF_001604755.1 of Lepidothrix coronata. Taxonomy (NCBI): domain Eukaryota; kingdom Metazoa; phylum Chordata; class Aves; order Passeriformes; family Pipridae; genus Lepidothrix; species Lepidothrix coronata. The sequence continues at coordinate 1,577,541 of NW_016690304.1, forward strand.
TCTAAAGCATCTGGCATCGCTTTAGAATAAACTCCAAGGTCTTGTTCAGGGGTATTTGTGGGGCTGCAGCAAAAGTCTTGTAGATCAAAGGTCAATAATTCCAGATCTTAAAATATTTTAGGGATTTTGAACACATTTTTTGCCCTGTTGCAATTCCAGTTTTGGGTTAAATACCATTTTAAAATGGTACTTACTATTGAAATTTTGTACTCTTCTGCGTCCTTGTCCTTTACTGATCTCTAACATCATGCACAGTTCCTGTGATCCATCCTGGAAGGTGGTGGTTCGTGATCCTTTCTTGTGACTTTCTAATGATCTTGAGGGCAACACTTGGGTTTTGAAAGGGAGAATATGGACTATCGTTTTAATTGACAGCTCTCCCCTGCCAGAATCTCTCCAAACCAAGCCCCTGGCAGGTCACATTCCCATGGGCTATCCAAAGCATGGTGTTCATTTCGGGAAGCACCTGATCAGGTGGGTAAATAGTTTATTAAGATTTGCCTTCCCGCAGTGAGTTTTCCATTGGAGTTCAGGATTCCTTGGGTTTAGGTGCAGGCATGCTGGGCTGCCAGGACCAAGTCATTGGTTTCAGCCCCCTGTGTTTGTGGGCAACCTGAGCAAATGTTGAGTCTGGAAAGGTTCTGGGAGCTTCTGTTGTCCACAGCAACAGGCACTGGAGCTGGACTGGCTGCAAGCAGTGACCCATCCTTGCTTATTCCAACATGCTGAGTGATCTATCTGTGAGACTTGCAACTCACTCAGAAACTCACCAGAAAGCATAAAATTTGGCAAATGCATCACTCTGGCTTTTTGTTTTTCCCTCTGGAGCATGTTGAAACTGTCCTCTTTATTCCTGTTTAAATTAAATCCTGGTGTAATTTAAGGCGCCGGCTGGAAGTGCAGCATCCTGAAGTGAGATACTGCTGGTTATCCAAAGTATTACATCTCTGCTTGCATAACACTTCTCCCCTGCAAATCACAGCCTTGGTGGAGTTCATAGTCTGGTGGGTTTGTTGAGGATCATCTCATTTAGAAAGAGATTTAATCCCTCAGCAAACACTCTGCTGGACCTGTCTGGGGCATCACAGGTTGCAGCCATTTCTCTGGGACGTTGGGAGAGGGGTGTTTGGCAGATGGGATGATTATCTTTCATTGGGAGTGGGTTTAGTCCAAGAACATATCAATGTAGAATTTTCTACCTGCAGGTCAAGAGGAAGTCTTCATGTATTTTTAGATACATGGACAGTGAAACCATTAAATTAATTTGTCTTTGCTTTAATAAAAGCACTCCTTGCCTTTAGAGAGTGATAATGGCACTAGATTAATGTATCCAGGAGTACCGGTGTGAGTGGCAGCTGGAGAATGAGAACTTGATGGGATCTAAAATGAAAGAAAAATGTTTGCAATCAGTTTCGTGCTTCATTCTTCTCTTACCCCGGCTACCTGAGATGTTCAACACACAATTCTACAATTATGTGGTGGTTTGTGGGGGTTTTGGGTTGTTTTTTTAAGGAAAGGCATTGTAAGTCTTCTGTAAGAACTCTCAAGATGCTATTTTCATGCAAATAGCTTTGTGTGCTAAATTGAGAAACTTAAGAACCGCGGAAAATACAGGAAATGTGGGCAGAATGCATTCCAAATGTAAAAGTTTCCTGGGAGTTGTCAACAGCTCTTTAAGAAGTCTATTGCCCGCACCTTTCAGCAGCTTTTCTTTGTGATTGCTGGGTGGGGGGGGGGCGGAACCGACAATTACTGAACTGGAAAGATTGTTTGTAGCTTGTTGCACTGAGGAACAACTCTGGAGAGTGGTAACGAACAGAACGATGTTCTGCAGTTCTCCTTTCCGGCTTTGACGAAAATCCAGACGACAACAAAGGCCGATTTTTTTATTATTTTTTTTTCCTACTTCCCAAATTTACAGTAAGAGGATGCCCAGTTTTCTAGATGGCTTTTCTTTAAGGTTTCTCTGACACCTACCTTCGTGCCTGTGCCTTTCCTTCAGTGCAGCCCCAGCAAAGAACTCCGAATTTCTGGCTCACACGGGCTGGTACAGAAGGTGGTGAGTGTATCAGCTTTGATTCCCGAGGGCCAACCCAGCCTGGAAAGCATCCTCCTGAAATGGAGTGGGGTATGAATAAAGCCAGTGACGTTTCCACACCACAAAGATGAGCACTTTCACTGCTGCGGATGATTAAGGAAAACAATTGCACTCTGACAACAGGCACTGACATTTTTTAAATGAAAAAGGAATGAAGAGCAGATTCTGGGAGGCTTGCCATTGATGAGAATGGATTTCCCTGGATGGCAACCTCTTGGAAAGTCCGATTCTGGTTTTTTTTTTTTTTTTTTTTTTTTTGTGTGTGTGTGTGTGGGGGGGGGTTATTTTTATTTTATTCTTATTATTTTAGAATGCTGCCCAGAACAGGCAATCCTGTCACAGGGGACAAGTGGTGTACCAGAGGAGTTCAGGGGATAATCGGGGGCATGAAAATGGCTCTATACACACACTCATGAACCCACTGAAAGGCAAACAAGAAAAATGCCTGTGAGTGAAGACAAAGAGGGGAGGGGGAGCTGGGTTAATGCTGATAAATGAATATTTGACGTTTGAGTTCAACTTCCATTTGCTTGCAAATGAAAACTATTGTGTCAACACTGCAGGAGATGGACCTTGAGGGGTTTTTTTTAATTATTATTCTTTCCCCCCCCCCAGGTTAATTCTTCTTTGTTTTAGAAGAAAAAAAAAGTGAGAAACGTTGACTTTAAACGACAGGCTCCTCATGGGCAGCACAGCCCTGCTCCAGCATCTGGCAGGGGGCTGTTGGTGTCTGTGATACCATGGAATCCAAGGAAGAGCTTTCCAGACAGGTGTAAAGTGTACTGAAGTTACATGTCCCTGGAGGAAACTTTTGCTCCTTGTGACACTCACTTGGTTAAAACTGGGACGTTTACAGCCCCACCTTTTTATAGGCAGCATGTGATAGGTAATTTATCTGAAAAATCTATTTAGTCCCCTAATGGAAGAAGTAAACTTAGGTGAGGCTCATTCTCCTGTGAATTCTTGGCAAGCCATAAACCCCCCCCCCCGTTGGAGCTCTCCAAAATATTAGCTGTAAAACTTGCGCCTTGTTAAAGTTACAATCAGAAGATGTGATAAAAGGATTTTTCAAGCACACGTTACCATGGAATGTTCATCTTGGGGCACTCGGATTTTTGACTCTTGTAGCAGTACCGTGCTTTGCCTGGCAAATCTCACAGTGGCTGCTGGGGCGGAAAACACAAGCCCTCCTTTAAATAATGCATCACTCTCCTGCTGTGCCTCTCCTCTGGTTCAAACACAGTCCCCTTTTTAAAGTTTTATCAGTAGTTTTGTCGTTGCTCGAAGGCAAAAGGTACCGATCCGAAAACATCCAGCAAAATCCAGATGGAGGAGTTTAACACTGGGGGAATTGCACCTTCTCCTGCTGTTTTTAATTGATCCTTTCTAATGGTGTGTGCTTATTTGGAGGGTGGCAGGAGTTTGTAAGCTGCTGTTCTAGCACACATCTCCACCTCTGCTTGAACCATCCACAGGGGGAACCAAGCTCCGGATGAACCTGTGCTGGAGCAGAGCAGGGAAAAAGGTGGTTTCTTGGATGTTTGGTTGGATTTCTTCTCCCAGGCAGCTCTCCCAGAACGTTTTCTGCCCTTGCAAAATGCCTTTTGGCTTTTTTTCGGTTTTTTTTGGTAGTATCTATGACCTGTTGATAATCCTGAAACACTAAAGGAACTGGATATGGCTCAGTGCAGTAATTGAAAGGTGGATACATTATAAAAGACATTGAGAGACCTGAGGTGATGCTTTCTCAAAACATCATTAATGTTGCTTTTCAGAGCAGTGATCACAGGCAGTGCTGCAGTGGGAGAGGTCCCCACTGAGGGAAAGCACTGGTGAATCATGGAATGGTTTGGGTTGGAAGGAACCTTAAAGCTCATCTTGTTCCCTCCTTCTGCCATGGGCAGGAACATTTTCCACTAGACCAGCACGCTCAGAGCTCCAAGCTGGAAAGGCAGAGGCAGGAAACAAACTGCTTGAATCTGGGCTTACCTCTGTGCCTGGTGCTCCCTGTTGGCTTTTGGAGGTGTCTGTCTAAGAGGAATGGTTTGGCACAGGTTCACAGAGGAAATTTAAGCCATCTCAGCCCAGGCCTTAATTTCCATGGGTACTGCTTGGTCTAGAGCCTGCTTGGCCTTTTGGGCTGAGACCGCATTAATCCTGGCTTTGTAGAGAGCACTTAATTACTTAAGGAGGATAATACCAATCTGTGTACTGGCACTGGAGTGAAAATGTTACCTCTTTGTGCTTCTCTGGCTTCTTTCCAGGAGAACATCCAAACGGCGGGTTGTCTCCAAAGGGGAAAGGGCATTTCCCTTCTTTCTGGAAGCCCAGCACTGTGGATACCCCGTGGTGGCAGCATCTCTGGGAATCCCCCTCAGTCTGTCCCCGTGTGTGCATTAATGTTACATATGTTATTGCTACCACCACTTTCTCTCCAAAACCTCTGCAAGACCAGTAGAGGGGAAAAGGATTGGTTTTAACTCTGAGTCATCAATATCCTCTGGAGTCTCCTACAAGCCTCAGTTTGGTTTTCAAAACTGGTAAAACCAACTCCATTTAGGATGCTGTTGGTTTTGCTGAGCGTGTTCTACCCCACCAAACATTTCTCTTGGTCAGTCCAGCTGCCACTTTAGATCTGTAATTCTTCCCCTGCTGCTTTTCTGTTTGAAGAGAGATGCAAGAAAACCACCCTGGAACAACCAGGGCTGGGAGGCATTTCCAGCCTTTTGAATAAGTCGTACAGGATTTTTCCTCTCTCTCTTTTTTTTTTTATTTCCCTGATTTCTGCCTGCAGAGGTAAAGCCCAGCACAGCAAATACAATTCAGCTAAAATGCACAGCATTTAGGCCTTGTATTGTCACCTGTGGGGAGGGAAAGAGGCGTTTAGTACAGCTTTGCAGTGGATTGATGTGGAGATGGGAGCAGAGAAGTCTGATGTGGGGTTTTCTCAGACTCTTGGTGCAGAATTTTTATGCATGGCTTCCTGGGTGTCTGCACAAGTATTTATCCACTATATAAATAGGAGATTGACATCTTTATGGATCTGTTACAGGTGTGTTCTCATCTCAAGGTCACGGTTTTCTTTGTTTCTTGTATGCAGCTCATTTGCTGCCTCTCTCCCTGCCTTACTTGTGCTCTGGGACTGGCGATCCGTGCTCTGAACTCTCCTGTCTCTCATACTTCAGGCCCTGTTCTGCTGTCTTTTAGCTGCAGGGATTTCTCTTGTGAGCTATAATGTGCTCACGCATTTCCTATTTGCTGGTGGTGCAGTATAGATAACATTTAAATATATATATATATATATATATTTATATGTTTAAATTGTGCAGATTTGAAGGTTTGGGGTGGTTCCCCCCCCCTCGAATCTAATAAGTTTGAGGGTTTTATTGTAGGTGTAAAAGTACTGAGGGTCTTTTTTGTACCTCTTAATGGTGTTCCCTGTTAAATAGGAAGGTTGGACTTGATGGTCTTGGAGGTCTTTTCCACCCTTAATGATTTTATAGGATGGGTTACTTAGGAAACCAGCTGGTTGCTACTTCTTTTAACCTGAGCTTGATGCCCAACTCATGTCATCAAGATATGATCAAGCATCACAGAGACTTAATTGACCCCCCTCAACTCTCAAAACCTCTAATTAAAGGGGTGAATAATTTTGCAAGGACATGTTAATTGTGATCCCTTGATTTAGAGGAGTAACTTTTTTTTTTAGTATCATTTGTATCACGAATGTCCCCTTCTGTCAATTCAGATTTCATTTGGCAAATGCTCTTTAATATTCCTGTAAAATTTGCTTTCAGCAAACGTTCTGTAAACTGGAAATGTCCTGGAAACTTCAGCTGGTGGGCCATGGGGAGAGACTGAACACAGGGAGAGTATGGGCTGGAGCACGGAATTCATGGAGGTTGCTAGAAGGCACTCTTGGGAAGCTGCATTCAGCATTTGCCTGTGGGATTATGCCAAGAAACTCAACCCTCTTGACTGTTTAATGGTATTTTTGTGCAACCTCAAGGCTCAACACCTTCCCTGCTTTTGTAACCTGCAGCCTGTTTCTCCCCACCCACCTCAGCCTTCACTTCCCTCACCTCCCCGAGCAACACCTTTCCCATCTAACCTTCAGGGCTTCCTCAGCGGCAGAAATTCCTGCAGGTGGAGCTGGAATGACATCCTGCTGCTGGAATAAGTTATGAGGCACCGTTTGCAGTTGCTTTCCCGTGGCTCTTGGTGTTCTGCTCGCTCTCCACGTGCCTGGTGTGCATCCCGTGTGCCTTTGTGGTCCGCGGGGGGCCAACCCACCCTTCGGCTCTTGTTAAATCCCAGAGGTTCAAAACCTCCACGAAACTGGAATATCCAAGGATATTGCGCAGCAGTTGAGTTCATTTCCTTATAGCAGTCGCCCTGATTTAATTCTGACAGGACAGAATCTCATTCCACTGCTTGTCCCCCAGGGACTGTGATGAAAGGCATGGACTAGAGCGGAAAACAATTTGTTCCTGGGTTCAGCTGTTTGATATTATCCATGGTAAGGCTGTCCTCACTGTGGCTTTGCACTGATTTATCTAGAAAGGCCTCTGGGCTTCCCCAGTTGCTGGGCAGCCCGAGGGTATGTGAGAACAAGAGATGCCAGGGTTAGCTGTGCTGTTGGTGCCTAATTCTCCTGTTGACTGTTTTCTGCAGGTAGCTCTTGCCTCTAACAGCTCAAGCTGGGGATGTGAGCCACTGGTTTGGCTCACACTGCACCTTCACTGTGCTGTTAGATCCCACCAGCAGAGTGTCTCCCAGGATGAGAAATAACTGCTAGAGCACAGGAGAGCTTTAAAAGGTCTGGGAACGTGCTCAAAACACCAAAAAATAGATCTGTACAGGATTCCAGCTGTGAGCACCAGTATGAAAAAACAGGATGGAAGCCTGTGGGAGAGAAAGGAGGCAGGGTTTGCATGAAATGACTAAAATGGATTGCAGGGGAGTAGCCCCTGCTCCAGTGAAATGTGGCCATCAGCCCTTTTATCTGCAGTGGACACAAACCCTGGCTGTGCTGAGGGCACTGATGGGTCTCCAGCAAGAGGGAGGATCTGATGACATGCCTGGGAAAGAACCTGTGCCCGTGTCTTGCTCCCTTCTAGTCTGGGGCATTTTCCTAATCTGGGGCATTTTGCAGCTTCAGGGCTTCCTGAACTGGAAGTTAATATATAACTTTGTGTTTAATAGTCCTTGATGGACTTGTGCCAGGTCGCTGGGCCCTTCATGTGCCCCGTTTTAAAGGGTTCATGCCCTGTGTGACAGAGCTGGGGGTGTGTTTCAGGAATGCTCCAAAGTCTCTGTTTTTCCTGGTATCTTGGGTTTTTGCTGTTATTTCTCAGGCCTCTGGCACCCCCTGACCTTCCTCTGGCAAGGGGAGCACCTTGCAGCCCTGCTTCTGTTGTCTCTTCTCCCCCTCTCTGAAGAGTTTTGGAGAGGGTGGTCTGTCCTGGGGGGCATCAGGCCAGGGCTGGGGGAGCTGCTGTGCAACCTGTCGAGTTTGTGCTGGGGTTTGGTGCGAGTCCCACAAACTCCGCTTAAAAAAATTGTGCGTTCTCAGCTCTTTCCAAAATACAGAGTTCAGCTCAAACAGCTGAGCTGAGGCAACCAGAGCACTTCCTCCTTTCTTCCTGCTCTGCTTTCACTGTCTTTCCCCGTTAATACCTGCTGGAAGAGCTTGTGTATGTCCCATTTCAATGTCTACCTGGGCACGTCTGTGTCCCTCATGTGTAAGAGCTGAAGTTCTCACACTTTCCTCTCCTCTGGATGTTTTCTTTTCTTCTTTTTTTTTTTTTTTCTTCTTCTGACTGCAGATTATTTTAGCACAGTAAACGTTTTCTTTGACAGTTAGTGACATGAATAAATCCTTTTCCCATCCTGCCCCTAGTTTATTATTTAAGGGGAGAAGATGATTAAATCCAGCAGAGCTGATTTGGATTCTCTGTTTGCAGGAAGAGGGTGGCTGATGGGGGTCTGTCAAGCCACAGAGTTTGCCTTCATCAGCATCTTGGGAGAAACAGCAATGCCAGCTGCTTGGAAACATCTGGGGTTGGTTGTTCTCCCTCCACCCCCATCTTTGCTTTTATTTTTTTCTCTTTTTTTGGAGAGTTTAGCATTACTGACTCTAAATGCTGGATCTGTGGGGTGACAGCTTGGTCTCTCCCATTCCACTGAGTCCCTGAGCCCAGTGAGGGCTCTGGGTTGGAGTCCAAGTGGGGGGCATCCAGAGCAGTAAAAATCTACCATCTGGTCACAGGTTTCTGAAGGAGAAGCCTTTCCAGTTTGGGGCCAGGCTATGTGTGCCTGAGGGCCTGGTGTCTGCTTAATGTGATGCCAGCACAAAGCAGGGAGGGAAAGCCAGGGCCTCTCTGTGCAAAGGGAGAAAGTGTTTTCCTAACCTCGGTGGCATGGAAACACAAGCAGTGAGAGCAAAAGAAGCCCCAGCAGAGTTAATTAAGCGTTGCTTTTAAAATGTGGAATTGAATGGAATTGCTTTGCATTTATTGGAGTTAGTTTTCCCGCTCTGGAGGGTTGGAGAAGGGCTGAGGACCTGTGCTGTTTGTGATGGGAAGGCAATCAGGAGCAGTGCATTGGTGTGGATTTGGCTGTGGGGTTTGAGGGAGCAGTCTTGAGCTCCTCTGAGCAGTGATTTTGCTCACCATCAAGCCTTTAGCCTGCCTGACAAAGGGCAGGGTGCTGTGTGTACTGTCAGGAAAGGTGCAGGAGTGGGGGTCCCCTCTTTTCTACCCCATTTCCCATCATCTTGACCAGAAGATATGTCTATAAAACTGGGACCTGCTGGAGACTGAACAAGCTGGTGAAGCAGAGTGACATCCCATGCTCAGGTCTTGTTTGTCATCTCCCAGTGGTGCTCAGTCTGCCTAATTAAGCAGGAGCTACATCACAGAGTCACAGAATCATTTAGGTTGGAAAAGACCTCCAAGGTCACTGAATTCAACCTTTGACTGAACACCACCACGTGAACTAAACCATGGCACTGTGTGCCACATCCTGTTGTTTTTTGAACACCTCCAGGGATGGGGACTCCACCACTTCTCTGGTAGCTTGTTCCAGCACCTGATCAGCCCTTCTGTTAAGAAATTCCTCCTGATGTCCAACCCGACCCTCCCCTGGTGCACCTTGAGGCTGTTTCCCCTTGTCCTGTCCCTTGTTGCCTGGAAGCAGAGCCCGATCCCCCCCGGCTTACCCCTCCTGTCAGGGAGTTGCAGAGAGTGAGAAGGTCCCCCCTGAGCCTCCTTTTCTCCAGGCTGAGCCCCCCCAGCTCCCTCAGCCATTCCTGGTGCTCCAGACCCTCCCCATCTCCGTTCCACTCCAGCCCCTCAATGTCTCTCCTGCCGTGAGGGCCCAGAACTGGGCATGGCCCTCAAGATGAACATAAAACCCATATATAACCACAGTATAACCCAGGCAGTGCCCTGTGCTGATGGTTTGGTTCTCCCTCAGCCAGCGGACTCGGTGGCTGTGCAGCACAGACATCCCCTCCAGGCTGTGGGTGGGCCGTCTCCGGGGTTGGGAACCCGCCGCTTGAAATCACCAGTGACGTTCCCTGTGCTCTGGATGCCATCGAGACTGCAAAACTCAGACTAATCTTATTTGGTGTCTGCCTGCACCTTGCTAGAGGGGAGTTCTGTTCCACTAAAAATTGCACAGCAAACGTGTGCCAAAATGAGCCAGTCTCTGTCTAAAGCAGAGCAGGCTCCTTCTCTCAGCATCCAAACGTTGCTCCTGCCTCACCTGGTCACGTCCTCTGCTGCCAATATTTTAGTGGGATAGATTATCTCGTGGTATTCTGGCAGTAGAGGATGACTTGAAGTATTTCAGGTGTTCCTGAGGTTGCCCTTTCACCTGCCTGTCTTTCCCTTTCAGTCTCCTGTGCTTCTGATGCCTGGGTTTATTATCTTTGCTATTTCTAACCCTCTTCGTGGTCCCCGTTGGAGCTTGATTTCTGCTGGGGGGAAGATGGAAAAGGTCAGGCTCTCACTAGTGAAGCTTATTTAATTTCTTTCCTGCATCTGTGGGCAAACTTGCATGTATGTTGCCAGTGTGACCCTCCTGGACTCATGGTTGCTTATTTATTTACCTCTCCTCTGTTGTTCTTTTCTGCCACCTGGCCCAGCATTCCCAGTTTTACCTCTCCTACTAGGAAAAAAAGAGCTTAGTGGGCTCCAAACAGTAAATAAAACTGACATTTGCAGCAGTCGGTCTGATACAACAGGACTAGGATGCAGCAACACTCCTTTGTTTGGGCTTGTTTCCACTCTTTATTTAAAATCTCTTTTAATCAGGAGCTAATGACAACTTTTGGTTGCGAGAGCTGATGCACAGGGAAAAAAAAAATCCCACCAGTTTGCATTCAAAATAATGCAAACCATTCTAAATAGGAAGATCTACAAGGATATAATCAAGCTAAATTGCTCATTGTTGCTCTCACCAGAGATGATTTCTTGCCTCTGCTATCTGAGTTGGGTTGTCTGGCTTTAGGGAAAACGTGTTCTCTCTTTATCCCAGTTATAAACCTATGCAGCAGCAGCAGCTGGTTGTTGCAAGAGTGGGTTTTGCTCTGGGTTTTGTGCAGATCAAGAAAATCTTTTGGTGGCTTGGATATTGCTGTTCAAACTGTGGCAGGAAAATTGTCTTACAGGTTTCTGCTTCTCTCTTTCTGTAGTTAAACTGACCCTGTAAGGTGGACCCATCTCCTCTGGGACTGTGTTGCAGACACAGAGATGTCTTGCGACAGGTCAAAGCAGCAGCTTGCCAGGAAAACAGGGAGTAGAGAACTCTCTCTGCCTGCAGATGGTATGCAAAAAGCTCTGGATTTTTAGTGACTCGGTGCAATTTATCCTATTGAAAGTAGCTGAGCCTGGAAAGATACGGTAGCTGATGCTGAAGTCTCCAAACAGATCAGAATCTGTTTAATCCTTGGGTGTTTTTTTTTTTTGTCCTCATTTTCCTCAACTGGGCTGTACATGAATGCAACATAAAAACTGCACACTTTTCCATGCTTTTATTGAAATAGTGTATGACAACATGGAATGGCTTGGGTTGGAAGGGACCTCAAAGATAATCCAGTCTCACCCCCTGCCACAGGCAGGGACACCTTCCACTAGCCCAGGTTGCTCCAAGACCCGTCCAACCTGGCCTTGGACACTTCCAGGGATCCAGGGGCAGCCACAGCTTCTCTGGGCAACCTGTGCCAGGGCCTCCCCACCCTCACAGGGGAGAATTTCTTTCTAGTATCCAGTCCAAACCTTTCCTCCTTCAGCTTAAGGCCTTCTGATTTTCCTACTAAATAATCTTTTTTAATTTTTTAATAATAATTTGATTGGCTGTTTCTTCACTGGGCAGTCCTCTGAGAAGTGTAGGTGTCTTCAGTTATGGTGTGGCAGTGAAACTTGCCATAATGTGACAAAAATCAATGGTTATGGAAGGGAAATGTTGCTTGATGATGTCACTCTTGTCCCAAAACACAGCCTTTGGCTCATTTATTCTGCATGTGTCTGTCTCTTAAAGAATTTTCCCCTTTTTCTTCATAGTGTGCAGAGCAACCTTTGCTAAGGAATGGGAACGTCCTGAGGGTTAAGTGACCTAATTTCATCTGTGCTGCTTTCGTCTTTCTAACCTCAGAAGGCAGAGACCCTGAACTGAAAAGTATATAAAAAGATTCTAATTAGCACAGGACAAGTAATAAGATAAGGCCTCACTTGAAAAGGGGATTGATTTTAATTTTCTAAATTAAAAAAAGGGTGGAGTCAGACCAAACATCAAGTGTGGCACCTACTTGAATACTCCACAGCATCCTTTTTTTTTTGGCCCAGTTCTTGGTGGGAAGGCAAACTCCTGGGTAGAGTTGTAGCTCTCATTGCAGAGTTGTCTTGTTTGGACACGTTGACAAGTCACGATGTCCTTGTCAGCTGTAAATGCCAACCTGACTGTCAGGAGGCAGCTGTGGATGAGAGAGGTGAAAGAGTCTGGACTCACCTCCTGCCTTGTTGTGTGGCCCACCTGTGACAGGCAGGAAACCCTTGCTCTGAGCAGCTGGGAGGGCCACAGGCTCACGGCTGAGCATGACATCGAGTCCTCTGGGACACAAAGAGGTTGTCTCGACTCCCTGCTCAGCACGAGCTTGCTCAGGAGGTCCCACGAGGAGCTGCTCTTCCACAGAAGGCAGGCACTCCCTGGAACACTGATTTTTGGGGTGGCTCTTGGAAAAAAGCCCTGTGTTTCTGAGGTTAGCCATTAGGGCATCAGAGAGGCTTGTAGCCTCTCTGAACTGTTGAGCTGGTGAGTTTTTGCCAGGATGAGAGGAAGAGTTCTGCTGGGTGCTCAGGGAACTCTCTTCCACCTGCAATTTTTCATCAGAACCTTTCTCCTTCTTTATTGCTGTTTTTCTGATTCTTCTCCAGGCTCCTAATGACAGTGATTATGCCAAAAGTGGCACATTTCCTGTACTGTGGAAATGGTTTTCAGACCCAACTCTCAGTGCTTAGAGGATCGTTAAAAACCCGGCTTTTCAGAAGGAAGCTTTGCTGTTCTCCCCACTCTATTTCCAGTCCTGTGTTAACCTGCAAAGTAGTAAAATTGCTGACTTGATTATGTTACATTAATTAATTATCTCTATAGCAACATGCATTGATGTCACAAATATGGGAATTCAGCAACACAGCTGGATGGAAGAGGAGCTAATAGATAAATGGGGAGAAAGCCTATTTTTAAATGCTCAAATATCTGCAGTAGTTAAGTAAACAGGTTGCTAATAAAATAACATTTTGCTTAATTTCTCTTTCACTGCCCCATTTAATGAAACCTTTTCTGTTATATAGGTCCTGTTGTTCCTCCTAAAGAAGTTTTTCAAGCTGCAGGTCCAACTCTCCATCTGCTAAAAGCACTGGGTTATCCCCTGCTTGCTTTTATACTGACATATGGAAACTCGGGCAGCAGGGCTTCTCCTAGCAGGAGGAATCCCTTCAGCAAAGCCCCCCTGCTAGGGATGGTTCTCCAGGGGAGAGCAGGGTATGGATCTTGAGAAGGGAATACGGTTAATTGTGGCATTGTGGGAAGGAGGGGTGTGACACAATGTGAGATAGGAGATGGCAAGAGGCAGAGGAGCTGGAAAAAGTGATTTTTGGCTCTGAGAGGGCTGGGATGCTCTGCTTAATGTGTGTGTGAGCAGTTGTGACTTGTCTGGCTTCTGGGAGTCCTGAGTTATCTCTGGAAGTCCTGGCTGTGCCACTGACTCTTCCCTATTTTGGCTCTCCGATGAAGGGGCAGCAGAGAGGTGCTTTGTGCACTGAGCCTTCTGCAACGGGGTTCAGAGAGAGACTCTCTCTCCCTGTCTCCCAGGAGTTTGTAGCAGATGTGGTGTCCTAAAAACGCAGCAGGAATGGTTTGTGATGATAGCTGCAAAATCGGGCCGGGAACAGAAATAAGCAGTTGTTTCAGAGGAAGAAATGTAGTAAGAAGAGCCTGTAATTGCATTGCAGGTCTAAAGCTCCCAAGAGGTTGAGACCCGGTGTTTTTCTTGCTCTTTTTGTGTCAGGAAGTCTATTCCCTGAATAATTTTGCTCTGCTATTTGTTTGCCACCACAGGCTGTGAAGCCTGATCAGTTCTTACCAGTCCAGCACGAGGCTTCAGGAGTAAAAGCAGTCTCTGGTGAATAATTTATTCAGTTAATCTGTTTTGGTTTTTGTCATCTGACAGGTCCCAGGCACGGTACGACACGTCTGTGTGTGGAGGAGTCTGGGTGTGCAGGGCTGCTATTTATACAGCACCCTGGCTACGGGAATGCCAGGATGTGCTTGGCGGGGCGAGGAGCTGCTGATCTCTGAGGATGATCATCAGTAGGATGAGTTCTGCTCCATGCAGAAGGAATGTTTGCTTAGTTTGGCACTGAGGTGGAGCAGAGAAAATTCCCAGTGTGGATGTGATGGACAGTGATAGGTGAGCTCTAGGGACAGTCCCTTAGGGTGGAGATGTTGAGGGTAAAAACCCTTTTTTGGAGCGGCTCAGATCATTTGCCACCCAGAATCTGCCGGGAAAAGAAGGCCCAAAATTTTGCTGGTCTCTGTATTTAATTAACTGGAAAGGTAGGACACTGCACAAAGTTCACTTTAAAAATCAGTGCTCTCTGCCTGGGTTTTGTGCAAGAAAGGGTTAAGCTGTAAAACAACCTGCCCTTTTCTATATAAATTAAAAACCCCGTTAAGGTGGTAATATTTTGATTTCCGCAGAAAAGTGTTTATTTTGGTAGCCTGTACAAAGTTTCAGCTATTCTAAAACACTGAGATTTCACAGCCGAGCTTTCATGTTCCCAGCAGAGAAGGAGGTGAGATACTCAAAGAATCTCTGTTCTTATTTCAGCACTGCACTTGCCAGCCAAATTTTCAAAAGAGCCCAGTTTGCTGACATAAATGGGGTTGCTGATGTGCCGAAAGAGGAGGAAGCGCCGGAGAACATATTCCTCCCTGGGTCCAAGTCTCTCCCATTTTATCTTTCCCTTCCATATGCTTCCTCTGTAATGAGAGGAATTATTTATCATTAAAGTGATATATAATTTAAAAATTAAAGTTAATGAATGCTTAAATTAATTTACTGACAAAAACAAATGTCTGTCCTTCAGATCCTATAATTTTAATTGGAGTGGGGCTACAGCTTAATTAACATGTATTGATTGTAGTCCTGAGCGCATCTATAGGTGGGTGGACTGTGTTGGGAGAAATTCTCCTCGGAGATGAAGGTGTGTTAAGATCTGCTGATAACATTCTGGATAATTGTCTTGTGAAGAGACAGAGGAGTCTTTGGTCTCGAGCTGTTTTCTCTGCAGAAAGCTTAAACAAAAGCTGTTGTTTAAAATTAAGGCTGAGAATTGGCACGGCCACTTTATAGATGGGAAGAGGATTCTGCTGCAAAAAATATTAATTAATTGAGTCATTAATTAGGTGCACGAAGAACACAGAAAATTGGAGGAGAGTTGGAGCAAATAAAGAAGCGGATGCAACTGGAAGTTTTGGGGGAATAAAAGGTAGGCTTCCCTACACTCCTTCCCCTGGGCAGGTGTCCCCTGTTTTGTGGTGGGTGATGGTGGGGAGGAGTGTGACAGCATGGGGAGGGCATTTTGAGGGAGGTGAATACCCCTTGTTTTGGGCTGGTGGTGGGGGAAAGACATCCCAAGGCCCTTCCAACCACAGATGTTCTGGGAGCCTGTGGAGCTGGGAGCAGGCTGTGCAGTGCCCTGCAGGCAGGAGCCCATGATGTGAGAGCAAAGGCCATCATTGCTCCCTGGCCCAAAACCCTCTGCCTGATGCTGAAAACTTTTCCCCTGACCTGTTCTGCATGGCAGTGGACCCAAATCAATGTCTTTAAAGAGAACTCTGTGTTCTCTGGCGTTAATATTTTATGTTTTGTCAATACTGTGAATTACCAGAATGGAAGATGTGCCACAACTCACCTTGCCAGCTGCAGCCCACAAGCTGCCTGGCCTCCTCTAAATGATTCAGGGGAGAGGTTCCCACAGGAGCCTTCTGGCCCCTTGGGGCAGGTGTGGGTGTCTGCAAGGGAGAGAAGCCTGTAAGCACGTGTTCCCCTCTTGACGGGATGAGAGGAAACGGCCTCAAGCTGCACCCAGGGAGGTTCAGGTTGGACATGAGGAGGAGTTTCTTCATGGAAAGGGTGGCCAGGCATTGGAAGGGACTGCCCAGGGAGGTGGTGGAGTCCCCATTCCTGGAGGTGTTCAAGAAACAACTGGATGTGGCAGTTGGTGCTCTGGTTGTCTGGTGATCAGTCACAGGTTGGAGTTGATGATCTTGCAGGTCTTTTCCAACTTAATGATTTTTTGATTCTTTAATTCTGTGATTCACTCAGCCTTGGGTTTGAGAGGGTTTTCTTTCCATAGCACAAACTCCTCCTTCTTCTCCAGACTGTTTTTTTTTTTCCTGTTGAATCTTACAGGTGCAAAAAAAACCCCCAACAAACCAAACCCACTCTCTAGGCTTGACTCACAGCAAAATGTTTATAAATTCATATTCAGGTTGCAGAGGAAAAGAGTAAAATAGAGGAAGACAGGAGTTTTTTAGGGCTTGAGAAGTCCCATTTTCCCCTAAGTGGAGGAGCCTCATAGCTCACCAGCTCCATACAGGGGATGAAGGAGTGAACAGTGATGCTTTGGGGAACCCTCCACCCCCTCTTCTGCACCTAAACCCAACTTACAACTCAAACTGCTGTTTCTTAGAATCAGAGAATTGTTTAAGCTGGAAAAGACCTCTGAGATCATCGAGTCCAACCATTAACCCAGCATTGACATGCTCATCCCCAAACCGTGTCCCCAAGCACCACATCTACAGGTTTTTTTGGTGCTTCCAGGGATGGTGATTCCAACACTTCCCTGGGTAGCCTGTTTCAGTGCTTGACAGCCCTTTCGGTGCAGGAATTTTTCCTAATATCCAATCTAAACCTCCCCTGGTGCAATTTGAGGCCATTTCCTCTTGTCCTCTTGCTTGTCACCTTGAGAAGAGACTGAGCTCACCTGGCTACAAGCTAATTCAAGTTTTCCTTTTGGCCTTCATGCCCCTCAGGAGGGATATTTTGATTCATCCAGTGGGGTTGTGTAAATGGAAACTCCTCTTCCATCTTGTCAAACTCATCCCTTGTGTTGTCCCTTTTTATTAATGCGATGCAAAGGCAATGTCTTCCTGGAGACCTTTTCTTTTCTCCAATATATCGAATAAATTCTACATCAGGAAGGAAAGTAACTTGCAATAATGAACCATCAGTGGGTATTTAAGATTGCTTTAATGGGTCACATTGATGTAATCTACACTTTTTCCTGGGAAGATCATACTGGGCCATAACCTCAATTCATAATTATGTCAGAGGAAAATATACAGTGGAAAGAGCTCTTCAGAAAGAGCTTTTCCCTGCTAAGCAGCCAAATATAAATGTATAGATTTGCTGGAAATATATGCCAGGGTTTGAAGGGGGCTGAGGAAATATCAGGTGTGGAGGTCATTTCTCTCTTGCATGGAAAAGTTCCTGAAAAACTGGTTTCTCACCCCAGGATGTGACCCAAGAAGGTATGTGCTTGTGGGCCCAGAAGCGTGCAAGGCTGAGCAACTTTAAGATTACCTTTAGGAGCACCTTGATCATCCTTTCTCAGTGCTCTGCTTTGCGTGTGGCTTCAGGAGATGTGTGGGTATGGGAGATGTTTGTAGTTCTGTAGTTTGGCTCATTTAAAAAAATATTGGAAGGGAAAGAGAAATAGGGCTATATACATAAAAGCAATGTATATATATATATACACACAAATATATACAAATGCACACATATATACATATATACAAATTTATACACACATATATACAACTACACACAAATGTATATATATAAAATCAGTAATCATGACCTTCCAGTCATGTCCTCATGCCTGTTATTCCTTGTTGGTCAGACCGCTCTGAAGGCCAAAAGCCAGCCCACACTCGGGTATTATGGGCAAATAGGTTGTCTGCAAGGGGGGAAAAAAGATGAAAATTGTATTTAAGTCCATTCTTCTTGGCCAGGCCAAGCAGTTCCATCTCGATCTGCCGCTGCAGGGAGATGAGATAAAGTTTTGAGTTCACCCGGTCAAGACAGATGAGGGTGAGGGGAAGGCAATGAAAATAGTACAAATTCCTGGAGCTGTCTCCGTGAGGCGGAGGAAGGACAAACATGACTAATGCCCCGTGAATGATTTGCAGAACGGGGTTTTCTTGGACAAACTTTGCCTTTACGGAGGTAAACTGTCAAAGGGCACAGTGCAAGTTTTCTGATGTGTTCANAATTATTTAATGAGGAACTGGAGCAGGCTCCCCCAGGCCCTGGAGCTGGGTGACCCGGGGGACTGACGCTCCTCTCGGCGAGGAAGGAACTCCAGCACCGGCCCAAAGCCACGAGGTCACTCCGAGCTCTTCCAGGGAAAATCAGGCTCCTTCATTTGCATTTTTTGGATCACAGGGAGCACATATGCAATGCCCTGAGATGGTAAACCTAACTGCAAAGAAGGCTTTGGTAATGTAAGCCTCCAAGTGTTGATGCTGGTGTTCTGTTTCTATAAATGTTTCTAGTGGTTTGTATCTATACACACTTTATATTTTTCTTTTTTGATACACCATCTAATTTTCTTGTTCTTTCTGTCAGCCCTTTTGATACACCTGTGAGAAGAATAATTTATTCAGGCATTTGTTTGGTGGGATTATCTCTAGCAGAAAGCCAACAACTAAAAATTAGTGGTTTTGCACAAACACAGGCTAAAGAACTAGACTTTCTTTCCTTCTTCCTTTTATTTATTTTTTTTTTAAGCCTACATTTGTTGAAAATAGCATTTCAGGTCAGCTGAAATTATTCGTGTTGAAATCTACAAAAAAAAACCGACAACAGAAAGTAGCAATTGGAAAAAAATCAAACCACTTCTTTGTGCGTTTCTGAAATTAGATGCTTTGACTTCTACTTTTTGAAGCAATGTTCGGAACCAAAATGAAGCTAATGCTGACTTCTGAAAAAATGATGTTTGCAGCTTCCCCAGTGAAGCGTTTCCCCCCCATTTTTGCCTTGCTTGAAATTTTGTTGAAGAAGAAATAAGCGTGTTTGTCTTGAGCTGGCTCAGGATGACCCCCATCTCCCTGGCCGAAAAGAAATAAATCCATGGATCGCACAGTTATTAAGTGGTTGGAGCCCCATGAGCAAAAAAAACAAGGCAGAAGGAAAGCTGCCAAGTGTTTGACATTTCTATTCTAGCAAATATTTGCCTTTTTTTTTTTTTTTTCATTTGGTCACCAGAGCTCTGATTTGGGAGAAGGTTCCTTGTGTGCCTAATGATGAGTGTGGACTTAAATCCCTTTGGCTTCTCCCCTTTCCTGGTTTGGGCCAACTCCCCTGAACCAGGGATGGACCTTCAGAGCCGTGTGGATGAGGTCAAGCTGGGGAAGTCCTTCTGTCTCAGAGCTCCACCCTCTCAGCTCTCAGGTGCCTGCACAGCTCCTTGGCACCGTGGCCATTCTCAGGGATTTGGGATGAGTCCACGAAGCGCAGCTTGAATCTTCACTGCTCTGAAAATGGAGAAAAAGCCACTAGGTGCAAGCCAGGAGAAACAGGAAGCAAAGTGACATCTGAGCAGTCCCCAAGCTGTCCTTGTACCCAAGAGGAGTGCCTAAGGTAACTCCTGCAGCATGGCAGAGCCTGGAAGTGTCTCGGATCCTTTTGGGACACCAGAAAACTGGATGTCACAGAGGAGGAGCATCCACGGGGGCAGCAACACATGGCCTGAGCTGCAGGATGGGGCACCAGCAACCGGGATTTTGCTGCACTCCTGCTGTGAGAAGGCTTTGGAGCCTCCTCCCTGCTCACTGCATGGGTACAGCTCCCTTCAGCATGTCCTGGGAGCAGCAAAGTGGCTCCTGCTTGCATGGAAGTGGCTGCTTTGAAGAATTAAGTGAAGGACTGCGTTTTTCCTCGCTTTCCCAACCAGGAGATTCATGAGGTGGCAGGGTGAGCTGAAGGGAACTTGCAGTCTTTTCATCATATTGATGGGTGGATGGATTGTGTTGCTTGGAGTCTGTTTAGGACTTTAATTAAATCAGGACTGCACACTCTGCAATGTTTCCCTGCTGCTTAAGGGAATCATTCCCAGCCTCTCAAGGCCTCGTGTGGTGGGATGGCTCTGGCTGGATGCCATGTGCCCACCAAAGCTGCTCCATCAGCTGGGCAGGGGAGAGAAAATACAGTGACAGGCTCTTGGGTCAAGATCAGGACAGGGAGGGATGACTCAGGAATTACCGTCACAAGCAAAACGGTTTCCACTTGGGGAAATTAATTTAATTTATTGACAATCAAATTGGAGTAGGGTAATGAGGAATAAAACCAAATCTTAAAAACACCTCCCTGCTTCTGCGCAGCAGCACAGGGGGATGAGGAATCAGGTTGTGGTCAGTTCATCACACATTGTTTTTACCATTTCTTCTCCCTCACACTTCCCCTGCTCCAGCACAGGGTCCTTCCCATGGGAGAGGGTCCTCCATGAAATATTCCAAAGTAAGTCCTCCTTCTCACAGGCTGCAGTTCTTCACAAACTGCTCCAGTGTGGGTCCCTCCCATGGGTCACAAGTCCTGCCAGCAAACCTGCCCCAGTGTGGGTTCCTGTCTCCATGGGGCCACAGGTCCTGACAGGAGCTGCTCCAGCTCAGGCTTCCCATGGGATCACAGCCTTCTTCAGGCATCCCCCTGCTCTGGAGTGGGGTCCTCCACAGACTGCAGGTGGATCTCTGCTGCACTGTGGACCTCTGTGGGACACCCTGCCTCACCATGGTCTGCATTGCCTCTGTCAGACACAGGAGAAGCTTCTGGAAGCTTCACAGAAGCTACCCCTGTAGCCCTCTGCTACCAAAACTGGGTCATGCAAACCCACTGCACCTTGATTCATTACTCAGTATTAATTTTTCAGCCTAAAATAAGCTCTAAAGAATTGCTGTTGGAGAGATTAAACTTATAACATAAACAAACTCATATGCACGTTGTTCTCACACAGAAGATGTTTTTAGTATCATGTTTAATGTTCCAAACAAAGCCATTGCTTATGGTGTTTTGCAGCCTGTATGCCTTTGAAAGGGTAGATATGGACCCCGTTTGATCTTGTGCTATTTGGGGCTTTTTATTTGCATTTTGTGGCTCTTATCTTGTAAACAAAGACTCCTTTCTCTGTCTGTAGATCAGGATGTCTCCCACAGAACTCTGCAGAAATGGGAGATGGCTCCGGAGGGTGCAAGACGCAAGTTCAGGGGCAAATGGAAATTAGGGATGAAGAACACTTTCCCTTTGAGGTTTGGCTCATTGCAGCAGAGACTGGAGGTAACTGTTTTGTTTTCCCCGTGTGCCATTTGAATTTTTTTTTTTTTTTTTAGCAGCAATTCCAGACTGCACCTGGCAGACTGGGGAGGTGAATTGGCTGGAAAACGGCAATGCCTCCCCAAAATGCAGAGAGGTGCCATAGCTGCCCTCGGGTGCTTGACCTCTGGGCATGGCCACAATGCCAGGGGCCAGGGAAATAAATACCACGTGCAGAGCTAACTTCAGCTCTCCTCAGAGGGCAAGGAGAAGAGGCAGAGAGCAGTGCAGGAGAGGTCTTATTCATTTGTTGGCTCAAGGGATGAGCATCCCTTTGAGCTGCAGGTCAGGTGGGGGTGGTTGTTAGAGGAGGGCTCTGAGTTTATTGCAGGCTCCCAGTGATTGAGCCATGGGAAAGCCTGTGTCTGAGAGTGCTCAGGAGGCTTCCTGCTGGTGGCTGGTGCCTGCTGGAGAGATGAACACAGCAGGAGCAAAGGGGAGGCTCCCAGGGTGCTGCTGCACAAGGCACTTCGGGGTGGCCTCCAGCCCTTGAGTGCCGCTGCCCAGTGGGATGGGAGACTCGGTGCTCTGAAAGGCAAACCCACTTCCAAAGCCACTCCTGTGTGGCTCAGTGCTATTTTGTGTGGCTCTCACAGTGGCAACCCCAGCAGCAGCTCTCCAGGCACATGTGCACGAAGGGGAGGGTGCAGGAATGAATCAGGCAGTCGCTGCTGTTGTGTGTGAGCGAGTTTTTCTAATGTACTTATCTCTTGTTTTCTGTAAAGGTTATAAAAGTAAATAATCCTGCTATAACACACTGTCCTGGCAGTCCCTGCATAGCTCCATGGATAACTCTTCCTAAGGCTGACTTGTGGTGATTAATATGCTACAAAAGGACATTATTTTTTTTAAAAGGGAGCAAAGAACTAAAGCTGAGAATGTGCCTTGAAGAAGCTTGTTCCCTCCATGCCTTCTGTCCTCGAGGCTGACTAGCTTTTGTTTCTTCCTCCAGATGAGGGAACTGGTGTCATACTTTTCCCTCCTGCCCCACAGTGTTGATCCCTGGCAATGTGAGGATCAGCAAGTGGCCAAAAACATCAGGAGATGAACTTGCTCTGCCATGAGATCCCTCCTTGCAGGCCTGGACTGCCCATGGGGAAGCTGGCAGCATCCCCATGGACCAGGTAAGCAACATCAAGCTTCTTTCTGCACGACATGTAGTACCTGGAGAGGGGCTGGAGACGGAATGTGAGCAGGGATGAAGCCCAGAGCCGGGCAGGAGAGGCTGAAGTGTACCAGCCCCTCTCCCTTCCTGGCATTTGTGCTGTGCTGAATTCATATTGATGCTGGTCCGGCCTCTGTAATGGGTCTTTTATCACTCTTCAGAGAGCTGTGGTGGGTAGTGCCTTGGGCTGTGGCCAAGGAATGGGAAACCACTGGGAACTAGGTTGGTGCTGCCCAAGGTTTCCCTGAATGGCATGGCAGGGTACCAAGTACATGCAATCCAGCTGCCAGGAATCTTCCATAGCAGTGCACCTCTGTCATGTTCATTGACACGTTAAAATTAATGAAAACTGTCCCTTTTTCTTGAATATTCTCAGTATTGCACCCCTTGCCCTCCATCCCATATCCTTCAATTATCTTCCATGGGATTAAAGTTTTACGTTCCCTCATTTTCCACAAGTAGTTTGTGGAGCACAAATGTTGTCCTGAGCCATCCAGTTCTATTTGCTCCCCATAGATGTGGCTTCTCCCAAACTTTCCCCTTAGCAGTCAAATCTCCGTGGAACCTTAAAAGCTCAGGCTTGGGAGGGAAGTTTTTCCACCCCAGGATGGATGCTGCTCCCTGTGCTGCAAAATAAATCCCACCATGAGGAAGGGAGAAGCATCTAATCTTCCTGCTCCCTAGATTTAGCTGTGCCATTAGCCTGGACCCTGCACATAAAGCTAATTTTATAATTTGTAAACGTAGCTGAGTGGGTTTTATAGAGGAATGTCGGGAAGTGATGAAATACCTTCAATAGATTTATAAAGAAGTTTAATGCATAAAGCTTTCTCCCCCCCGCCCGCTTCCACCCCCTCCTTCTGTCTTGGAGTTGCATACAACAGAAAACATGGCCATGGTAAGGGCTTTGTGGCCGGCACTCAAGCCTTTAATTTTGCTTTTACAAGACAGTTTTATAACATCAGAAAGAATGGAAAAGCTGCAAGGCATGCACACTCAAGACACTGTGCTCCTGGAAAGTTTTGGATGGACTCCAGGCAATGTTTGGTGGCAAAGAAAGATGAATGTCTTGGAAAGAAGAAAAAATAATCAGCCAAGCCCTCATCCCGCAATGTTCCTGTTTCTGTAAGCTGGGAATGCCATTGGACACAGGAAGGACAGGAAAAATGTGTTCCTGCAACACCACGTGTCTGAGGGTGAGTTTTGACTGCATCAATAAGAGCTTATTCTGTTGAATTTTCCTGGTGTAATGAAAATAAGCCATCCTGTGATCTGCAAGACTAAAAAGCCTGCTTTTCCCTTGCTGTGGGGCTCTACATGGAGTTCCTGTGTGATTTCTCCTGAGAGAAATTCCCAGTTGCTGCATGTGCCTCTGAATCAGAGAAATGTCTCCCCTTTCTGCTTTCACCAGGGAGGAGGAAACTTGTGGGACCCATTGGGTATCACAGGGGATCTCTGCAGAGTGAGGTTTTGGATGGAGCTCAAATGGATGGGCAGGTTGGGAAATGATTATTGAAGGGAAGGACAGATGGATGCTGGGACCATGTGTACCCTGGTTCCTCAGGTAACCGGGCTGCAAAGTGTGGCCTGATGGGCCACGAGAGCCTCAAAAAGCCCTGGCCCCATATGAGGGATTTACAGGGCCAGGGAAAGGGTTGTGGACTTAGGGCTCTGAATTAGCATGGCAGGGCCAGGCTGATAATCAGCATTCATGGAGCAGCCTTATCATAACCAGCAGCAGCTCCCCCCCCCTTTATCTCTCCCAGGGGCTGAGAAAACGTGTTGGCTGATGTCCCTCCAAAGCTCTCCACTGGGAATTATCAGAAGATCTCTCCTGGTGTGGAGAAGGCTCCTCCCAGGCCAGTTTGCCCAGCTCTGGCTCAGCAGTTGCAGACTAATCTCTGCATTAAGACTTTACATACCTGAGAAGTGTTTGAGGCTGGCTCAGAGCTGGAAGTGGTTTTTTCCACTCCATCTCTCTGTTTTTTATGTTCCTGGTTATGTTTTCTTTTAACAATTTGCAACTTGGACTCTTTCGTGAATTTTCTCCCTTTTTTTTTTTACCCTTTTTTTTTTATTTTTTTTTTTTTTTTTTTTTTTTTTTTACTGTCTTTCTATTGAACGCTGATGGAAAAAGAAAGTTCTTTCCTCCTGCCTACTTAAATCTTTGGCTGAGTCGCATGGAAAAACAGTCACACTTATTGCAGCTCCCAAAGCCTTCAAATCATCGGGAGAGAGGGGAGGAGGGAGCAGCTGAGGGAAGGAAATCATTTGTATAGTCGTAGAGTGAAGAATCACCTTCCTTTAAACTCGTGATCTGTCTCTGTTCCCACAGATTGCTGTCTCTGATCTTTTTTTTTCTCTGCCCAATATCTCTTTTTCTATTATCTTTCCTCTGCCTTTGCTGTGATGTGTCTGTGGTGTGTCCCTCTCGCTGGAATGTCTTGCTCCCAGGAGAGTTTGAATAAGAACACTGGGACTCGAAGATCCAGGTTATTGACAAGAAATCATTACTAAAACCTTTTAATGCCTCTTCTGTAATTGATACAGAGATGAGCAGGGTGGATTTTCCTGTAGACATAGGGCTTTTTTCCCCTCTCCTAATGTCTCTAAAAGCCCTGAGTGTGGTGTCCTCCAGCCATTTACTAATGGGTTAAAGCCTATTGGTGCCAGATGCTTTGGGGTCTGTAAATATTGCCCTGTTTGCAGATGGATACACTTGCAGGGAAGCAGATGGAGCCTAAAATACTGAGCAACAGAAGACCCTAGAGAGCTCACTCCCAACTAAGCACCATCCTGTGTGTCGTATTGGGGTCCTCCTTTTCGCTAGCAAGCTCTTTGGTTGCCCTTGTAATGCCACAGCCCAAATTGTGGCCTTATTGCCCGAGGTTAAGCTGGGTAGAGAGCAGGAGAGGTGCTCTGAGTGGGGCTGAAAACACCCAGACCTCTTACCCAGGCCACTGGGGGTAAAAAGCAGCCTGGCTGTGGCAAGGGCAGTGGTGTTGGTGTCCGTAAGGAGCCCAAGGAGGGGAGGGGTGAGGGACTATTGGGGTGAGACTTGGCAAAGCCCCCATTTCCTCAACTGTCTTCTCATCATCTCCCTTGGTTTTTTGCTGGCATCTGTTGCTAGGAGATAGAAAGCACAGTCCCTTTTGAAGCATCTTCAGCTGCCCTCTACCTTCCTGGAGAGCTTCATCTCTGCACAGTCTCCCTTCTCCTTTCCCCCTCCTGGACTCTTCTCTTTCATCTTTCTCCCCTTGGCTCTGCACTCTGGTCAGGAAGGACTTGCCACATCCGTGCTTGCTGTAGGGTGCTTGTTTCAAACAGTGCTGTGAGCCCGCTCCCCAAATCCTCTTGTTTTAACTAGCAGGGGATTCAGCAGCAGACACCTGTCTGTGAACTCAGCTCCTGTTCCAGATGTTCCTCCCTGAGGATGGAGGAGCCAGGACTAAGGGAAAGCAGCCCCTTTGACACGTATGCAGCTCCTTTTGCACGCAGATATGGGCTACACGGGCAGCCTCCACCACCTCCTTGGGCAGGACTTTGCCTTTGGGATGTGCAACAGCTTCTCAGCCCTGTACAGGCATTTGTCTGCTCCCTAGGCTTTACTTGGGCTACAGCTTCAAATAAAAACTTGACTGTTTCCCTTACAAAATAAAATAAAAAGGGAGGTGAAGGATGCTGCAGAGGCACAGATGAGAACAGGGATGTGCAATGAGTAGGAGTCTTTGCCCCTGGTTTGGTCTCCAAATCACTCTGTGTGCCTTTAAAAAAAAAACCAAATCAAACAAAATGTATAAAAAAGGGGAAAGCTGTTCTCAGCCTTCCAGCCCTGTCTCACAGCCCTCTCCCAGAGCCGCAGAGCTGTGCACGTGGAGCAGGTGGGCACCGAGGGCAGCAAAATGTTTAGTGATTGCTGAGTGAGGAAGTGACATTTCCCAGCTTGCCTAAGGATGCAAGAAAAATGCATCTGTGTCTGCAGCAGGCCCACGAGCCGGGGCTGACCTACACAGATGCCAATTATACACACAGGCAGATGCTCACTTCCCACCTTGGAGCGAGGGGCTGAGCCCGGGTGCAGCCACGGGCCAGGACAAAAAATAGCCGGCACGGAGTTTTTCCTGAGAAAAGCCCCCCCAGATCCATGGATGTCATTGGAGGGCGAGGGCTCAGCAGGAGCTTAGTGTTGGACTGATGTGTTTATTTGCCTTTGGAGTGAGGGATGCAGCTGGTTTGGAGAGAGCAGTGAAAATTCAAGCCAGTGTCCCCCCTCTGCATCCATTAATGCCCACTGAGCCGGGGGCTCCCACCAAGGCCAGGTGCCTTGAAGGCACCAGGGCTGGTTCCTCCCTGGTGCTCCCTCCTCCTCTTGTCCACCCTGATTTCCCATTTCCCATATTTCATTTCTCTTATGGCCTGTGGCAGCCACATTTAGTGATTGCTTCACACATTCATCATGCTGTGGGTGTCACAGTGTGATGGTTGGGGCCTTTGTTTGATTTCCGAAAAAACCTCCCCTTAAACCACCAAACCCCAAACCAGTTTTAACCTGCCTTTAAAACTGAGATTGCATGAGAATCTCCCATGGGAAGCAGGGTGGTTTTTAGTGATTTCTTTCTCTTCCCCTTTGCAGCCTCACTGTAAGATTTGATTTCAGCACTATGGGCATTGAGTTCTTGGGGAATGCTTTATTTTGGAGTGATAGCAATATGGAAATGAAAAATAAGGATCGATCTCAAGGGCTAAACCGAGTTGTGCGAGTTAAAAACAAGCTTTTCTGGGAACTTTTTCCCTTGGGCCAGGCTATGCAAGCATTAACTCAGGATGGTTGTGGTCAACTCAAAGGCTTTGTCACCAAGAGGTCCTTTACTACGCCTGGCCAGCATCAGCTGTTTGAACCTTAATTCCACCTCTGCTTCATACATGGAAAGGAGAAAGCTCACTGTAGAAGGAACAACAATAAAAACCAAGTTGTTCTAGAAGGAAGGGCTCATCCTACCTGGCTCCATAGCTGTGGTGCAACACATAACCCTCACCATAAATGCAAAACCTCCTCCTGCTGCCGTCACGTATTGCTCACGTCAGACTTGAGTGAGACAAACCACACTTCTGTCCCACTTAACCGCTCTGGCTAACGAGGGAAATCAATCATGCTGCCCTGGGGCTGGCCATCCATCTCAGGCCCTTCCCTGGTGTCACTGGAAGAGCCAGGGGAAGCCTGGCCAACACTCTCCCACTTGCAGGAGAAGGGCTCGGGTTGTAGGGAAATTGCCACGCTGCTATTAAAAGTTAATATTTCAACAGTGCTGGATGCTTCGCTGTTGCTCTCTTGGTATTAATAACTTTCCCTTAGCTGGGAGGTGTTTGTGCTAGATCTGCCTGTTTCTAGCTGAAGGAAAACCCATTACAAGACCTCCTTGAGTCCTGTGTAGTGGGCACTTCTCTCTTTTAGCAGAAATTTTTGGCTCAGAAAAGCCCCAGCAACCCAGAAGTGTAAAATCACAAAGTGTGTTGTGTTGGAGGATTCTGGCCATTTGCTTAATTTTTATCACCCAATTTCTGCAAATCCCCCGTGGAGGTGCTTGAAAAGAACATATTTCCACTCCTCTTTTCCTGCTAGTTTTGTCGTTCTGACAAATGGTTGATGTGCTGGTTGTGTTTCTAATGCTGCTGGAAACGGTCGTGGCTTTCGTATTTTGGAGCCAGCACCACGATTTCCACGAAGAAGTGAGAGGGAGAGGCTGTGGATAACTGTTCCTCTGGCTCTGGTGCACCCCACTACAACTCGCTTTCCTACGAATAACACCTGCCTGTTTTACATCTCGACAACAGCTTTCCTTATTTATTGAAAGGCTTGGGATTCTTGGAGGATATTTCCATTTTTCTCCACTGTTTCTGGCGGTCGCACTACAGCAAATTGGTCTCCAGCTGCACCTTTTCTTCTCAGTTTTGGCTGGCGGGAGCCTGTCTTGCTCGCTGGGTGATCAAAAATCATCCCACAAAGCTGTTCCCGGTCCTGCAACGAGCAGTTGGGAGATGCAGTGTGGGAACAGTGCCTCGCTCAGCAGTGATGTGACAGCATGCGGGGGCAATGCCGTGTTCCTCTGCACTGCCTCATAGAGCAGTGGCACCTCTCTGGGGCTAGTGGCCACTGAAACAGTGCTGTACCCCTTCACCTCTGCTTTTGGTGATGCAAGGGACAGCTTGCACTGGTTGATGTCAAGAGGAGACCAAGATGAAGCATGAGAAGTTTGTTATTCTGCGTGGAGTGCAACAAGGCTGCTGTTGAGCTGGAGAGCTGCTCAAGGTCATCGTGAGAAGGGGAGAGAAGATGCTTACACAAGGCAGATACCAGTTTTTGCTGGGCTAACAAACATTATCAGACGTGTTAAAAAGCAGGGTTGCTCTTCAACAGAGTCCTTTTTTAACTGTCAGCCTAATATCAGCTGCAAAGACAGTATTCTGAGTTTCTGAGCCCCTGCTTTTCTTAAGATGTCATATTCAGAAACCTCCTGGAAAGAGGATGGCGACTGCCTCACAGCCAGGTTTGAGCCATATCCTGGGTGAGTCACACAATCATGGAATCTTTGAGGTTGGAAAGGACCTCTAAGATTGAGTCCTCAGGTAGTTGGCTGCATTTATTAATCTGTCCCCTTTTCACTCATATTGAAGGAAATATCAGCATCTAGTTAGAAAATTAGAAATACCCGTGGCATGAAAGATCTAACATTATTACCATTGTTCAACATATATTTAAACAAAATAGAATTGTAGAATATCCTAAGTTAGAAGGAACCCACCAGGATCAGCTAAGTCCAGCTCCTGGCTCTGCACAGGACGGCCCCAAGAAGCAGTAAATTCTACCACCCCCAAGACAGTGTAAAGTCAAATTTGGTTAAAACTCTGTGGATTTGTTCACCATATCCTATGTGCATACATAGGATATGTACATGTTAGCTTTTCCCATAATTTGGAAGCTTTTATTTACTAAAATAAGCTTTAAAACAGCTCAAATGGCTCCTTGAATAGTTGTCTTAAAATTCTTGGGTCCAAGTTCCCTGGCCTTGATCACCTGAGTATATCTTATGGAATCACAGGATATCCTGAGTTGGAAGCAGTCCGCAAGGATCATCGAAGTCCAACTCCTGGCCCCGCACAGGACCACCCCAAGTTGCCACGTTTTGCTACTTTTTCGTGATCTTTAGTTGTTAGGAAGCCCATGGATTAGACTTACCCAAATGCTCAGTGAAACAGCAATATTTCCATCCCGTGCAGTCTGCTATCAAGTTCTCTTTTCCCAAGAAAAGCAGGAATGAAACCTCCTGTTGTCCTCCCCTCTGCTGGCCAAAGCTTTCTCCTTTTGCAATATGAGCTGCTGTCTGACACCAAATAGGATAATATTTAATCCGATGGACATCGTATGGTTTTACAAAGTGCTGTAGCATAATTGGAAAAAGAAGGACTGGTTCAGGATTACAGCAAGACAACTCAGCCAAAATGTAAACTGAACACACTGCAGAGCACTATGGGACCTGCTTATGCTCCAGAACACTATTTATGATCTTTAACTGATTCAAAATAGCTGACAGGATAAAAGACGAGCCAGTCTCTGTTAGTTTGCAATTAGGCACTCGGCTCACAAGCATCCATTTTCCAGGAGAGATCACTGCTGGTGATTGTGTGCTTCATGTTTTCCTCAGAGCCAGGACTGGGAAAGGGCTGCTAACATGATAAAAGAAATGGAGCTCGTGTGTGTTTGGAGGGGAGATGAGGAAAGCCTGACTTAATTAAATTAGGCAAATGAAAGCTGAGGAAGATAGCTGCCTATAAATACACTGGCGGAAGATGGGGAGGGGAGAGCATCAGCCAAGGAGAACTATTTATGCCCGAGGATAGTGTTGGCACAAGAATAAACGTACGTAAACCGGCCCAGAAAAAATTCAGCCTGGAAACTGGAAGATCGTTTGTGACAATTAGAGAGTGATCGGGCTATGGACCAGCCTTCCTGTGGGAATAGAGGGGGATGAAACCCTTCCTGCTTTTAGCAGGAGCTTGCAGGAGGGCCAGATCCAATGACCCAGGGATGCCATACAGCCCAACGCTCATTCTTCTTCCCTTATTTTCCTATGATTTCTGCCTCAGCCTCATATTTATGCCAATTCTCATCACGTCCCACCCTCCTTCCTGTTGCCTGATATGTATCTCAGTTGCTGGCTTCGCTCCCTTCTGATGCAGGTGGCTTTCTTCTAACAGTAATAACTTCCCCACATGGTCAGGAGCCTGCAGGATTCTTGGTGCTTTTGAAATTTATTTTTTTTAAATCTCTGTGTCCAATTCCTCTTTGTCCATTTGTCCTTCTTGCATGGAGGAGGCCAGACGGGGGCAGATGGTGTCCTCCAACCAAGGTGTCTCTGCCAAACCCCACACAGGTAAGAGAGTCCTTGGAGTGTTGGACTCTGATATTTTCTGCTTGGGTTAAACAGGCATAAAATGGTAATCAGAGCCTGTTTCCAGCCCTGGCACAATATGGCCCTGAAAATAACTTTTCCCACTGATGGAGAAGGACTTTGGGGAATTCCAAAGTATTGGGAGCCGTGGATGCTGAGCAGCCTCGGGAGGCTGATGGCAGTAGTTTGCAGTCTGAGCTCTGGGAGATATCCCATTTGCACAGCTCTTTCTAGGGCTGGGAAACAAGAGATGCTTTATAGCAATCTCACTGGCTGTTTGTGTGCCTTTGCTGGTATTTCCCTCACACTGTTGCGAAGGGGATGGGGCAGTGAGGTCGCTGAGCTCACCTTGTCTACAGGAATGTCTCCAGGAGGGCACCAGTGATGCTTTTGGCTCATGACATTGGATGCTTCTGTTTGGTTTAGGTGCAGCAATGGGGCAGTGTTTAAGTTGACTTTTTTTGCTAAAAGCATGGGCAGTGGATGGATGTGAGTGGGTGTGAGGAAGAAAAGTGATTTCTCTACTTGCAGGTTGTACCTATTCCACTAGGCTGGAGCTTTTCTTCATTTATTACCATAATGACTAGGAAATGCACCTTGAAACTTCCCAAAAGGCTTGGAGGCCTTGTGAGGAGAAGGCTAAGACCAAATTCCTCCTGCAACCGAATCATAATGTTGAATCTAAGAAAAAAAGGAAAATTAAAAACTTTCGTTGGGTATTATGTCAGCTTTCTGGATTATCTAAAGAGATCTTTTCAGCAAGGTAGTTGAAATACTGGGTTTTCAGGGGAATTAAATGCCTGCCTGTGTGTGTTTTGGGCACCTAATTCCTCTAAGGCCTTTAAAAACTCTTGTGTTCATTCATATTCCCTGACTGTCACTGCTTAACCAGCTTGAGCCTTATACGTGCTCCATCAGATATTCCAACAATTCCTCTTGATGAGGGAGCAAAGCTGGGTGCCAACGCTCCCATTCTGCATGCACACAGCTCTGGCAAGGGACTAGCAAGTGCATCTGTTTGAACTTTACACCGCCTTCGTTTAATTTCAGTTATATATTTAGTTATCGGGATCAATCTTATCACATGGGGAAGCTCGGGGGGTGGGGGGCATGTGGAAGTTCAAGGCAGCCAGAATAAAACCCCTTTGCTATGATGCTTCACCTCGTTTCCTAATCTGCTGCCTTAAAAAGGTGCATTTCTAACCCCCTTAATGCCCATCTTCTGTAAAACTCTATTCCCCTTCCCTGTCGTTATTGCAGGTTTTAGATTCATTCTTATCAGCTCTTTTTTTTCATACAGCAAAGTAGAGCAGATATGGGATCAGAATGCATTAAAAAAATAATCCTAAACAATACAACCAACCAAACTAATTTAGTAAGCAACAGTTTGCACGCATCAAGGTTTTTTATTCTCTTAATGCTTTGACGTATAATTGGCATGCAGGTAAATTTGAATAAATCATTAATGGAAGGATAAAAATGAGGAATTTCTCAGCAGAGTGGGAATTCTCTGGGCTGTACTGGGCTTCCCTCCATGCTGGGGGGCAAACAGGTGCTCAGACCTCATAGATGAGTCACTGAGGAAGGACTGTGGGGGTCCCCAGCTGAGAGAAGCCAGCTCTGCAGAACACTCGGTTTGGATTGTGGTTTCCCTGGCACCTTCAGGGAGGGATCTGGGCTGCGATCTCCTGAGCTATGTGGTGCTCCCTGGGACAGATCTCAGCAGTGGGGTGAGTGATATCATGGGCACAGCACGGGTTGGGACTGCTCAAACTCCTCTTTGACGGGGTAAGACTTTAACGGGGGTGAAATGGTAAGAATTTAAATTGCAGAACTGCTTGCTCCTTCCAGCCCCTCACCACCTCTGTGAACCCATAGGATATGGCCCCAAGGTGGATTTATTGTTGTCAGAATTATAATTCTTCTGATCCCTTATCAGATAAGGTCAAACCTTATAAAGTCAAGTATGAGGCAGTTGGGCTGTGTCTTGTTCTCCCCCCAAAAAGCCCTTTGTCTTGTGCATCTGTAAAATGACTTCAAAGTGCTGCATATCACATTTTTTTCCTCAATTCCCACCTTTGTTGATTTGGGTTCTAAAGCAGCAAAAGGAATATTGAGATTCTCACACCTTCTCTTTATTTATTCAGCTTTACCTTGGCTCTGCTCAGTCAGGGTGCCTCAGCATTAAGATTTCACCAGCCAAGCCCTGCTGTGCCGCACACAGGAGTGTTTCCCCTGAGTGCAGGTGGAGAGCAAATATTCTGTGGTAACTCAAACCCAAAGGCAACGCTGTGCTCACCTCCCGCCGCTCTCCCATGTGTGGGCAGTCCAGTTCTCATCTCCTCTTCCCACTGTCATTGTCCTAATGCATTGCTTCCAAGACTGTTTTGGGGGGAACATGTTAGATGAGGTGGAAAACCAGGCTGAATTCCTTGCTGGAGCTGCCTTCCTTCATGCCTCTCTGGTGCATCTATCTGACAGCATGAAGGAAAATGTCATTAATTTTCAGCCTAATCCCTCCTGAAGTGTTGAGCTCCTTCTCCTCGTGGCCAGAAGCAGTCTAGGAGATACCAAGGCAGCTTAGGTGTTGGTCAGGGCTGTGGGCAGTGATCACCCTGACTGGTGGGTGCCATTTGCCTGGGAGGTGCCAGTTCACTTTGGGACCCAACTTGTGAGGCTTTTGGCTGTTGTCTTTATCCCATTCCAAGGGCAAGGCTCTGTCTCCAGGTCTCCCTGTTCAGTAACAGTTATGGACTCTCGTCCATGGCCTTGAGATGAAGCATTCCCTGTGTGCCAGTGCTGCCAGCCCTTCATCCCTCCAGGCTGTGTGGGGACAGAGCAGGCAGTGGGAAGCCCTGGGGCTGGCACTGGCTGCTGTTCCACAGGTGAGAGGGGAAAGAGAGGAGGAGGATGGAGGGATTGCAGCTGGAGTTCACCCTTGGTACACTCAGGTGTTTATCAGCGACCCTTTCAAACCTCTACTGCTGCCAGTGCTGTGCTGGCAGAGGGGCCACTCTCATCCCTCCTGCAGTCATCCCTGTGACCCGCTGCCATGGCATGCTTCCAGGAAAGTCATCAGGTCCTAAAAATAACTTGGGGAATAGCTGATGGTGTGGCTTCTCTCCACATGCTAGTGGAATTAGCCAGGAGGCTGACTCCAGCCGGGACTGCTGCTGCCTGCGGTCGGCTGCTCCCAGTCCTGCTGGTCTCCTCAGCAGGACTTGGAGGTCACGGTGCCTTGGCATTGCTCCACAGCTTCACTGCCACGCTTGCTGGGCTGTCAGAGGCAGTTTTTCATCTCTGCTGTGAAACCAGGCATCGACAGGGAAGTCGGCTCGTCCAGCACTGGTTGTGTTTAGTGCCTTTTGCAAGTGCAGTGTCGAGTCTTTGGCACAGCTTTGTTTGGGTCTCCTGATGAGCAGAGGTTATGGGTGTATCTTCACAACACAGAGACTGAAGTCTTCCAGCTCTGTCTCACCCTCGAGTGGGAGTGAGGAGTTGGTGTTAGGAGTATCTTTAGTCTAAAGCACAGCCAGAGGGTGCCAACACCCGTAACTTTCTCCTACAGGAGAAAATACAGACTTCTGGAGTGCCCGAAACGGAGAGGGAAAACCAAAAGCTTGCTGTGTGTGCTGCAGTGGCCTTCTGTCCATCTTGTGACCAGAGAACTGGGCTTGCCAACTGCTTTGCTACATTTCTCCCTTTATTTGTTGCTTGTTATTATTCAGGACTTCGCTCTCTTCACTGGCTTTTCCTGATAGACGATGCAAAGCCAAGTGACACTGGGCTTCCAAGGGCGAGCTGATGTGGACCTTATCAATTTGGCTGGACTGCTTTGGTGAGGTGTGGAGGTCACAGCTGTGGATCATAACCACCTAATAGAAAGACTTGGGTGCTCAGGGCACCCTGTGGCAGGGGGAAAAGGTGGTCTGGGCATCCTTTAGTGTTAAACAGCAGTTTTATTGTGGCCTCTGGCTGAAGGGAGCTGTGGTCCCTGACCTCATGTGCTGGTTTGTAAATAGCAAGACACTCTCCTTAGCACAGCATGTTCAGTGCTTTCATCAGTGGCCACGGTGTCTGTAACCTTGCTTGTAACAGCTCTACAATAATTGCACTCTGTCATCCATGCTAAACATATCCAGCCCTGGAAGCTAATCCCGGGAGTAGGCATCTCCATCGCTGTTTGTGGAAAAGGGTTTTTTCCCGTCTCCCACTGGCACGAGGAGCTGCATGCTCAGGATTGCTCTGTTAGCTAAGCCCTCACCATCATCTTGGATGTGTGAAGTCCTTTGGCTGGGAATTCTGAGTGCCATGGCAGTGCAAACCAGGTCCAAGGGCTGGTCAAACGCTGCAGCTGGGACGGAGATTTGAGTGTGTTCAAGCTCTGCTTTTCCGCTCTGGACTTACCTCCGCTTTTAATTTCGCTGCTGTATTTACGACTCTTGCCCTCTAATTATAGGTGATATGTTTCTCATCTTTCCTTTCTGGGAAATGTGTCTGCATGTGTGATCAGAGCTGTGCCTCCTCCGTGCCCGCCTCCGTTAGGAAGCGGGATGTGATTCCTTTGCCTTTTCCCTCCTCCTGCAGCTGCAGCCGTTGTGAAGTGAGGAGTTCACAGAGGGGACAGCAACCAGGATTCAAGGAGAGATTAGTGTCTACTGTCCTTTCTAACTGCAGTTGCCTCTTTTCTTATTTATAAGTGCAAGCAAACAGGTGCTAAAAGCTTTTCTCCTCCGTCCTTCTCCTTGCATGGCACAGACAGACTCTCTCCTGAGATGTCTCCTTGTGATGTGCTCTCTCTCCAAAGCTGCTTCTGCATTTCTTGGCACCTCTGCAAGTACTTGATTTATCTACTTATCTTCCCATGTCCCCTTCCTCATTACAACAGGGGTTTGGGGCTTGGAAGGAATGAGTGGAATCACCCTCAAGCTCTCTGCAGGTGATGTGGGCATTGGAGATTTCCCTACTCACTTTGGATATCCTTTTTTTCCCCACAGGGTGCTATCTGGCATCTGTGTCCAGAGTCACATTTTGTGGATTCATTTAAGCATAATCCTTCATAAAGTTACTACCTGTGAATCTCTCCTTCAGTGGTCTTAGTTTGCTCTCTCAATCCAGTCGTGGATCCTCCAGGCATCGATTTGCCCTCAGAAGGGCACTGCTTTGGAAACAGGTTTGTGTA
This sequence comes from Lepidothrix coronata, assembly GCF_001604755.1. Taxonomy (NCBI): domain Eukaryota; kingdom Metazoa; phylum Chordata; class Aves; order Passeriformes; family Pipridae; genus Lepidothrix; species Lepidothrix coronata. The sequence goes on from NW_016690304.1 coordinate 1,613,373, forward strand.
TATCTTTCACATGGTGTGTGATTCTTTAAAATTTCTGCTCTAGAATAACTCAGAAAGCTTCATAAATTCCTTCAGCTGCTAATTCTGGCCATTCCTGGAGCACTTTTAACCAGACAGCTTCTAGATGTGCTCTCTGGAAATGTCTACTTTGTGGTAAAGCAAAACCTCATCACTGATGCTGTCACTGGAGAAAAATGTATTCATTATTATTACTATTATTATTATTTTTAGGAAAGATGCAATCTCACCTCATGCATAAAATTAGTTTAATGGAACAGCAGGAATGGGAGGGAATATTGGCTTTCCTTATGCTTCTTTGTGGAGTGAGTGAACAATTTCTTTGCTCCCTCTCAGGTCCTGAATGAATGATATGTCATTGAGCTGCATTTTTAGCTGAGGCGTGTCCATGAAGACAGCAGGGAAGCAAAAATTAGGTTTTAAAAACTGTTTAAAATGAAGGAAAAGAAATTTGTGAGCTTCTAAACACGGTCCTCAAGAAGCCAGTAAGGCTGAGAGTCGAGAATGACTTGGGGAGGGAGAGAGAGGGTAACAGTGGGGCAGCAAATGGGTTTGTGTCTTGTAAAGTAAAGGGGCTAATTCCACCTCAAGTGGAGGGGGGGTGAGTGGCACCACACCAGTAGTGTTGGGACCCCAGATACTGCATGTTCCATGGTCTTCCCATGCCTCTCTTGGGCTTATCCCTGCTGCTTTTAGCTGTCCCAATGAGTACAGGCATCAGGCACTGTGTAGGTAGCGCTGTCAAAGTGCACTTTGTGCTTGCCTGGCCCTCAGAAAACTTCTTCTTTCACTTCACTCTCTGGGAATTGGAAAGGAGAGCTGAGGATAAAAGTGATAATGTCATCTCAGGGCATCCAAACGGCGGTGATGTGCTGCCTGAGCTCTCGTGCCCTCCAGCAGTCCCACACAGCTTTGTCCTTTGGCTTTTTTCCCCTTGGAACTCCAGGTTATCTTGGGGAGGTTTTTTTCCACTGAAAAGTGAACTTTGATGAATATCTCCCTCTCTTGTGGAAGCAGTAGCTTTGTAAAAATTCCAAACCAGAAACTCTTCCTTCTTCAGCAGGCAGAGGATCGTCCCTCTTTGTTTGGAGGAACATCTTGATCAAAAAGCTGAGCTCGGTCATGACTATTGGACTCATTGCAGCTTCTTCTGGCCCTGGGATTTAGGTGGGACCAAGACAAGCTAAGCCCTTCCCTCAAGAAGATGAGAAAAGGAGGGCTGCCTTTCCTGGAGGGAAAGCTCCTCCTAGTGAGCTCCATTGTCTTTTCAAGCTTTGGTGAAAGAGTCCACTAGAACTAGTGGTTCTCTGGGTGAGAAAGACCAAAGGATGGGCTGGGGGAGGGAAAAAACTGTGAGAAGGAGGCAATTGCAGGCAAACTCATTTAATTTCCATCAATAGCTGTGAGTCAAGCTTGGGGTTCTGCATGTTTCCCAATTCCTTCCTTCCTTCCTTTGCAGTTTGTATGAGGGGGTTGCACTTTTCCCCCCCTCCTCTTCTCTTCCCTCTTGGGCTGCAGGAGATAGACACTTTTTAAAATGCAAGGTGAGGGGTTTTATTTCAGCTCATCAAATCCTCTCTGGTGGCACCAGGGCTCTGAGAAACCCTAAAAGCCTTTGAGGCTGTGTGCAGTCTCATCTCCTTCGGGTGCCAACCCCTGGCACTCCTCCTCCAATGACCCTGGCTTTGTTGTGATGGCTTTCCAACATCTCCTCACCCTCGGGCTCCTGCAGCTACTTCAGCACTGCTCCTTATTCTACTACCAATCCTCCCTCCAAGTTCTCTTTGGGCCACCTCCTGGATTTCCTGTTCTTCAACTTGTGTCTTCACCTTGGTGCTCCTCAAGTGTCTCCTTCCCATTCCCCACACCTCCCTCTCATAATGGCTCAGGTCCCTCACTGCTGGTGTTTGGCCTAAGCAGGCAGTTCCCCACTGCCCAGCCCTTTCCTAGAGGAAGCAGTCAGCATTTTCTTATGGCAGTAAACCCCATCCACCTCAGAATGGGCTTGGATGGATGTCACACTCTGGAATACTGTTGGCTTCACTGACCAACATCTACCAGTGACAGGACCCAAGGAAGTGGCCTGAAGTTGTGCCAGAGGAGGTTTAGGTTGGATATTAGAACAAGGTTCTTCCCCCAGGGGGTGGTTGGGCACTGAACAGGCTCCCCAGGGCAGTGGGCACAGCCCCAAGGCTGACAGAGCTCAAGGAGTGTTTGGATGATCCTCTCAGGCACAGGGTGTGACTCTTGGGGATGGGCCTGTGCAGGGCTGAGGGTTGGACTTCATGATCCTTGTGGGTCCCTTCCAGCTCAGCATATTCTGGGATTCTGTGACTGTGATTATGTTGCAGTGGCAGGAGACAAAATCTCCCTGACGCCTGGGAGCAAGTGAAGCACCGCCATGAATGAGCTTCCTGTGCTCTGAGTGTGAAAGTAACTCCCCTGCTACACGAAAAGAGATATAAATTTTTTTTTTAACTTGCTTTTCTTCCTTCTCCCCTTGGTCTTTGCTGTGAGTGCGTGCTGATGCTGAGGTGAAGGAAGCATTGATCCAACTTGCTCTGACCCTGGTCAGCACGGCCATGTGCTGTGCTGGCACCGTTCAGGTTGTCTCTAGAGCTCCTCTAAGCCAAGATCACAGGCCAGAAAAAAGGGAGAAAAGCCTTACAGCTTTGGGGGGGCCACTGCCAGAGCATACAGGGACTTGTTAGTGACGTGGGATCTTGAGGAGAGCAGGCTTCGCTGGGAGATTTTATCTGTTTTTATGGCTGGCGCAGGTGGATTTTTCTGTGATAAAAGCTGTAAACACCACAGAGTCAGAATTCTCCTTCCTGGCTTGTAATAATCAGCTTCTAGCTCTGAATCACCCCAAAGTAATAGGACTTGCTGCAAATATGGCAGAGGTCAAGCTCTGTTTGTGGGCGATAAGAGAGTTTAAGCCTTGAACCAATTCCTTTGGAGGTGAGCAGAGGAGCTGGGCAAGGAAGAGGTGCTGTTGGTACCCCCCCAGGGGGGAAATTCAGAATTAAGCAGCCCCTTAGCACACATCAGAGAATCCACCTCTACCAACCTCGGATTTGTTGGAGACTGTTTTACTTGCTCTTGTGAAGAAGGCAGATGTTGCTTTATAACACCTTTCAATATTGGCTGCCCGTTGCAGTTTCACGTGGTATTGTCTTTTTTGTTACCCCTCCTTTAAACTGGTTTTGAGCAGGAAAACAGTTCCCTTAATGGTTATTTTAAAAGTTTTTGTCCCAGTAGTGACAACGGTGGTGCTTGGGGGTTTTGCACTGATCCCAGAAGACAAACAAATAGTCCCAACTTAAATCGTGCACCAACTATAAACCTTACGCTTTTTAATTGGGAAATTGATTTTCAATCCAAGCCTCTTGAAAAATCTAATTATTTTCCTTAAAAAAAAAAACAAAAAAAAACTAGCAAGAGTCTTTCTCTCTGTCATGCTCCACCAGGCGAAAGAGAGGGAGGAGGAAATAATTCTTGGCTGCATCTCTGCAGGGCGCCCTGGTGATAACCTGGATAATACAATCTGATTTTGGCCTTGAGTCTGTTCCCTTGGATTATTGCATTTCTTCAAGGACCAAAAGCTGTGCTGGTGATTCAGACCCGGAGGAGAATATCTTTTTTAGTGGTAAGCTTTCAGGTTGGTTTTTTTTTTTCCTCAGCCATCAAAGGGCAGAGAGGAGGCTTTTATCATGTTACCAGTGGCTGCTTCATAGAAAACAAGTTGTGGGCATGATGACCAGAGCCAAGCTCTCCTTCCTTCCTTCCTTCCCAAGGAGGACCCTGCTTGTTGGGTTAAAAGGGAGAGAAAAGTGAAGGGAAAAGAGATGAAAGAAAAGGCCAGTGTGCACATGTGTGCGTCAGCTGCACTGAAAGGAAAGGTGGACTTGGAAATGAGGGTGTGTATAGGTATAAAATTTGAGCTATGCCATGCTTAGTGCTTTGGCTGAGTGATGGATACATCAGGATCCATGCTGGATATGAAGTCTCAATGTGTAGCCATCTTCCACATTTAAATATAAGCTGGGAGCTGCTTGTGAGGGTGTGGGGTTTGCTTTATCCAACCCTTTAGTTCAAGGGCTGAAATCCCAACTCTCATGTGCCAAAGTCCTTTCTGTTTTAATCTTTGCTATTAGGTTTTATAGCACTCACTGCAAGACTGTGTTCAGGGGCCTTCACTTGAGAGGTGAAGCATCCTGGCTTTTTCTCCACGCTTTGGCATAGCTGCTGCTGGTGTTGCTCCGGGGAAGTGAAGGAGGTGGATTGCCTTGTCTCTGCAGCCACTTCAGGATGCAAGAGTCAACATTTCACATCTCTTCCGTTGTAGAGGGGTTTCTTCCCCACCCTGGTCCAGGTGAGGTGTTTCTCCTGGAAGCCCAAGTGCTGAGGGATGCTGGAGCAGAGGGATGCTAGCTGGTCTGCTTCCAGAGGTATCCCTCCCTCCTTTCACTGACACACACCCACAGCCACCTTGGAGCAGGGACTGTTTACAGAAACACTGTCAAGCAAAAAAGTCCTTCCAATAGCTCTGAGGAGAGAGATGTTTTCAGCTACTCAGTCACCCTCAAACTGTGAAGACGCGACATATCAGCTGCATAAAATTAATTCATTTAGTTAAGGGAGGTGTTAATTAAGAGATCTCATTTGTTGTGTCTCTGCAGACAGCTCTCCAGGGCCTTTTGAATTGTCAGCTCTGGTGACAGCAAAAGCTAATGGTGTCACGAGTTGAGAGTGGTGTGATTCACGCCGGGGATGAAGTGGGAGATGGTGGAAGGGATTGAGAAAGGAGTGAAGGAGACGTGGCAGAGGCTTGGGCACACCTTGCTGGGGGCTGGCAAGCCAGGACGACATGCCTTGCCCTTCCTTAGCCTCCCCCCAGTGAATCCTGGCAGGGGGAAAGGCTCTGGCTGAAGGTGTGTGCAGGAAAAGCTCAGGGTTTGCAGGGAGTCGCTGGCAGAACATCTTAGCAAACCCATGGATGCCAGGACGTGTGCAGCCAAAAATGCATTAGAATAACTGACTGTCCGTGTGATCTGAACTGGAAAAGAATCTTTGATTTATTTTAAATAATCAGCTTTTTCTGCACTCTGAGAGGTTAATTCTCCTTGGTTAATCAGGATGTGTCAATCTGATAACCAAGTGCAGGCCTAACACCAAACTTGTGGGTTTAAATTTAAAGTGTCTTAGAAAATAACAAATATGCTTTATCTGAAAGAATTACATGCTCCAGTACAGCTGTTTATAGGCATCTCCTTCAGGAAAAGCTGCGTCAACACTTTTTTTCCCCACTTTTTTATCTTCTTATGATCTTTATCAAGTTGCTTTTGGAGGGAAATTGAAATTCTCTTGATGCAGAAAATAGGCCAAAAGGAAAAAAAATAATACAAAATAGTCGAGGAGAAATGCTAAACTCGGTGAGGAAGTGGTGCTGCCTTCTCCCAGGCAAAGATGTTTTGTGTTTTCAGCTCCCCAGTTTGTTAAACAAAGGCTGCATTGCTTGTGCTTGTGCTTAAGAAATCAGTCCCAGCTCTTCTGGGCTTTCCTCCTTGTGTGTCCTCAAAGCTTTACAAACCAAGCTCTTGTTCAGGAGCCAAACTTCCAATTTCTCTCTCAAAACAAGTGGGAGAGGCAGAGGTCGACAGGATGCCACAGCCATTTTCCAGCTGCCTTCTCAGCGCTGCAGTGAGCTGGTTAAACAAGCTGGAATTCAGGGGGAATATGGGGCACCTATAAGAAAATATATGGCTGCTGGAAGATGATTTTAACCAGCTCTTGTTGCACTTACTGAAGGAGCAATTTTCTCCAGGTTACTGATTTGACTTTCTTTAACACTCTACTAACAAACATACGTTATTACTTTCTCTTTTTTTAATCGATTTTCACTCATTTAAACCGGGGAAGCATCAGCCTCATATAGGCCACCATTACTTTAATCTTTATTTATATATTTTTTTTACAAGATTTTTAATTTGTGTGGGATGGCTGTGCAGCTCAGAGGAGCCCCTGGTCGTGCCCCTCTCTGGGGGATCCACATAGCCCTGCCCAGGGGGACTGTGCTCTCGGGGTTGTGAGCTCGGGGTTGGTTTTTGTTGCGCTCAGCTGCTCTGGAGTAATTTGGAAAAGAGGAAAGGCATTTTTCCAAGCAGGCCCCGAGGGGTTTTCAGTCCAAAAGAATCACCAGGAGCTCACCCCCGTGCCAAGGGCCTGCATCCCCAGGGACATGCTGCATTTTTCTGTCTCACTGAGGGTAAAGAAAGCTCAGCTTGCCCTCGGCTCCCGTCACAGCTGTGGGACCAATTCCCCTCCGAGTCAGCTTTTCCCTCGTGATCCTCCAGCACAGCAGGGCAGGAAGCAAAAATGTGGTGCCAGACAGAGCTTTTAGTTTTTGATTTAACCCCAAAGCGATGGCAGGGCTTTCCTGGCGTGGGAGCTGTAGACAGAAGAATCTTTTCCCTGTGGGAGTTGCATGCCCAAGAGATTTTTGTCTTGAGTCCATCTTCTCTGGAGCCACACAGGATCTGACCAAGGCTTTTCCTGCAGCTGCACAGTGTGGATTCTCCACTGCCTGCAACTGTAGTTGTATCCCCAGGGCTGCCTTGCCCTGTCCAGCTCAAAACTGAATCATAGAATAATCACAGAACCATGGAATGGTTTGGGTTGGAAGAACCTTAAAGGGAATATCTGGATCAAACCCCCTGCCATGGGCAGGGACACCTTCCACTAGACCAGGTTGCTCCAAGCCCCGTCCAACCTGGCCTTGAACACTCTCAGGGATGTGGGAGAGAAGGAGCAGAGCTGTATCCCAGCTATGTAAATGATGGGAGATTAGTAGGCTGGGAGGCAGAGGAAGGTATGGAGCTCTGGAGCTGCCTGGGAAGGATTACCACTCCTCATGGAGCGGCTGCACCAGAGACCAGAGGAAGGGGTGCTGTAGGAGGGGGCATGAGCAGAAGACAAGATCATGGGGGATTCATTTAAACCACAGTGTCGGATCCTATAAATCTGCGGGGTTTTGCATATTTCCATATTTATATATGAAAATTCCATGAGGTGGCTTAAAGGCAACTGAAATAAAAAACAGGGCTGTCAGAGCTTGAAAACTACTGGCAAATCTCTAACAGACCATTTAATACAAATGTATGGGCTTGAGGAAGCTGCAAGCGGGTGGAGGATTCGTGCCCTGGGGGTGCCTTGCCTGGCCCCACGTTGGTCCCCACGTGCTGTGAGTGCACTGGTGCCTCGGGTCACTGCAGCTCCGCTGGCCAGGAGGGTGTGGAGAGAAGGGGCCTTTCAGCCCGGCTCACATCACACCTGCTGGCCCTTCCCTCAGGCACTTTCTCACTGTCCTGTGTGTGCCCCGACGGTTTGGGAGCAGGGAGCAAGTTAATCTTCATGGCTGCTGGCTTGTGGTACCCCAAAGCTGCGAGCTGCAGGATAAGCAGTGCTGCCAGTGATGCTGGAGCCGGGGCTGAGAGAGCATTTCACACCCCACAGGGGCTGTGGTTGTGGGCAGGCTGTTTGCCTCCCCGAGCGTGTGCCCTTTTCCTTCCTGAGCTTCGGTTATCGGTCAGAATAAGAATTCTCCAAACCACTGGTCTGAATCACCCTCGCTGACCTTCTGCTGCTTAGTGAGTCTCTTCCCATGGATTAATTTAAAGAAGCATCGCAGAGATTTATGCTTTGTGCCCAGCATGGGGCCTGAGTGGATAGAGTGGCCCTCCAGGGTTGAAAACATGCTCATTAGATTACCCTGCATATATCTGTGCTGCTTTTTGGATGCCTCTAGACGTCGTCCTCCTTGTCCCACCTTGGGTACCTGCTCTGTGCTCTTTTACTGTAGGACCTCAACCCTTTCTGGTCTCCTTGAGTCAGTCCCAAACCTGTGCAGCCCCAAAACTCAGTGCAGCATACTCTAACTCTCAGGTCTGGCCTGAAGATTGATTGAATCACAAAATAATTTGGGTTGGAAGGGACTTTTAAAGGCCCCCTAGTCCAATCCCCCTGTTATGGACAGTGACATCTTCCACTAGACCAGGTTTCTCAAAGCCCCATCCAACCTGGCCTTGAATATTCCCAGGGACAGAGCATCCACCACCTCTCTGGGAAAACTCTTCCACTGTTTCACCACCCTCACGGCAAAAAATGTGCACCAGAAGTCTCTAAAGAGAAATTCCTGCTTTCTGCATGCAAGGACAAGAGTGAGCCTCCGCCTTCTCTGAGTCTCCTGTCATTCAGGGCTTTTCTCCCCCTCTTCAGCCCCACGACAGTAGCTAGAGGCCACAGCCACATCATTCCATCTGAAGTCTCCAAATCAAAAGGAAATAATTAGTGGAGGACGAGAAAGCTCGGACGAAAATAAGCTGTCAACAAGAAGAAGGTGCTAACGTGTCTGTCATCCCCGTTCCCTCCTGGCCGGTCCCCAGAGGTGGGAGGCTCTGACGGAGAGGAGGGTGTTGGAGCTCGCCTGTCAGCCATGGCTGTCTCCAGACATCAGCTCTCCTCTTGTGAAGACACATCTTGCTCTCAGGCCGGCTCCTGCCGCTGTCCCCTGCTCGTGGCTGGGAGGGATTCGCTCCACGGGCAGCCTGGACGTCAATGCTGCGACTTCCCCGCACAAGCGCTTTCAGCTCGGGTTTTATCTGCTCCTGTGGACGCCTAAAATCGATTTGTGTCCTAACAGTGCCTATTTCTCTTCATTACAGAGAGACAGGTGTGTGGAATGAGTAGCTCAGATGTAGGTGTCTGCAGTTATTAAGTTAAGCAAGACGAATCCCAGTGTCAGCATTTCCCTTGGCTTTGCTTAGGGGTTTGCTCCTTCTCCTGCAAGACTCCTCATGGTGACTTTGGCACCAGGTGACATTCTTGGGAGTCTTTTTGGGTATTTTGCTACCTGAGATGTGACATTGCTTCCCAGGGGAGGCAGACTCTGAGGCTGTGTTTTTGCAGCAGCCCCACATTGTGGCTTCCTCCTGTGGAGCTCTTTGCCACGGGATAAATTCTTTACCATTGATTCAGAGAGCATGCAGGGTATTGACATTTCAGGATGTTGCCTGTCATGAGTCTCTTGAGAGGGTGAAGAACAAAACCTTGCCTGGGTGACCGTTTTCAGTGACAAAACACACTTTAGTTATTTCATTCATAGAATCTGAGAATGGTTTGGGTTGGAAAGGACCTTAAAGACCATCCAGTTCCAACCCTGCTGCCATGGGCAGTAAGACACCTCTTATTAGACCAGGCTGCTCCAAGCTCCATCCAACCTGGCCTTGATCCTTACTAATTTTTGGGCTGAGGAGTAAGCTCTCACTGTTTGAAAGTGCTTCTTGCAGTGTCCTTCCTTTGCCTTGATGAGCAAACAACATCACACGTGATTGCATCTCTAAGGGATCTTTAACCAGATGCTTCTCCCTGGTTTATCTTGAATGTTGCTGCTGGCTGAAGTGCTTTGGGGTGATCCTGCTTTGTCAGGCTGGAAGACGATACTCCGTGGAGGTCTCCTCCTTCTTCTACCCCCATCCCTGTGATGCTGCTTTAATGGGACACGTGGGACGACTTAACCCTATAGGAGGAGGACAACCCAATCTTCAGCAAGACTTTTGTCCATCATTTCTCTGCAGGGCTAATGATTTCTGAGGAAAAAGGGGGATCCCTGCAAGTAACAGTGGCCTAAAATACCCTGTGAGGGTGTACACTGAGGCAGTTCAGTCCTTGGTGTGTTCTTGGGCTCTATCAGGCTTATGGCAGCATCCCTCACCTCCTTGTGGGGATTGCTCCCATGTGCTACTGCCTTACTCCCTGCCATGTCCTCCAGCACCCATCCCTTTTCCCTCTACCCGGCATTAGAGGGCAGTCAAAGGAAACCTTCCCTTTCCTCCTGCTCCCCGAGCTCTGTGGGCTCCCAGCCAGCACCCGCACCCACCCCGAGGGCAGAGGGCTGACCTCAAAGCAGGACCCTTTGCCTTGCCCTCACCCTTTCTCCAGCGTTTCTGGCTGTGTTTCACCAGTCAAAGCCCCTTGTGGTTTTGTAGCTGACATTTGGGATAGAGCATCTGATGAATCCTGCGTGCGGTTTCTCCCCTGCCTCGCCCTCCATCTCCTCCTAATTGACATCCCCGAATCTTGTCTCCGTTTGACAAATCAGGCTACTTACTCTAAGTGATGACATATATAAATATTGCAGGCATTCGTTTTACGTCTGGATACCCTGATAATAAAAGCTATCAGAATCTCTTCCCCCTGCCCGTGCATAGCAATTACTACCAAAGGCTTCACTCCTCCATCACCGGAGCAGGATGTGGAATTGTGGCTGTGACAGCAAGTTTTCCCTCTTGCATTGATGGAACGTGGGTTTGGGCTGTAAACCAGCTTTTTTTTTTTGAGCCTGACGAAGCAGCAGTGCGGTGAAACCGTGCAAGCTGTGGGTACGTAGCTGGGGGATCTTGCAGGAGCCCTTTTGCTCGCAAAATCCTGGGTGCCTGTGTCCCCTGTGGTGGAACCTTGGTGTCTGGAGTGACCGTGGCGGGCGACAGCAGGTGCCATCGCAGGTTGAGGGTGAGGTTTGGACTCGTGGGTGCTGTCCCTGCGCCTTCCTCGAACCCGCTGGGCGCTGAGGGAGCCAGCACCCATCCAGGCTCTGCTCCTCACCCTCGCTAACACGTTGGTGGCTCTCCTGGGCTGAGGCTGTCAAATTGCAGGGTATTATTTTTAGCCTGGTTTCCCGAGGAAAAGGAGCTTATGCGATTGTACTGTCTGTCAGTGCTTTTCCTCCCACCAGCCTCCTCTTAACAAGTTTTGAACCCCCTGTCAGATTCACCGGGAGGGATCGAGAGCTCCGAGACACGACATTCCTGCACGTTTCCCTGCAAATTAGCAACTGGGGCCACCTTCCCAAGGGGGGCAGGGATGAGGGGAAGATGAGGCTGGGTGGGGACAGGAGGAGGTGCTGGGGAAGGTGCGAGGCAAGAGGCTGGGAACAGGCTCCGCTGAAGGCTTAATACCTCAAATACAGATATTAAGTGCTCATGCCTTAATTGAAGTTAATTTCTGGGAGACGCGTTTCATTACAAAAGATTTCTCCAGCTCAGGCGTGTCCACACCATCTGCTTGGAGCTGGTGGTGGCAAAGCCCTCGACCCTGCCAGCAGTGGGGACCGGCTGCGAGGGTCGGCCCTTCTCGGGAGAAGGACAAGCTCCACAGAAAAGCCTCTTTTCTCCCTTCCTGCCTCTTAGTCCAGGTTATTACTGACAGTAATTTATTAATTTTTTTGAGAGCCAAGTGCTGCTGCTGGCAGGAGAAGGCACAGAGCTTCATCTCCTATGATTTCCCCTCCATCATGAGGCTGGGCAGGCTGTTCCTCCTCCTTTGTCCAGCTATTTGTTTTCATCAAGTTTTCAGGAACATAAGAGTTTGCAATTCCTACCCTGTGTCAAAACTGGGGGAAAGTTATTAAACGGTGGCTTGGCTGAGCTGGACCTGTGTGCACACACACACAGAGGAGCTCCTGTTCCTTAGGAAACTGGTCTTAATGAGAGACAGCTCCTATTAATGCTTTGCTTACTTTTTCGGCCGAGGTCTTTGCTGGGAATGGAATTTTTATGGGAAAACTTAAACCAAACAATGATGCTAATAAGCTGTAATCAAAACAAGGGAGGGAAGGGACCTGCTTCTTTCTCATCCCACAGCCCTTCCTGAGATTTCAAAAGAAGGGCTTTTTCTACAGCAAGATAAAACCAAGATACTTTTGAATTATTGGGGTTTTTTAAACAGAAGGTGAGAGTGAAACTTCCAGGATTGGTTTATGGCTGGGGCCTCGCTGGGAATGTTAGAGACAGAGAGGTACAAATCCCTTCTTTGAAGGGCTTGAATCTGAGCCATCTGCATCCCTGGCCAGTACCCAACATACCAGGTTATTTGTGTTTTGTGAAGCTCCATTTTTTCTTATTTTCTTCCTTTTATTTTGGTTTCTTTTTTTTAACCGCTGACAACTCCAAGATGACGCTGAAAAATCTCTGCACTGGGTGAATAAATGTGTCATATGAAATGGCTTTTTTCCCCTCTCTGTGTGAGATCCTGGGTTTGGCAAGTTGACATTCTCTGACTAAAACCCATTTTGTCTCAATTTCTGACCATTCTTGCTCACAGTGAGTGGGTTTTGCCCATAAACACAGAAGTTGCTCGGTAAAGCTGAGTAATTCTCCTTTTAGAGGCCTTTGCTGCTGTCTTCTCCCTCAAACAGCCACCTGGAGAGGATTATTGTCACATATTTTGATGTAGAAACTAAACCTGTCTCTTGGTTTACTCAGGAGGGATCCAAATGCACTTAGAACAAGCCCAGGATTCCTCATGAAATGTTCACCTGCTTAAAGAAGGCTTTTAAAAAACCCCTTTATTAATTAAAAAAAATAGAAGGAAAAGCCTTTTTCCCCACTTTATGCAATGATGGATATTTTTCTGTGTGCAAAATTTGGATAAAAGGGGCTGAACTTCTAATTACATTACCTAAGGAGGCTTAATAATGTTTGCCTGCAGTATCTGGTCGTGAATATTCACCAGAGGCAATTCAGTTTAATTTCTGTTGAAATCCCTTTACTTCATCCCTTACTGCTTTCCAAAGACCTTGTAGGGCTGCCTGAGGGAGGAGAAACTGTGGGTTTGGGTTCCAGCAGCGACAGTTGTTGCATTGGAGAGGGATGACAAAGACATGGATTTGGAGATGCTGTGTGACCTCCTGTGCTGGCAGAGCACAGGACCATCTTATATTCTCTATGTTCCTCAGTGTTTTGCTTTTCTGAGGTAGCTGTTGATACCTGTATTCTTGTGAAGTCTTCTCAGAGTGAGTGAGTGGTACTTAACTCCAGACTAAGCTTGGCTGGCTCGGCTGCCACAAGGACCAGCACTCCCCGGACAATCTCCAATCAATCCATTTGATTTAAGCCCAGGGGGGTTATTTCTGAGCATCTGTAAAACACAAAGCCTAGAAGGCCTTAAATGACATTTCTGGGCTCTGGGAGAAGCCCTGCCATGGGATGGGAAGTGTCTCTTGCAGCTGGTGGGGGACTCACCTGCTCCTGGTGAAGTGGGCGATGAGGTGCCCATGAAGCGACTGTGCCTCAAGATATGACCCCTTGGAGGTGTTCTTCACCAGCAGGTAACAGGTTTTTCTCTCTCTCATGGGCATACTTCGAGTTGTAGATGCCTCTTTACAATCCCACTGTGTCAGGGCCCCCATATCTGTTCTAGGACAAGCTAAGCCACACAGGTGGTTCTTCTCATTTGTCATCTCCACTGATTTTCCACCCTTGCCACTGGTCTTTTAAACCTGGCCTTGGATTTTGCAGCGTTGAATGTCATTTCACATCCATCAGTCTGGTTCCCAAGGTCATAATTTCCTTCCAAACGATGCCAAAACTCTTTGTTTTGTGTTGTTTTGCCTCCGAAGGAGTGAGTTTGATGAGTGTTGGTCCCCTGTTGTTAAGGAAGCATTGAATGTGAGTGGTGACCGAACAGCCTGCTCAGCAAAATCCCTCCAAACTGCCTCCTTTTTTGGTATTATCTATTATAATCTTTTTATTTTTTTAGGCAAAGCGTTTCTTTGATTCATAATTCTTATCGTAATGTTCCCCTCCTACAGTTTAACTAATCATTTGCCCATGTGGCACAATATCAAATGCATTTCTGAAGTCCAGATGGTCAAGCTCTCTCACAAAAGACAAAGATTGGCTTTTGTCTAAAAAAAAAAAAAAATTAAAAAAATAAAAGCTGTTATCTCCCAGAAAAATATATTTACCAGGCTCGCCTGACTGAATCCATCTGCGTGAAATCCAGCTTGTTTTACCCGTTTTCTTAGTTTTTTGCCTTGGTTTCTCAAGCAGAGGCTGCGGCTCAGACCAACCTGTAGCTGCCCTCCTACCCCTCATCTTTAATCTTACATCCTCCTCTCCTCCTGCTCCCCCTTGTTAGGTTAGTTTAAAATAATCTGTGGAGAAAGGAGTCTCTGGGCAGTGAGGCAGCGCCACTGCAGTGATTATTTCCACTACAGTAAAGGTTGAAAACTGGTTACAATTATCACTCCTAGTTTTACATGCTAACGGGGTTTGCCTCGGGGGGATTAAGTTAACTATTCTGTCATGCAGGTGAGTGTTTTGTTTTGCTCCTTTGAACCATCCTTTCTCAGGCTGTCAGGGAGAGGAAGATAAAGGCTGCCATCCTCCCGTATCCCGCTTTCCAAAGCCCCAGCCACAGATTTACCTCCACAGCAGCTCGCGCTGGAGAGATTAATTTGGGCTTGTTTCAAGGTCATCTCAGGTGCATCTTTTTGTTGAATGTACTTGCCCCTCTGGAGAAGTGAGGATCCTTTTTTAAATTCTTCCAGGCGACAGAGCTGTGGATCAAGGGGAAGTGGGAGAAAATAAGCTTGGACATTTCAAGAAAATATAAATAGTCTTGACCCAGACTCTCTGTGTGGCACGAGGAGGGTGAAGCTTTCAGGCTGTCACTGTACAGATTCCCAGGCTGAAGGCAAAGAGCTTCTCTAGTCAGAATTTTCCACCTAATTTTTCATTTTGACAGAAAATATCAGTGTGAAATGTACTTTTTTTTTTTTTTTCTGGATAGGACTCTGCTCAAACCATTCCTCGTGACTCCTTGTGAATGGGGCCAGTGTCAGCTCCCATGCTGCCCACCTGAAAACTGGGGGTTTCACACAAATTTAGGAGATGAAGTTGCTGCCTCTAACTGATGCTTTTTTTTATACAAAGTGGAGAACTCCATCAGTGCCACAAGAGCATCAGTCCTTGACAGCAGGCAGCTAATTAGGGCAGTAGACCACCATGGACAAGAAGCCTTCATATCTCTGACTATTTTGCCAGTGCAGAAGACATCGAAATCTCTATGGATGTACTTAATCTGGGTTAAATTGGGTGGCAGCTGGGTTCCACTGAGCAGAAACAGCCCAAAGCAAGACCAAACCAGGGCCTTGAAGGGGAGGTTTAGATTTGATATTAGGTAGAAGTTCTTCATGGAAGGGGTGGTCAGGCACTGGAACAGGGAAGTGGTGGAGTTACCATCCCTGGAAGGGTTCAGAAAATGAGTGGACATGGCACCTGAGAATTTTAGTGGTGAACACCTTTGTGGTACTGGGTTGATGGTTGAACTCGATGATCTTAGAGGCCCTTTCCAGCCTTGGTGATTCCATGATTCTATAAAAGAGGAACACCTGAGACTGGTTGTAATTTTAGGGAGAAATGACCATTTTTTTTGCTATAGTAAAGTGATCTAAAGCTTTCAGTGGTGTGATGGGAGACCAGGCTAATACAGCCAGGGAGCAGCACAACAAATGACAGTGAGAGATTTTTTTCCTCCACTGCAAAACTCGGGTCCATTTCCATGACTGAAAGAAAGTAGGAGATTTAAGTTTTGCATTGCTCTAGGTCTCTTTGGGAAGAGAAAGACCTGCAGTCCCTGAAGAGTTGTGTTCTGCAAATGTCCATCTCCTAAGTCCATTCCTACCTGAGTCAGGATTACCTTAAACACCCCTGGGTAACCATCCCTCTTACCCCTTTAACAGCTGGTGGAGAAAGGACCAGACACTGGTTTGCTGTTGACTCTGCGGGGAGGCTGTAGCTTAAGGAGATGATTAAAACGAAATAAATCCCCAGTGAATTAATTGAAAGGGTCAATGTCTGTAGTTAATCAGTTAAAATTGCCTATGGTTATCCAGCTGTGTCTTTCATGTCAGCTAGAAGATGCTGGTGAGGCAGGAGCCACCTAATAATACGGATTTGTTTGGTGGGTTTTCTTTTTTCTCTCCCCACTGGCAAGTGGTTTTTCAGTGGACACGTGGACAGCTATGCTTTTGACATTTATCCAAGGTCTAGTTTTGCCTCTATTCCTCCTTGCTGCTTTTTTTTTCCACCCCTCATAGTTAGGTGGTGGTTGGAGTAGCTTAATGACACATTTTCAGCACTGATTTTGGTGGTGACAGTTATTAACAGTTTCACGATAAGAAACAGGTGTTCCAGCATGGTCCATCAGGCAGGAGAAGAACAATGCCTCCCCAATGTCATTGTTCATGATGTATTCACTGACTGATGGCTTTTTTTTTTTTTTTTTTATGAGGGTTTTATTCAACCTCACAGGTAGCATTTACTGTTTAGTATGCAGGCTTTGGGCAAGCTAGTGGAGTGGAAAACCTTTTAATTTCTTTTTAATGCAAACATGGATCTTGCAAGACCTTGTCAAGCAATCGGAATGGGCACAGGCTCTTGCTGATGTCTCTCAGCATCACCTGGTGGTCCCCTGCAAGAAAATCCTGGGTATTTCCCATGGGATTTGTGGCTCAAGGGACAGGTCCAAGCCTGAAGGAATTGGGGTGATTCTCCTGTTTTGCAGTGAGGAGCCACACCTGGGATGGTTTGGGCAGAAAACATCATTAGTATAATAGGGGCATTGCAACAACTCCTGGGCTCTGCCACCAGTTCCCATGTTTTCCCATGGATGGGTGGGAAAGGAACAATGTTTTGGAGTGTGAGCCTGTCAGTTATCCTGGACAGCTTTTTCAGATGGGATGTGAACATGGATCCCTTGCCCTTGCTGGTTTGCTGATTATTTGGCTTGTGCTGTGAGACTGACTGGGGGAGCAGCTGTCCTGACACTTGGATCCCACAGTGTGCTGTGCAGGTCTCACATTCCCTGTCCATGCTCCCAGGGCTCAGAGGGAAAGAGTAACCCCATGGCCCTTTCCCTCATGCTGTGCAGGAATTATTCCCTGAGAGAGCTGTCATTTCTGTGGTTCAGGGGGGCTGGGTATCCTGGACACACAGTAGATGCTGGAGTGGATATTGTTTGGTATCCCTTGAGGGACAACTTTCTGCATCCTTTGTCTTCCCAGGAGGAACCTCTGTAGGAGATGGGAAGAGACAGAGCCCTCAGTGCTGAAGGATGCAGCAAAGGGCATCTCCTCTTCTTCCTCGTTCTCTGGGGATGCTGTGGTCCAGCTCTGACTGCAGTGCAGGGTGATGCCTGCCTGGCCTTGCTGGAGCAGCTCTGAGCCTTGAAAACAGGGCTGGGAGACACCTGTAGCCTCTCAGACCTTTATTTTGTACCACAACCTATCGATTTATCCACAACCTATTTCTTTCCTGTTGATATTTGATATCACAAAGGGGCAGGTCAGTGCAAAGGTGCTTGATAGGTCCCCTTGGTCTCCAGTTAGGCAGTGCTGCCTCCCACCCCAGTCCTACTGCTTAGGAGAAAAAGCAGAGAAAAAAAAAAGAAGATTAATTGGTGATAAATAATGCATTTTGTTCCTACCTAAAGGCTGTTGGATCTCCATAGTCTTCATTCCTCTGGTGACAGGGAGCTTGGTGTTAATAGCTCTATGTTACCCATCACAGTGCTTAAACAGCCTCATCAGGGCCATACTCAGCCAATACATCCCAGCCACAGGCAGGGCTTCCCATTATTACTTTCTTTCAAAAAAAAAATAATAATAGTAAAAAAATTCCACTCTCCTGCGGTGACTTTTCACAGCAATTTCTCAAAGTGAGACAATTAATGAACATTAGACATCCTTTTTTTTTTTTTTTCTGGGAAAGCAGCAATCAGAAGAGAAGATGTAGTATCCCTTTAAAATCTCCCTGCACATATGTACGTGCACACAGAGCCCCTTCAAGGCTGAGAAGAATTGGAAGTGATAGTTACCAGTATAATATTTAAATGAGTGTTAATTACCATAAACCGTTTGGATTTTAATGTCTCCTTCTGTACAGTATGTAAATCAGGGCTGGAATGGGCTTGTGAGCATTCACTGGGCCTCTGGTGTTGTGGATAAAAGGGATGTTTTCCAGTACTGGGATTTAGCCGCCTGGTTTCCATTAAAGTTAATGGGAGCGATGGGGGTGAACACTGGCCACTCTGGGGAAGGTTTCCCCTCTCATCTCAGAGACAGCCTTGCCCTGAGGACAACTTGTTCTCTTGTCTCATCCCACTCCCTACCCAGAGGCTTCCCGAGGAGGCTGATGAGATGCTGAAATGACTCAGGTTTGGATCTGGATGGAGGGATGTCTCACTGTCAGTCAGATACAGCAGCTCTTGACCATTTTATTGGGTACTAAGGGGTTTTTATGGGGTTTTAGCATCCAGACCATGAGCAAGTTAATTCCATGGTGTGTGGTTTGCTGTACCCACATCCACACTCATCCTGCCTCCATCCAGCCTGGCCTGCACCTCGAGCAAAGGGGAAGGGCCTGGAGGTCAGCAGATCTTCAGGCACCTTGATACTCCCCCAGCCCCCTTGTTGTCCTTCCTCTTTGCCCTCCATGGGGACCTAGTTTGCCTTGCAAAGTGGTCTCATTATAAATGCATCAACTTCTGCCGGTCTCACACGCGCAGCCCTCATTTAGCCCTCCAAGCTCAATTACATCTCAGGATGTCTTGGGGTAATTAAGTAATATTAGAACGTTTTCTTTGCTATTTTTTTCCCCTTCCCTAATGCAGCTTTCAAGAGCACAAGCCTCGGTTCTCACCCACTGGAGCCCACTTCTCTGAGCCTCGGAGTTCTCCCTAATGTACCTCGCCATGAAGGAAGGCTAATTACATTTCTGAAGGATGTCATTAGTGTCACATTCCCGCTGGGTTCCACAGGGCTGGCACGCAGCAGGAAATGCTCCCTTAGGTGTCTCTGAGCACCACCATGTGCAGTGCCACCGGCGAGGAGCAGCCGGGGCTCTGAGGGGAGCTCAGCCGGCAAAGCAGAGCTGCTTTGGGCTTTGCTGTGAGCTGTCTCGGATGCTTTGCATCCTTCATCTCTACAGCTCGTCGTGGTTTACAAATATCAACTGATTAAGCCTCTCAGAGCTCCTGTGAGATAAGTAATTGCTACTCTAATGATTGGCATTATATCTGATCTCATCTCAAAGTGTCGGACGGTGCTTTTCACTACAAGAGAAACAAGGAGGCGAATGTTAAGCACGCAAAAAGATAAGCGATGCTTTTGGGTTATCTGGCCATCTCACCTGCTGGCTGGTGGCCAGAAGTCTGGAGCTACCATAACAGGCACCTCTGGCACTGCTTTTGGAGGCTGTGGTCCACATGCCTCCCTCTTTTGGCTGTGTCAACCCCAATGAGCTCTACTGACTTCAGTGGAGGTTCCTCAGAGGCTTCCCCAGAGGGAAGACAAACCAGAGTTTGTCTGTTTGGGGAGCCCATTGTTTGCATCATGGATGGGATGCTGGTTTCCAAGGAAGCAAAAAGGAAATTATAGTCACACATTATTATCTTTTTTCTCTCACTAGGTGGTTCCAAGGACAACGTTATGGTTTTAGTCTACCACAGCTCTCCCGTTCGGCCCTGGGCAAGGTGGCCACCAGGCTCCCACAGGTGAGTACTTCTTTCAGGGGGTACTAGAGGCTCTGAAAAGGAAGTCGCGCATAAATTAGAGTAAAAATTGCCATGAAAATTCTTGTTCACGTGGTGCTGTGTTGCATTTTGTTGTCCTGGAGAGATGCACTAGCTCTGTTAGTCAGGCTGGAACTTGCTGCCTCTGGAAGAGGTCAATTATCCCAGGTAGTCCCTACTCCTGTGGGGAGCCTGATGTCCTCCTCAGCCTGCCTGGCTTTTTGGGACACTTCCATAAGCAGATTAGGGATGAGGATACTGCTGCTGTGGCCCAGCCTCACTGCTGATCCAAGTGGGATAGTAAGGTATCCTAATACTCGATGCCTCCTTGACTCTGAATGGAAAGAAGGGTACACTGGAGTCCAGGGTATCTCACAAGCTTTTTTGCTTTTGATTTTTTTTTTTTTAGCCAAAACAATAAGCAGAGACCAAAAGGAAGCAGAGACCTGGCTTTATATCACATAAGGACGGATGGCAAAACTTTCCTAAAGGCATATGTTGTGGAAAAAGGAAAACCCCTCAAAGGTGGGTCAGACAGAACTTGGGCACAGCCACTGCAGTTTATTCAGGTCAAGCTGGGCTCTGCAGCACCATCTGATTTGTGGTCATTGGTGGCACCTGCCCTTGGAGGCATCACACCTGAGGCAAACGATGTGGAGCTGTCTATCCTTGGGCAACTTTGCTACAGCCCCCTGGGTTTTAGGAAAGCCGGGATCTGAGATGCCTCTGGGTGATGAGACTGGAGTGAGCTGGCTCGCCTCCTCTCCTCTTCCATCCCTTTGGAGGGATCTCTCACCTCTCTGCATCCACTGTGTCTCCAGCCTTGGGTGGAAACCAGGGTGGAAGCCTGTTGTCCCTCTTTACTGAACAGAGGGATGGTGCCACCAGGAGCCCCGATGATCCAGGGCTGTGTGTGGCTGTGCAGGGATGGATGGGCCGACTGCCTTTTCCGTTTTGTGCACTGGTGTGAAATTAAAGGGATTTTGGAAAAAAAAAAAAAAGGCTGCACTGGCAAAGCTAAGCTGCCCTGGGAAATGTTGTAGGGAGAAGCTAATTGTCTGAGGTGTGGGAATCCCAGGCTTTCCCACAGACTCTGCCTTTCCAGTTCTGGCCAAGCTGCCAGCTCTCTCTCATCTGGAAAGGGAGATGGGTGTTAATAGGGAGGCTGTGTTGAATTTGGGGGGGCAAAAGTAGGATCTGGGCTGTGAGGGAACTGCTGCAGGGATGGACCAGAGCAAGCACCTGGAGGTGTGGGGCCAGTTCGTGCCCCAGAAATCAGGGGAGGCTGAAGAGAAACACAGCAAGGAGATTAGTCCAGGAGAAAGGAGGAGCGAGCCACACAGAATCCGAGGCAGGGAGAAGCCTGTCTGGTAGGTGGGAGAGTCCTAAACCAGTTGATTTCTGTGCACTGTGTTCTCAGGGACCTGCTCTGGCTCTGGTCCCATCTGCGATGAACTGGCAAGGGTTTCACGCAGACCCAAACTCACATTAAACCCTGTATTTCCTGCTCACTGGTAGCTGTGTGATTTGGAAACCATCCTGCTGAAGGCAGAGTCCTGGCAGTGCCCAGTAGCAAAGGGGCAGGAGGCAGGAGCTGAAATCCTGTAGCTGATCCAGCCGCTCCGGGCGTAATGGTGCTTATCCAAAGGAGTGCTGGGACTCTGCTGTGAACACCACATGCTATTTTGGCCGTATGAGCGAGAGCCGAATTTTTAAAAGGCTCCTGTAGCCTTTAATCAGCTGCAGGCCAGGGCTGTGCATGTTCCCATGCGTGTCCCATCTGTCCCAGGTCAGGAACCACAGCCCGTGGTGGCTGCAGGGGTCCTGAGGGGTGGTGAGGTTTCCCAGCAGGAAAAGCAGCACCTCATCTACTGTTGAGGCAGGAAAAGTTAGAAGACAAACAAGAAACTTATCTGAGTGTATTTAGACCACTTGAGGTTGCCCACGCTCTAATAACACGTTCTACAAATTACAGAACCTAATAATTACAGCTAATAAGTCCAAACTGTGTAATTACCCTGGAGCACTTTGAGCTAGAAGGCAGAAATGAGCATGGTTGTTACACACTTGTTAGGTGATCTTGGCTTTTTTTTTTTGCTGTTCCACATGCAAAATCCAGGAGCAGCAGAAAGTGTAGCTGCTCTTTTCTCCATCCTCATCAGTGCTGGGTGAAGGGAGGAAGACAGCTCTTTTTCCTGTTTCCATTTCCCAGACAAACCAGCTCCAAAATCCAGTTTCTTTTCTTTAAGAGACGATTCCTGATCAGATTTTCAGATCCAGAGCGGGAGGCTCTAGAGGGGAGGTTGTGTTTATTTTTTCTTCCCACCACTTTGCTTCCCTTCCTAATTAAAGCAGCTCTTTTGTCAGCCCCTGAATTTCTTTCCACCCTCCAGTTTTCCCAGAGAGGTTTCTTTACGTTTTCTGCCTCTAATCAATACACAATTTATATGCAATAACTTTGTCCAGAGAATAGGAAAGCAGGATCAGCATCTCTCCTGTAATTCTGGTGTGCTGTAGCCATGGACTGAAGGTCAATGCAGGCTTGACTATGACTGGTTTTTACTGTCTTTGGGCAACCCAGCAGCAAAATGCCAGCTTTTAAAACCTCCACCCCGTGCAGGAGTGTGGATAGTGCTGTGCGGTTGCAACCTGCCAAGCACACCGTGAAGCTTGGATTCCTTGGCAGAGCTCCCTCCTATGGTCCTGCAACCCTTTCTGGTGGAGGGAGGGGGTCCTGTGGGGCATGATGGATATCCTGACAGATGCTATTTTCCTCGATTATACAGACAGTGGGTGCTTTGATAGCAGGTGAAGCTGGTGCCTGCTCAGGGAGCAAAGAGGAGAGTTCCATTAGGTGTCCCTGGGGATGGCAAGGCAATTCTGGAGAGAGAACCTGGCGCTGAGGGAGCAGGCACCTAATTTAACCTGCCCCCCAGCCAGGCTCATGCTCATCTGTCTCCTGTCACTTGAGATCCTGCTGTCACCTCTTCAGCATCCCTCTGGCTGTGCCATACCCATGCAGCTCCCACCAGGAAGGGACAAAAGGACAGAGAGCAGGAGGGGCAGGAGAAGACATTAGACCCAGGAAGAAGTCTCCACCCTCCATGAAACTTCAGGGGATGGATGTCATCCTCTGTGCCTGTTCATACCCTAACCCTGCTTCCCATGGACACTGCCTGGGAAGAGAGGCTATATCCATTGGGAATGCCCACTTATGGGTGTCTCACAGTGGTGGGATCAGTCAGGGACGCTCCAGTTGATGCGCTTAACAAGCAGGGAGGTGCAGACTCGCAGTCATCCAGCGTCTTATTAATCACATTTAATGTGTAGGTTGCTTTAGTGTTGATCATTTTAAAATTCCCTGTTGGAAAGGTTACCTGTGTAATTACAGGTGTAAATCTCAGGGACGTTCTTGCCAAAACAAATGGAGCGTCTCACGCTCTTGGCCAGGGATGAACCCACAGGAGCTGTAAAAAGGGTGTGGAATGATGGACCAGGAAATGTTCACCCAGTGTAGGGCTGAGAAGAGCTGTGTAACTCTGGAGATAAATGAGGCATTTGTGTGGTTGGGAAGAGTCTTTGGAGTTGTCCCCCCTTGTACAAAAGCAGGACCAGGTGTTGCTCAGGGATGTCTTGAGCACTGTTGGATACAAACTTGGGAAAGCACCACACGGTGGTGGCCCAAAGGGTCCCACTAAGGGGGACGGGTCAGGCTCAGAGGGTGAGGAGTCATGAGGTGCCTCCTCCTGAAAGGTCTCAGGTGTGGGTGAGTGACCTCTGGATAACTGGTTTATGAAGCAGATCTTTTGGGAAGTGCTGATAAACACCCTCCGTTAGCAGCAGAAAGCTTCAGCCTCTTTAATCGCTGACTGAAAAATCTGTGTTATTCTGTTCTGCCAGTGAAGAAAATGGAGCTGGACCTGTCTGATTGCTTGGGGTTTTTTTGATATTTGAGGTGTAAGGTCTATCAGAGCATCATTAAGTTCACATGTGCCCCTAGAAACCCGATTGTTGGGAACTGCCTCTCCTCTCCTGCAAGACATTGAAAAACCAACCTTACACCTTTTCTCCTCTTCAAATTGCAGGTACTTCCTGCTCAGAGCAGGATGTGGAGTGATACATTCACCCTTCTTTGCATTCCCTGTCTCCTGAAGGCCACATTCATCCACTTCCCCTTTTCTGGAGAGGATGTCAGGTGAGTAGTTGGAAGGAGAGGTGCTGATTTGGGTTTTTGGTCTATGCCTGTGCTCAGCACTCAGAAGGAGGATTAGTCGTGGCTCACACTGTCAGAATAAATTAAGGCACAATGACAGCAGTATCTTAGAAGTAAAATATTCTGTATGAGAAGTAAGAAGAAATATTAAAGACTTCAGTGGTTTGGATTGTTAATTGCAGGATGTGTTAATTGCAAAGCAAGCAACACAGCCTCTTACATAAACTCTAGTGCCCATAGCTTACATTATGAATGGCAGGAAGAGTACATAGGACATCATCTTGATGAAACCAAGGCAAACATCTAAAAACACTTAAAATACTCCTCTGGAACCATCCTCGTGTCTCTGTGGTCTCCCAGTTGGTCCCAGCCCTCTCTGAATGCATTGCCTGCCTTTTGTCTTTTATGCTTGTATTAGTTGCTTCCAACTTTCTCATCAGCCTCATCTATAAATTCAGACTGTTCTTAAATAAGACTGGTGCCACACAAAACCATTTCTCCCATCCCTGTGCACTGTCTAATGATTATTCCCTTATCCCTTCATATAACTGAATCAAGCCTGACACTTAAAGCACTCCCTTAAGGAAGTTATTGAATTTAACAGGGCTGAAACCAACAGGGTTCTAGAGAAATGCTCTGAAAACCTGGGCAAGAAAATATCCTTCTGATAAGTTTCTGAACCACCCTATAAAATCCTGTGGCAAGAATGAAATTCTGCAGGATTTTTTTGCCCATAAAGGCTAATTATGAGTAAATAGCCCCCATTCTTTTATTGCTGACCCTAAAACTCAGCGGATGCTGCTATCCTGATTTGTCTTTTTCAAGCAGAAGGATGTTTTGGCTCTGTTCCTTAATGATTTGTTCTCATTTGGATCGCAGGTGGAATTTTGTCTAATCCAGAGCTGTGGTATAAAGTTCTGCCTTAAATTTCTCCTTGACAGGCTTCTCCTTGTGAGTTCCCTGCTTTTCCATGGCTCCAACAGTGTTGGCTGCTTGTCCATCTCTTTTTCCCCCTTTGTTTTGGACTTCCGAAGGAAGTTTAGCTTATTCATCCCATTTCAGCTCAAGGGAGTGATAGTGGATGGGAGAGGAGAGGCAGAGGGAATACAAGGCACTATGACACAGAAACAGGGCAAAAATAATTCTCCCAGATTTTCCAATCCTTCTCCAGCCTTTCCAAGCCAGGAAAAAAAAAAACAAACAAACAACAAACCAGCTCTCAGGAAGAGATGTTTTTCATCAGACAAGTGGGATTACGGAGCATCCAAAGTGTTGATGCTCCAAGAGATTTTGTATTGCCTTGCCTGCTAATTCTCCCAGGAGCCTGTGCAAATATTCTTGTGAATGAGAACTCCGGAGCTCCTCCGCTGGCATTTGCAATTCCTTTTATTCACACTGACTTTTTCTTGCTGAGATTGCTCACACAAAGGGCAAATAAATATTCAAAGTGCTCATGCCTGAAATGCTCCTGCCAATGTTATGAAATGCTCTTTTTATTATTTTTTTCTTGGTGCATTCCAACAATTTCAACTGATGAAGCTTAAGAGAAACTCCTGCATGGAAGGGGAAGGTGACTCTATAAGGGAGGAGAAGGATCACGTGGTGCTATTAATGTCACTACACACTCACCAAAGGGAAAAAAGCGCTGGCAGTGACTGGAGACATCCGGATATTAATCGAGGAGCTGAAATGAGTTCATTTAACACACAGTAAATGTTTCATCCTATTGACTTGTTTGTATGTGTGTTTTGTTTCGTGCTCTTTAACAAGAGGAGAAGGGGGAAGAAAAAAAAGAAGCAGCCAAAATACTTGCTGTAAATAATTCAACTCGCTCAGTTCTCTGTTTTGGAGTGTGGATACAGTGCCTGTGTTTGGAGATGTGGTTCAGGCTGTGTCTTACACTTGGCTCTCAAAGCTATACCTTAAACTTGGCTTTCAGCTCAGTGTGATGTGATCAGAGATGACACTGAGTTCTTCCTGGGACAGTGTAGGTAAAAAAGAGCTGAAAGGAGCTGTCAAATCGTGGCTTGGCACAGCTGAGGGACCCAAGTGGCAGCACTAATGCATCTCCAATCAGTCCTCAGCTTCCTCTCCCAGTACCTTGAGCTGGGAAGAGCAGAACTCCCCGAGGAGACCCAGGGAGTTGTCCCAAATCCATGACATCACTCTGCATCCTTTTCTGTTGGTGGACCAAAGTCCTGGGCTGCCCAAAACCTGCTGCCTAACGGGTGTCAGCTGTTTCTTGCCATCCACCCCATGACACCAGGCACAGCTGCCTCAAGCCATCTCAGCAGAATGGCCAAGAAAATATTCACTGTGAGGAAAAATTTAAGGCTTTTTTTTCTCTAAGTAGTAGATAGAAAGTCATTTCCATTTCTGGAATTGTTTTTAAAATGACTCTTACTCAAAGAATCCTCTCTTTGAAGGATCCAGGTCTATAAGAGGCGACAGAGGTGTCTTCTTTTGGCTTGTTTGTGAGGTTGCTGGCCTTTGCAAGAAAACCCAGGGCACCCAAAATAAATCTCCCCTCTCCTGTTGCACGTTCCCCTCCAGATGCTGAACATGTGATCTGTCACCCCAAGGCTGGATGTGTCCTAGACCATTCACCGAGTCCCTCGGTACGGAAAGGAAGATTTAACACCTTGGCTACAGCTGGATCATCAGAGACCACCTGAGTCCCCAGTAAATCTCCATCCTGGGCTGCACCAAGAGGCTGGCAGAGGCACCAGGTATGTCTTTTGAGGTGGCAAAGCAGAAATGAGGCAGCTGGTGGCCAGCAGCACGCAGCCCTTAGCTGGAATGTCCTTCCTGCTGGGCCCAGCAGGTCCTACCCGCGCCTTGTCCTTTCTGCTCGTCGTCAGACTGAGAGGGTTCTCTGCTCCTGGCTCCACAAAACTAATGGATTATGGCAGGTGGTGGGAGGAACAGGAAAAATGGCAGCCTGGTAAGGTCTAAAGAGACTATCTGTGTAACGTAGGGTGATCTTCCCAGCATGACCAGTCAGGCCAGGTCTGGCAGGGCCACACCATTCCCTCATTACTGTGCCTACTGAGAACTCAGATGTCCGACCTCAACTATCAGTATTTCGGGTTTCCAAGGCAACCCTAGCTTTAACAGCCTTCATAATGACATCATTTGGTTGAAATGAGCATGCATGATGTTTTGATTACCACTGGAAGTATAAATTAGGTTACTCTCCCCACCCCCAGCCACTTGAAAAATAAATGCACTGGAGGGAGGGGGAGATAAAAAAAAAAACCCTGAGAGGAGGGTAAATGGAAAAATCAATTTTTACATTAATGGAGTCCTCGTTCAGCATTTCTTCTCTTTATAGATTTAGATAACAGTGATATCTTGGTTTCACAGAGCAAAGAAATTAATTACTTACTAATGGTGCAATTCAGAAATTAATTTATGTTGTCCATTTGAATGTGTCATTATTAATCAATTTAAAGGAAGAGGCCTGTAAGCAGCACCATCTGAAGTGACTTATGTTGCCAGAGGAGTCTTCCTGCCCCCTTCTTTCTAGAAAACACATCATTCCTGCTACCTGTGAGTTGTTGTGCCTTGAACTGCTCTGGCATCCCTGATGCAATAAAAAAAGGGCATTCCTCAGGCCTGATGGAGGGGCTCACCCTCGATGTGTTTCCCTAGGCAGGGACCAGTGTTGGGGTGCTGCAAAGATTTTAAGGCTCTTTTTGCATTTATTTCAATTCCTGGTGTGAGGTTCAATCCTTTTTGTCCCATTAAAAAGGCAACGGACGGAAAGAGGATGCTGTCCCTGGAGGGCTTGTGGAGATGTTTTGTTGCAGAACTACCAGCACATCTTGGCCAAATCCTGGGGTTTAGCACACCATGTGCTCCCCAGCGGGGTCAGGATGGGGCAGCTGCCTTAGGAGGGTGATAATTAAATTGTCACAGATCTGATTATCTGCTTTGTACTGCTGTATTTAGATGGGAAGAGGTAATAAATTGCACAGGACTCTTTCTGAGTAAGGCTGGTCCCAGGCTGGAAAGGGGAATCCCATATCATGCAGTAAATCACGAATAACCTAAAAAGAGCTCCTTGGAACCCCCAGGATTTCAGGATGTCAATGGCCTTCCATAGCCAGGCTTTTCCCTGGCAGGCAGGAGCCTGATCTAATGGTTTACACTGTTTGTGTTATTAATATCTCCAAAACCTTGGATCTGCCACATATTTCTGTGTGTGCTCCTTGGGGCAAAGGGCAACACTGAGGACTTGGGAAGACAGTCTGTGTTCAAATCCTGTTTGGGCTGCTGGTGAAAGGCTGGGATAGCCATTCTTTCCTGTAAACACATGTTCCGAGAATCATAGAATGACTGGGTGGGAAGAGACCTTAAAAATCACTTAGTTCCACCGCCCTGCAGGGACACCTTCCACTAGCCCAGGTTGCTCCAAGCCCCGTCCAACCTGGCCTTGGACACTTCCAGAGATCCAGGGGCAGCCACAGCTTCTCTGGGCAACCTGGGCCAGGGCCTCCCCACCCTCCTAGGAAAGAATTCTTTCCTAACATCCCATCTTAACCCTTCCCTCTGTCAGAGTGAAGCCATTCCCCCTTGTCCTGTCACTCCAGGCCCTTGTAAATAGTCTCTCTCCGTGTTTCTTGTTGGCTCCCTTCATATTGTCCTGTTAATTTTGATGTTATCCCACTGTAAAACAGAGGGGCGTGAAAGCCTGCAGTTTGAGAGCCTTTTGTGGTATCTGTATTTATATGTATATACATGTTATTTCTTTGACCCCCTCCCCTTGAAGTACCACTCACATTTAACATCTGCTACAGCAATAATGCTTCTTTATTAGGTCTGGAAAAGTTTAGACATGCGCTGATGGCAAACCAAAGCACTTATCTGGCTTAAAGGGTTTCAGATTAGTTTCACATTCTTCCTGACTGTTTTGTTTTTCGAGCCAATTACTGCCCTGCTGCCCACACCAGGCACATTTCAGCCTGAAAGTTCTCTTTGTTGAACCAAAACACTTTCCCCATGAAACGCCGAATGTTGAGGGCTGGAGAGGAGTGAGTAGCAGGTTACAGAATTAATCAAGAAATCATTTAGCACCTGTAAATAAATACTTGTATCCAAAGTCTTCGGGTTTTTTCTCTGCTTCTCCTTTGTTCTGGATAAATCCCTGGCTTCTGAGCAGAAGGAGTGAGGAGAAGCAGCTGAGATTTCACTGTTTGGTTGGACATTGTGCAGGAGCAGATTAGGGAGCCTCCTCACCCTCCCTTTTGGCACCTCTGCCTGGGGGTCACCAAATTCTGACAGCAGGAGGTAAGCCAGGCTGGAAGATGGTGACAACAGCCCTCTGACTACCCCTGTGCTCCTGTGCCTGTGGGTGAGAACAAGACTTCAGCTCATCCTGGCTTGTGCCTTTTTGGAGCCAGAGAAAGCCAGAAGATACCACAGACTTTAAGTCATACCTTGAACTCCCTGAACCCATAAATAAGTGTTGTTTATTTTGTGTGTGATTCCTGCCATGCAGCAATCCATTTCTCCAACAGTCTATAAGCCATGAGATAACCTTGGCAGGGGGTTGACTGACTGGGCTCTGGAGGGTTTGATGTAGGAATCAAGCTTTTATTCACTGCTAAGCAAAAGCAAAAACGAAAAGGCAAAAAAAAATGTTTGTATATATGGCATTCAAAATCTTTTTGCTTTCTCTGATGTAGGAATTGAGAGGGAAAGATAAACCCAAGTTAAAAACCTTGACTTTCAAATGTTTAATGCTGATCAACTCCACCTAATTTTCAGAATCCTTACCACTTTTTAGAATGAGAGAAGAAAAGTCTGGGGCATTGGCAGCCTGAGTTTTATTAATTTCCCTTCTCTTTCCTTCTCTCCTTGTCCAATAACCACAGAATATGCTGGGTATGTTATTTTCTGGTGCCCTAGACTTGCACAGAGTCGTGCCATGGTCTTTCATTTTTCTGCTGACAGCAGCTCCACAAAATGGAGCTCTAGGTCCTTGATTGCCCTCACTGCTACAACCTGTTGAATTAATTTTAGACTTCCCTCACTCCTGAGCTATGAGTGGATGGCTCATAAAAGCCCTTGTGGGATGACATGTGCTGCTCTAAGTCTGTCTTGTCCCCAGACTGCCACAGCACGTGGTAACTGATCCCAAAACACACAGGAGTTACCTTCCTGCTGGGCAGCTTCTGGAGAGCTGGATTTGGTGCCATCCCTGCCATGGGACCACAGGCCCTTTATAACCCAAAAAGCCCAGACTCTTGTGATTCTGCAGATGCCCTTATAAAACAACCCTGAAAGGGGGAGGTGGGGATGGTGTTTGCTCAGTCTTGCTTCTCTTTAGCTCTGTTATTTTCCTTTGCCCGGTGTAGAAGGATCTCACACGAATTTTCTCACCTTTGTGGTGTGTTCCACCGGTAGTCTGTGCCACAGGGAAGGGAGCAGCATGGCTTGGAAGTTGAATCTCTCCTCTAGAAAAGATCCAGAGATCCCTTGCACCTTCTGTGTCCAGTTGGGATCCCCTTTTCCAAAATGCAACCTGTGTGGCCACCTGTAATAGAGTCTCAAGGCCCTTGTATACCTCCAGCTCTGGCAGCTGCCTCTTGTGTTGGGTGCAGGACTCGTGGCTGGTGTCACACATACAAGGAAGTCAATTGTGATGTTAAATGGGGGAAAAAAGGTATTCCCAAAATTGTGGCAGCATCTTCAGTCACCTGGAGAGAAGGGAATATGGGGAAGGGCTGCGAGCATGGGGCTGCTGCTATTCCAGCCTTCTAGCAGAAAGCCTTTGAGAGGCAGGGCAGATGCATGGAGGGGTGAGGGGGGAAGCAAAAAATAAACCACAGCAAGCCCTGCCTGGCAAATTGAGCCTGGATCAGCAAGAGCAGGAGGCTGCACCTCTTGACTCAACTTTTCTGGAGACGGCGGGAGTGGAAGTGGGTTTATGGTCCTTGTGGTCTCTCTTTGCTGTTCTATTAAATCAAGGGGTGTCATCCTGATCGTCTCCTCATGCAACAGATGTCACCATTGCTGCAAGGAACAGATCCAGTGGAGCCTCATCTCCCTAATCCCGTGGCCCCAGGACAGCTGCAGTGGTGCAGAGCAGAGCCCTGTGACAGGAGGCCTTAGGGCAATTTGCTCCTGAGCTGGAGCTAATCCCTAAAGATGGTAACTGGCTTAAAACCTGAAAATAGGGTCTTTTTATTCCTTCCTAGCCATTTCTTTCTCTCCTTCTACTCTTAACAGTGCAATCCACAGGCTCCTCACACCTCTTACCACAAACCAGTTTCCCTCGCTCCCCAGGTGCAATATTTAACCTATCAGGTGTTATCCAGTGTGACTGCCCGAGGCCACACCTCGAAAATAAGAGCTGAGACCCTTAAATCAGGCTATTAAAATGCGGGAACAAGATCTGCAGTGCAACAATAAAAAAAAAAATATATTAACCGCCTGCCAATGTGTTGACAGATGGGAAGAGAGAAGTCCATTGTGAATCCCCCTTAGGACAGGGCTGTCCTCTCACCCTGCTGTGATGAAATCCCCTCACTCATCTTCAGGATGGGTGTGTGTAAGACACCACAAAACCTCCCAGCAGCATATGATGCTCCACAGGTGCAGGAGCCAGGTGGAGGAGGATGGAGATAACATCCTGGAAGCACATCACTTTTTCCTCTTCTATAACATAAATAACTTGGGTCCTTGAGGGCTCTTCTGTTCCGGTGCTGCTCTGGATTCCCATGGTCTGCTCTTGCTTTCCAACCACTCTTTCCACAGACTTCCTGAGTTCAGCTGTCAGCCCAGACAGTCAAAGCATCTCCACTGCCTGCTGATAATTTTTCTGAGAAAAAGGTGTTTGCCAAGCCAGTCACTTTAATCCTTTCATGCTGCTTCCAAGGGCAAGGTCCCACTGCAGCAGGACAGCAGCACATGAACTTCATCTGCTAAGAGGCAGGAGGCAGCTCTAACACTGTTTTGGCCCACACTGCTAATTATTTTGAATAAAATGGGCATCCATTCAGCATATAACTGGCTGGAGCGCAGCAGGCGGCTCAGCACCAAGTAAGTGATGGGTTGGTACAGCAGCTGCCAAGAGCATCAGCCTGATTTGCAGGTTCACAGGTCTGTGGATGCAACTCCTCTTGCTGGGAGGGGAGGGCGGGGAAGAGGATGGCTGAAGGAGGAAGGTGGTTCAGCTGGAACCTGGCCCCTTGGAGTGACAGTGATTAATGTTGCATACTTTGCCACTAAGTAGGCTGAACATGTGGTAGGTGTCTACCAACACTTCCTCTGAAGGCACTTATCTCATAAAAATGAGTTCTCCGGTGTATTTGACAAATCCTGATTGATTTTCATCCTGCCTACCTTTCTGGTCCCTGCCTCTCACAAAAATCACGGTGTACGTGAGAGTTTCCTCCAAGACAAAATCGCCTCTGGAGCAGCGAGAGGAAGAGCTGGGGCAGCTCCCTTTGACGTGGATCTTTTTTTCCTGGCACACATCCCGCTCTACCTCTGATGCTAAAGTCCTCTCCATCTCTTCAGTGCTGTCTAGCTCTACCTGTCAGCCAATTAAGCTACATCCTTGCAAAAGTTTTAGCACAAACTCACTGCAGTGCAGCTCTTCCCACCCCCAGCACTTGCAATGGGATGGAGTTACAGAGGGACACAACTGCACCTGCAGGGACAGCACTAACTGCCCCTGAAGGATGAAAAAAACCTTTTAATTAAGCAAAAATGGTCTTAAGTTCAGAAGCTGAGCAAGGTAGGCTGGGAAGGGAGAAGTCAGAGAGATAAGATTACTTTCCATGGGTGAGGTGTGAATGGCAGCCAGGGAGCCTTGTTTCCATCTGGGATTAGGACACAGAGCATCCCGAATCCAGAAAAGAAACAAATCATAGGATTCCAGAATGGATTGGGTTGGAAGGGACCTTAAAAAGTCATCCTGTTCCAACCCCCTGCCTCAGGTAGAGACACCTTCCACTATCACAGGTTACTCCAAGCCCTGTCCAACCTGGCCGTGGACACCTTGAGGGATGGGGAATCCACAACCTCTCTGGGCAACCTGGGTCAGGGCCTCACCACCCTCACATGGAAGAATTCCTTCCAAATATTTAATCTAAACCTGCCCTCTATCACTTAAAACCATTTCTCCTTGTCCTATCACTCCAAGCCCTTGTGAGAAGTCCCATTTATACTCATACCAGGTGCTGTATTTTCACATATAAACCTTACAATTTATCCATGAGAAGAGTCCTGTGATGCAGTAATAACCCAGATTATCAATATTCAGAGATAATATGAGGAAAGCTTCTCTCTGGCTTGTCTGTCTCCTTTCATCTCATCTGAAGCTCATCTACCTCTGTGGTATTAGGTAGTCCCCATGAACAGAGCGCTCCTTTTCAAGCACCAGCACTTTCAAATGAGTTATAGACCCCCAAAGTTACAAGATAGGTGCAGGAAAATACAGGGTTTGCAAAGCATTCTTCAATTGATAAGCAATTTGGAGGTAGACCACCCCCTCTGGGAAGATGCAGCAAAGGAAGCGCCTTCAGAAAATTAAAAGTACACATGTATCCACTTAACTGAAATGATCTTGTTAGGGAGGCCTAATCGGGCTGCCTTGCTTAGCCCACCTGTGAGCAGTTTTGTGGCTGCAAGAGCTTATAAAAGTAGGAGTGGGACACTCCCAAACTTTTCTGCTTTGTTCTGGCAGCTGAAGTTAGGGGAAACTTGAAGACGTGGGATAGCAGGTAAGAAATATCTGGAGACTGTGGATGTGGGAGCAGATTTGAGTGAATTTGTTTCTCAGAGCACTGTTACTCCTAAAGAATTCTTCTGTTTTGCCTTGAGATGCACATGGAAGTGGAGAGGCTGAGCTAGATGCAGTGTTTTTGGAGTTCTCCAGGGCTGGTTTTTCTCTCACAAACAAAAACCTTTGGGAATGAGCTTGGCTCTAGGGTGTTCTGTTGCAGGATGCAGATGAAACAGCGTTTATTGCTGTATTGCTAGAAGGGATTAAATGAAACATGGAGTAAGAGATGCTTACCTGAAATGATAAGGCTTGGTAAGTGGCACAACTCTCGTAAACCTTCTTTAGAAAAAGGACTCTGTGGTGTGAGCAGGGCTCGTTCTGGGCTCTGGGGGTGACTTCAGGGTGCTGTGTGTCTGCAGTGCGGACAGTGGGAGGGGAAAACTCTGCATATGGAGAATGAAATCAGAACAACTAATTCTTCAGAGATCACCTACTGCCTTAGGAGCACTGGTGTTTAGTGACCAAGTGAACCACGTGAATAAAGCCTGCAAGGGCAGGTTGGATGGGGCTTGGAGCAACCTGGGATAGTGGAAGGTGTCCCTGCCCATGGCAGGGGAGTGGAACAAGATGATCTTTAATGTCCCTGAGAACCTAAACCATTCTGTGATTCTAGGATTAATTTTTTAACTACTGTAAAGTACCGGGGAAGGAGCAATCTGGGGCTGGACCCTCAATCTGGAGTATCCGTGTCTATTTTGCTGCTTGGAGCTGCCTCCTTGGGGAGCAGTGTGGGGAGCTGCCTCAGGTGCTTCTGTGTTCTCCCAGATGAGATGATGGTTCAATCTCAGCTCCAGTGTGCAAGGTTAGCCCAAAGCTTTGGCTGTAGCTGTTTTCTGGATAATGTTAGTGTGCTGCTCGTGTTGGCTCAGGGTCCTGGTCTATTCTTTTCCCTTTTATCTACCTACAGATCTGCAGGTAAAAATATTGCATGTGCTGTAAAAAGGCTGCTGGGATGAGCTTTCTGAGCAAATGGCTGCAAAGACTGGAGCAACTAACTTTCCTTTTTATTAGAACTCTGCCTCTTCTGAATTATATCACAAAATACATTAGTTTGGATAAATTTCTTTATGCTGTGTATCATGGTATTCTGCTTTCCTCTGGAAATGAATGGTGGCTTCTGCTGATCCAGGTCCCTGTGGGCACCCTACTCTTGCCCCTGGATCCAAGACCTTCCTCTCTACGTGGCTGGGAGCCTCCTGTCCCTCCCTGTCGTTGTGCACAGACAGGAATTCTCTGCCTGAATGGGCAATCAGCTCAAAACTCTGTATGGAGACCAGCAAATTGAGACTCTGTGGCCATGACTGAAAGGTGGATTTGGGAGAAATGGTTGTGGATGCCCAACAAGTAGCTGGATTTTACTGGTTTACGTGTGGTAGCTGTCACAAGGTTGGAGAAACTTGGATGCTTTTACCTCTCTGGGTTTCAAGACAGACTCTCATATCTTTTCATTGGTAGTTTTTTGGCTGCTGCTCGATGTCCTTGTTAAACTAATTTTGTGGAGACTCCCATCCCTGCTCCAGGCCCCGCTGCTGATAATGGGGTTGCCTGTATTTTTTGAGGCTATTTCAGCCCTGCAGTGACCAGGCCAGACTGTTTGCAGCTGCAAGTTGCTTTTTTAATAACTCCCCCCCCCTCTTTTTCTCTTGTGCAGCATTAAGCTACCAATGCAAAAGCTGTCAGTGATAGACTAATAAATTGAGTTTTCCTGCAGGAGCAGGGATATACCCTCTCAGCCATGAATATCCATGTGATCCCAGCCATGAAAAGTGGCGTTCAAAATGCAAGATGATGAAATCTTTTCATTAAAAAAAGAAGTATCCAGTTGGACTGACTGTTGCTCTCTCTTCCCTGCTCCCCCCGAGAGCGCTCAGCGAATTCCCCTCTGAGCAGATCTGTCAGTTTGCGGTACTTGGGGCAGCACTTGTGATAATTTATCTTCAGTTATTTTATTTCTGCCGGTTTCTAAGCTAATAACAAGTGATGAGGGCTCATCTCCTGCTCTGGGCACCTTCCCATTACTTAACTAACAATTAATAAGCCAGATAATGGAGTGTTTCTCCCACACAGGAATAAATACTGACTCTATTAAACTGCGGCAGCGCAGCATCTCCAATCTGTTCAGAAACTGCAGCCAGTGCACAATTCAGTGCCCTGCTTAGAAAGAGCTGTTTTTCCCAGTGTGCAACGTGAAGACTGGGCTCGATTTTCCGTTTTCTGGGCTGGATGGGGGAAAGATTCTTGCCTGCTTGGACGAAGGGACCCTGCTCCAGCAGCACGGTCACCCACGGCATTGCCCTGGGAAAGCTGTGGCCACCCCATCCCTCAGGGATGCTCTGGGCCGTGGAGAAAGGGACTGTGTGAGCCCATCCGTGGGAGGTGGTGGGTCTGTTTGTTTGCAATACACTTCTCTAATTGCTGAGGCATAGGAAGGGTGCTCTGTTATTACAGTGTGTGTGCAACAAAGTAAATACATTAACTCCACATAAACATTTAGTTGCTGAAAAGCCTCTAATTAAGAGTTCTCACCAGCAGGCAGCCAATTACTTATCCTGGCAGCTTCTTCTGTCCCCTCCCTTGCATGTCCTGGAGGAGGGCTGGGACTTGCAGCATGTTCTGGAGGGTGAGGAGGAGGATGGTGGCTTCCCTGGGATGCCACAGAGCAGACCTGTACTCCTGCACCCGGTCCCGTGTGCTTTCCCCAAGCCTGTAAACAGACTCCATGCACCTCCTGCAGGAGCCACAGGCTGTTGTGTGAGATGAGGAGGAGTCCTTAGAGGTGGATGCACTGTGCTGGCATGGCCATCACACCTGGGAACCTCTGACATCCCTCTGTGCCACCAACCCTGTGCTCCAGCATCGCGTAAGCTGGACCACAAAGTCCCTCAGCATGCGACTGTCCTTTAAAATATCCTTCTTTCCCCCCTCCTCCTCCTGCCACTGAATCTTTCAATTGTTTCACCTCAATCTGTCCTTTCAAAGACTAACCCCTGCAGAATATTGCTGGTGGCAGTGCATGCTTTTTTGACATCCAGAAGTGTGCTAGACCACTGAGCTGCCATTTGGAGAGATCAAATGATTCTCGTGGCTGTAAAATCCTGACACTAGCCTTGAGGGCTGGAGGAAGTGGATAGTCACGAGCTGAAAGCTGCCCCTTTGAAGTTTGGGATTTCTGGAGATGTCATCTTTTATATAAATCACCAGCCAGGTTGCTTTTCATTTTGTTGGAGTGTTTTTCTTGTCTGGATTCTTAGAGAGCAAGACCTTCCTTCAAGGCAGGAGGGATGATGAGAAAGATACATGAGCCCAGATGCTTATGCATTACATATCTCTTTGAAATGTAACAGTTCAAATTTTTCAGAACTAACAATATGCTAACACACTGGGTATTTGTACACAGGGCTTCTCTCCTGGATGGCTGTAAATCCAGAGTTCCCTGATTCAGGGGGGAAAATCTATGCTTGGCCTGGTTTGAACTGTGCCAAAGCTAGGCATGGTTTTAAGTCAGAGGTACTTTCCCTAAGCCGTGGAATGGATTGGCATCAAAATCTTGTGCTCTTTGTGAAAGGGCTGTTTTGCTGTCCCCATTGAGTGGGGACAATCCCTGGTGGCAGTGGTGGTGTGGGAAATGCTGGCCTTGAACAGGAAACCTCTCCGTGCCGTTTGCCAGCCTCTCTGAGCATCACTTCTTTCCAGGACTGGTGGAAAGACCACCAAAAGCAAAATCACGTAAGCAAACTAAATGACAGTGTTTCAAAGGACTGTGTGTTTTTTCAGCTGGGGTTTGTCACATCCCTTCCATTAAAATCTAGGGGATTGATTGAAGGGTGATAGGCCATCACACTGGACTATGACATGCCTGGTACAGGTTAGGCAGGAAGAGACTTTCTCCTCCTTAGAAGTAACGAAAAAAGAAAGTATCTGCCTGTCACTTATGTGCTTTTAGCACTTTATTTATTGCCTAATCCTCAAAAAATCCAGACACAAAAATTGTCCCACGTATCTTGTGAAAACCCACCATCGTTTTGCTGCATCTTGGCCATGGTTCCAACAACATCCCTTGTCTTGTTCTGTCAAGGGACCTGCTCTCTACATGCCCATTTTTCCCCATTTTCACCTTTTCTTCTGCCTACAGAACTTTTAAAGGAGTAATTATTTATGTTCTCATGGGTAACATCTGATCCAGGGAGAGAGAAGTCCTGTGGCATCTGTTCTTCCCATCCACTGGGTCATCAGCCTTGGGCTTGCAGGATGCCACTGAGGGAACGGAGCCTCACATCACTCTAGTGCAAGAGCTTCCTGGGCTACAAAACCTCATTTGGAGGTGGTGTGGCTTGACATGAGCCATCTCCTGCTTCTCAAAATGCTTGCCTGAGCAAGAAGTGGTCCTGAGTGGACAGTACAACAAAGCAATAGGCTCTGCCTGCATGGATACGGACTTTAAAATGTGCTTTAGCCGAGCAGGACTAGTTAAACTAAATTTTTCCTTGCTGGCTGTGACCTAGATACTGTGTCTGATGAGACCACAGTGACCATGGTCCTTGCTAGCAGCTCTGGCAGGTGAGCAGGCAAAAAGAGCTGCGCAGAGACTCTCCCATCAGCCTCCCACATACATCAATGTCTTGTGCCTCTGAGGAACTCTTGAACAAAAAAGAAAAAAAAAATTCCCCTCACACACAGCAGTGACAGATCTGGATTGTCTGGAGAAGATGAAATAATTTATAAGCTTCAGTTTAATGCTCCTGTTTCCTTTTTTTTCTCCTACAGCTGCCACCTCCCCACCTTCTGTCACTGTCGTCTAAATGAATTTACAAGGCAAAGAAAATAGTTCTCACTAATGTTCTCACACAAACGAAACATTAGCGAGGGAGACAAAAAAGAAAATAATTGATTGTGAAAGCAAACCCCCTCTGAGACAGTCTGAGCATTATCAGGAGCAGCCTGGGAGAGGGACTGGGGGGAAAGGGAGAGGGGAGGAGGAGAGCAGAGCAGGCTGGAACAACAAATGTAGCGTTTATGATAATTATCCACATTTTAATCCCCGTTTCCAACCAAGCATTCACTTCCTTTAATTAGTTCTCGATTAGAAGGAGATTATCTAATAAATTGTACAAATAAAGAGCGGGTTATCTTTGTGGTGTTCCTGCACACCAAGTTCTGAATGGATGGGGACACAGGGACAGGGTTTGAGAGGGACACGAGCACAGAAAACCTTGCTTTCCTTTTCCCTCATTTCCTTGGCTGCAAATATTGGCTGTTGCTGGCATTAGCAATGCAGCCAGTGAAGTAAATCCATAATTAAACTGAATTAGCATGTACTTGGAAGTTTTACATGCACAGACACAAAGAAGGTTCCTGCTTGGAGCATTTCCAGTACGATTTGCAGAGGAGGGTGGGGGGAATAGCAAACAAAACCATATAGTTTAGTTAAAAAGCACTTTGCTGAAATTGGTTTTGAATTTTTATCATGCTGTGTGCTAAGAGAATGTAATTTGGGGTTTCTGGGTGGCTGGTGGAACAGGACTTCCTTAGTTCACAAGGTGATCTTTGGAAGTGGCATGTTGAAAGTCAGCTCTCGATTGAGGGGGGTTTGTGTGTGTCACCTCAGTGTCGCTGTGCTGAGGTCTACGGGTGATGTACACAGAAATTAGACAGCTGAAGTCAACACACATTGCTTAACCCACACTGAAGCTTCAGCCTTGCCTGGGCTGGAGAGGGCTTTCCTCTTGTGTACCTTCACAGGTCCTCGTTGCTGGTCCGAGCTGGTCTTCTGAGATCCCTTCCTAGGCAGAGGTCAGAAATGGGGGCATCTGGGGTGAGATTTTTTGATCTTAAAAGAAAATTAATCCCCAGAAGTATGTGTTTTTATTTTCCATCGTTTATGGGGGAAATGTACAACAGTTTTGGTGGCATCCTGAACATCTACAGCGGGACAAACGCATCTCTGCTGTGGTTTCTGGGTGGTTTCTGCCCCGCTTCTCTCTGTTTGCTTGAAACTCAGGTGCTGGAGGTTTTGCTGGCCTCTGTAAAGCCGAGCATCCCAGCTGGGTTTGGAAATTGCAGGAGGTAGATGTTGGAAGACAGTCAGGACTTCTGCTCTTAGAAGGACAGGCTCTAAATTGTACATCTTGCCCAAGTGCAAAGCTAAAGTTGTGCCAGCAGATTAATCTACAGACCCTCATTAGCTTATCTTCTCAGCTCTGATAATGACTTACCTGCACTGTTTTGCCAGGTTTGGTGGGATCTCTGTCACACTTGCCCTGTGCATGGTTTTCAGTTGCCTGAGGTGTGTAGCATGTGCTGGCTGTTCAGACTGGGTCAGGTCTAACATCTTTTGCCATCTCAGCCCAGCTGCTTTGAGTTGCCTTTCAAAGGCTCTACCTGAGCCCTTCTTGCCGAGCTAGCAGGGAACTGGATTTTAACTCGAGCTCTCTCTACAAAGTACAGCCTCATTCCGAACTCTTATGCTTCTTGGAAAATTTCTTGATTGCTTTGGGCAGCAAGTGCTTTCCAGAAGGGAGTCTGAGTTATGACTGGTGTCAGCATTTGTGAGAAGATGGAGTGCCTTGATGCACTTGCTATTAAACACAGCTGGGTGGGTCTGGAGGTGAAATCCAGCAGGTTTGCAATGAGGAGGCTCTGGGGTGCCTTCCTTGACAGGGGAGCTGGGCTGTGCATCAGGCTGTGCTCTGGCTCCACCCTTCCCAACGATTTTCTAGCCCCGTGGTTGAGCAGTCGATAATTTCCTTGTCTGGTTTCAATCCAACTTGACAAGGGAGTAGAGATCTTGAAGATATCGAGTCCGTGTGTGCTCCTGCCAGCCCAGCTAAACCAGTCTGTAGCACCCACTGGCATTCCTTGTGTTGCCTCTTGGAGGTAGAGGGATGGTCGGGTGGCGTCCTCCAAACCGGAGGAGTTTTTTAGCACCTTGCAACGTCTCGCGCAGGTACCGTCCGGCCAAGGTTGTTGAAACTGTGGTGTAGTGAGAAATAAAGGTGGGCCTTGTGAGAGAAGCAGGAGTGAGAGGTTGGGTCTGTCAGGGTGTGTGTTTCAGTCAAGGACGTGCCCCGCTCGCGTGTCTGCCCAAAGTGACCTCCCAATCGATCGAGGCAGTCGATAGGCGGCTACTTAAGAATAAAGTTCCGTTTTCTTTTCTTATTTCTACTTCTTCACTTTAATTATCTAAGATAGATAAGCAGCTGCGGGCCAATTAGAAAACAATTACCTGCTGTAATCAATGCTGGTGTGGAAAAAGAGTGAGGGTGAGCATAAAAGCCCGAGAAATGTCTTAAAACACAACGCTGAGGTAACACTATACATGACTCCATCCTTGAAAGCCCTTTGCTTCAACTTCCCCGAGGTAAAGAGCCAGAAATGTGAGGAGTTTCAGTCAGGAAAAAAAGCCAAACCAAAGGAGAAAAGTATGGAAACCCATTGCACCCCTCCAAAAGAGCAGAATTAAGGACTTCAGGATAAGGAGAGGGACAAAAGCCACGTGATTTTTGAGCAAGTCCCTCTGTTTTCCTACGCTGCCTTCACCAGGGAGAAAACAATCCTAATTTTATACAGGCTGTAATGGGCTCTGCACTGGCTGTTACCACTGGCCAATGAGATCTGATGGCTATAATAGAGAGCTGGATGAAAATACCAACTCTCTTCTCAGCAGCAGTCAGAGGAAGTGACTAAAATGATAGGAATTACTAGGAAAACAGGGAAGTAAATAGCAAACAGTATTCTGCCGTGACACAGGGTGCATCCACGTCATGAGTGGCTTGCCACTGACTCTGGCAGGAGAGGGGAGGATGGGGAAAGGTTCAGGGAGAGGCAAGAGGGATGGTCAAGGTATGGAAGTGGTTCTTGCACAGAGAAGCTAAATAGGATAGGATTTTGAGGTAATGCATAAAATGATTGCTGGCTGCTTTTTCCAATTAAAAAAGCTTGTGGGTATCAAGTACAGCTAAGAGACAGCACATCTGAAGTGGGCTGAGGATGACTCTTTATTTAACAGGATGAGTAGCTGAGCTGTAAGTCTTTGACGATGTTAAACTTCTCACCTGCTCAACATGCAATTGAAGGGCCCTGTGGAGTGTAGCAACACAGCTGCATCCCAGTGTCCCCATCCTCTGCCTCGTCTGTCCACATCAGAGGACACAGCCATCCCCAGCTCTGGTGTATCCCACTGGGGTGACAGAAAAAGGGAGAAAGCACATTTTTTTCCAGCCCGGATTGCTGGTTGCACATGTCCAGATCCTTTCTGCCTTTAACCCTTCCCACTTCTCATGACAAATGGTCTGATGAGAGGTTTTGGCATTAAATCCATTCCCTGTGTCTGTGAAGTGCAGTGACTGAAACAGAGGATGGGATGACCAGTTATTAGGAATTAAATAACACTTACAGTCTTGCATCCCCAGCCTTGTGTGATAAAATCTCACAGAGACAAGGAAGTGACTCCAGCATCTCCCTGTTCATCCTCTCTGCCTTGCCAAAATTGTCTCATAGAAACACATAGTCTCACATAGACTTTCTCACATAGACCCTTCTGCTCTCTTTTTCCCAAGTTGGGAGTGCCTGAGAGGTGTTATTTTCGTGATGCTGTCCCCAGAAAAATGCACCCTAAGAACCAGTTGTACCTTCTCAGATGTAGCAAGGACTGGAGAAACCAGGTGACTTGTGTACTTCTCTGATGACACACAAGCCCTGCCCAGAAAAGTTGGTGATTACTTAGCTGTGTTCACGTGATAGGAAACAGCAGAGCTGGAAAGCACGAGATGTTTCCAAGACAGGGGCCCAATGTACAATAGCTGCCCTGGTCCTCCTGCCTGTGGCAAGTGCCTGTGCCACGTTGTGTGACCATCAAAATGAGGAGTTTATATTCACAGCATTAGGCATGTAGATTTTATTTGGGCGTTGAGAGCCTCCCAGAGGAGGCTGAAACCTCTGAGCTGTGGGTGAATGTCTGGGAGAGTCTGTTGGATGCTCCAGAAGCTGGTGGGGGTCCAGGCTGTGCTCTTGGAGCTGTGCCTGAGGACCCTCTCCTGGTTGGCAGCGTGTTCTGTGGGATTGGGCTTGAGGGAAGCCACCCTGGCTGTTTCTGCATCCCAGCATCACTGAGGCCAAGCTGGTAAGGGAAAAGGAAAGGGAAGCAACCAGGTGAGCTGGGAGCACTTTGGAATAGAACCCACACAGACTTTAAGGGCTGTTTTGGTTATTCTGCAGGAGATGGTGTCAGCTCAGATAGGCTGAAGTGGCTCTTGGCGACAAAACCCGGAATCCTTGCCTGGAAGCATGGGGGAGACGAGATTTCCACCCACTTCCCTGGCAGGTGAGAAGCTCTCAGGGTGGCCTTCTCCTCTCTGCCAGCTTTTTGTGCCACCCCTGCCAGTGTAATGGCAGGTAAACAGCAGTTTTGTTGCCAAAACAGCTCTGTGTGAGCAGCAGGTGGACAAGCAAGACTGAACCGTCTGCAGTCCTGAAGAGCCTGAATTTAGAAAGATTCCCAGCAGTCATCAGCAAAAGAAGAGCAAAAGGTGAATTTGCTCTGTGGTTGCCAGCTCAGTTCCTCCTCTTCTCACTGCCTGTGCTGTGTTTCTCCAAGGAACTCATCCCGGCTGGCTCTGAAACCGGAGAAAGTGATGCTCTGACCGGTGCTTCACTTGGCAAAGCTGTTTGAGAATTA
This sequence comes from Lepidothrix coronata, assembly GCF_001604755.1. NCBI lineage: Eukaryota > Metazoa > Chordata > Aves > Passeriformes > Pipridae > Lepidothrix > Lepidothrix coronata. The sequence goes on from NW_016690304.1 coordinate 1,656,489, forward strand.
AAAATAGCAGCAGTTTCCCTCCACATTTAATCTCTCTCTGATTGCCTCCAATGGCCACCAATATTTCTGCTTCATTATATATGATGTGCAGTGACAAAAGTGGGGTCTTGGGTGAAATATTAACTGTGCACAAGCGGTTTGCTCGTAATGAACCGTCTACGCGGAGATCTCTAACTACAGTGTAATTATCAGTGAATAATTCATAGTGAATAATTTAATAATTTTAGCCCTTTCTGCCGAAATCAGACAGTGACTCATGATTTCTGAGAATTATTCTTAGAACACTTTAATGGTGACTATTTTACAGGGTGAGGTCAATCAGAAATATTTGAAGTTTGGCTGTGGCAGGCGGATCTGTTCCTTGGCCAGACAGGAACAGGCTTTTGTTACAAAAACTTGAAAGAGGAGAGATAAAAATGATTATCTTTTGTTCAAACTTGCTGCTCTGAGCTCTGCTATTCTTGAGTGGCTTTGCCGGCGGAATTGGGGCGCTGGAATGTTTGCGGCGAGATCGATGCACGGAGGGAGATAACACAGCTGCTGGAATGGGGTGTTTTCATCATTTATCCCGTTCTCATAATCTGAAGTCCACAAACAACAGGCTTTAAGCTCATCCTTGCTGTAGGTCTGCAAACAGAGCCTGTAGGAAGAGAACAGTGAAAAAAGTTTCCTTCTCCTGTGGATCAGAACGACACCAGCTCCAAGATGAGAGAAAAAGCCTAACGTAAAATGTGTCTCCCAAGCCTTTTTCTTGGAGAACTTTCAGACCCATTCCCCAATTCCCTTTTTTTCCTGAGAGCACTGCCTTCGCTTCCCAAAAACATATATGATCCGTCACAATTTATAACCTCTGGTTTAAGGAGGACAGGCCAGACAAATCCATCTCTATAAAAGCTTCTTTTTTTATTGCAGTTAATACACACCTTTTGCCTTGTGTAATGGAGCTTTCATTTGGAAAAAAAAAAATAACTTTGACATCTTCCTGTTTTATGTCTTATTTCTCTTTGCACGTAACATCCCATTCTGTTCATGTGAGCAGGGCAGTGTGGGCAACTCTTCTTTCTCTGTATCTCCTTTTCAGTTGCTGTTTTGCCCAAACCTCTTTCTCAGCACCGGTGTGTGGCACGTTTAGGTATTACTCAGCTGCACAGATTTCCTCATTTCCTTCCCTTCTTTCTTATCAGAGATGTCAATGTTTTGCAAAGTGCTGTGGAGTCACCATGACTTCAGTTTTCCGGGATAATTTTGCTGGGGTAATTTTGCTGGTGAGAAGCATCCTGTAGATGATGCAAAGGGTTTTTAGGTGATTGTTGTGACTCTTGACATCACCTCCTATGCTGACCTGCTCTCAAACCAGGTCCCATGGTGGATATAACCCAGTGCTTTATGAGAAGGGATGCTGGGGTGCAATGCTGCTGAGAAGCACCCATGGGATGGGTCCCTCCCCGGGCAGGGGACAGGTCCTGTGCATCCAGTTGCTGTCCAGCATCACCACGTCCTTCCCCCCTGCTGTGTCCCCTCCTTTCCCCACGTTTTTCTCCATCCACCTCCGACTCTTGTATTCCTGGAGGAGCTGCAGAGCCTCCCTCTGGCTGGATTCCCATGGAGAAGAGGCAGTCTCCTTTGACTTGGGCGTGTTAGACTGTAAAAGAGCTGACCCCACCAGGGATCAGGCTTGACCCCAAACTGTTAAGGAAAAATGCAGACAATCCTGTAGCTCCATCCTTTCCCCCTCTGTGCCCTCTCTCCGCCTTCACAGGACCCAGGAATGCTACTGCTGACTCTGGCAGCCCTCAGCCCCATCAGGGCTTTGAAGTTTTCCTGTACAAAAAAGAGGGGATGAAGACCTCAAGAATCACACAGAATGGCTTTTGGAACTTTCTAGGAAAGGAGCACTGCCATCACAATTACAGCAGGCTTCAATTTCAAAGCGTTTTTGTTATTTTGCTCCTGAATAGGAAAAATCAGAGGCCCTAAATGGGTCCAGGAGAGCTCAACCCAACCTCTGTGTCCTGAATTGGTGGTGTGTTGTCAAGGACACATGCCAAGCAGTGGCTTAGGAGTCACTGCTTTGTGCTGGGAATAAGGTGGCCTTCAGGGGAGAGGAGGGCTGCAACCACAGGGAATCAGGTTTCTGTTTTCCAGGTAGCGTTGGGAATCTCTGGCTTAAAAAAAACCCCAGGCAGCAAATGAGCTGCCACATAGGTTTGCTGCAGCACTTTGAAGCTAAGAATGTGACTTGCACACTGCCTGTTTGAGAGCTCAGCTGGAGCTTCGATAATCCGAGTTTAGAGAAGTAAAGGGGAGAAAAAAACTCCACTAAAACATGAGTTTCATCCTTTTGTATCACTTGATGTGGAAAAAAACCCAGTATGTCAGCACCTCCCGAGGTCCCCACAGTGCTGCTGAAACATTAGATCTGCTTTGAATCCAGCTGGATGGAGCTAGAAAAGAAGGCTGTGGAGAGCTCCGGGAAATGTCCGCTGCATCCGACAGCTCCCTGGCCTGCAGCTTCTAAGGGGCTAAAGTAATGTCCTGTGTTCAAAAAAATGACTGAAATGATGAAAAATGGGCATATTTGTCCCCTTCTTCTGGTCCCTGCCAGGGCAGCTATCTCTGGGGAGGAGGAGAGTTGAGGTGTCCGGTGCCCTGAAAAATAGTGGGGTGCAATGCCCCTGTGAGCAAAGAATATGCAGCTTCTTCCCTGGAAGCTCTTCTCCAGGGAAATCCAACCCTAAGAAAAAAAAAAAAACAAACCACCAAGTTTCTGGAGGAAAAATGAAGGAAGAAATCAGTGGAGAAATGGCCTACCAGGTCTGTGTCTGGGCATGACAAAGACCAAGCTGATGCAATCTGGGGATTTTTGTTCTGTCCAAAAGAAAGAACCTGAAGGCCACAGTGAAACAGATGTGAAATCCCGTGGAAAAGTGAAAAACTTGATGTCAGTTCCAGGTTCTTTTCTCTTTCCATGCCATGTTTTCCTGCTCAGTGATCCTCTCAAAAGTGGTACATCCCAGCTCCGATTTCCAGCGTTAATCAGATGTATCCCAATACTTTGCTTGGAAAAGTTCTATCTCCTGGGTGTCTCCAGAGTATTAGAGGGATTTTTGTTCTCCAAATCAAGGTGAATAGGGCACCCATCTCACTTCACTGAGTGTGACAATTCTCTGGACGCTGCATTAGATATTAAAATTACCAACTGGGTATTACACAGAGCATGTTGACATGGAAAAAAATAGGCTCTTTTTGTGAGTAGAAAGAAATAGGCTGTGTGCACTCATACGTGCTCCAGATCAGGATACTGCATGATTGTGAAAGGGATATGAGGTGGAGCATATCTGGGGTATTGGTATGTAAATGAACACTTTAATTATTGCAGTCTGATTGCTGATTTCCCATGTCTGGTGCTGCCAGAGCACCTGGATCCTATAGGGATGTGGAGTTTATCTGGATCAGGTGAGCAGCTGGGATGTCATAGCTTCTGTCGACATAGCTGGTCAATACATGGAAAATACCTAACCTGGGGTGGGAAATGGAAAAGTGACCATGATTTTGGTGATGTGACGTGAGGGTCTGAAGACCATTCCTAAAAACTGGAGCTGAGGGAGAGCAGGGAGTGCCAAGTGCTCCTGGGAGCTCCAGGCTGATCCCCTCCAGGCATTCCCTGCTTTCATCGTGCCTCAGGCAGAGCATTTCCATGCCAAATATTGACTGGAGTGTCACACAGATGTCCCACACATCCTCCTGGTCCCCTCACACCCCGGTCCCTGCAGCTTTGCTGGGAGGTGGGAAGCCCCCAACCATGCGAGGGCTTTGCCTCCTCATTATCTCATGGATCCCCCCCGTCTGTGCCCTGGGCTTTTCACAGACCCCCATTATTTCCAATCCCCTTCACTTGTCACAAGTAATTTGGCAACTTGCTCAGACAAAACAGCTCTGGGCTCTGCCAGCCCCGACGAGGGGCCCGGGTCCTTTCAAACTTTCACCCCCCTCCTCCATGCCGGCTCCCCTCTCTCTGGGCAAAGCCGCTGAGGGAGCATTCAGCAGGCAGATCCCAGCCCCAATTAGCAGCCCAGGAATTTTAATTAGTCGAGCAGTCAATTATATCACTGGACACCCCTTGCCCTCTCCCCTCCGTCCCCTCTCTTCCGCCCTGCAGCCATCGCCCCGTGGCCCCACCGTCCCTGGGCAAAGTGCCTTCCCCTGCTCCGAGCCCTTTGGAGGGGCTGGCAGCTGCCAGAGGGGCCCAGCTGTCCCAGATCTCAGCAATGGCCGATGGATTTGTCCCCTCTGAGGCACGGCCTCATCCCTGACCTCCGTTTGAACCGGGGCTTTGCACCCTCCCAGGCCTGCCCTGCTAGTGGCAGTCTGAAAAAGAGGGAAATCGAGTAGGAAAGAGCTTTGGATTAGTGCAGCCAGAGGCTTGGGCTCCGTTTTCTTGGTTGGATGATGGGGAGGTTTGGAGAGATGAGCCTCTCATTCACTGCATAGATGGCTCTTGATGCTGATCTGCCTGTCAGCTCTCCTCTGAGATTACCTTAGAAGTTGGGGCACCAGGGGAGCTGCCAGGTTGTTAATACTGTCACTTGCCTATCAGAAAGAATCCGTTCAGATTTGATCTGCTATTTTATTTGCTTCTTAAAATTGTCTCCTCTCCTGCTCTGGCACCACACAGCCAGCAGTGCTCAGGGCTTTGCTGCATCTGCAACTGGGCTGAAGGGCACTTGTACCCACCACTGCCTCCCGACCTTGGTGGGGCATCAAATACTCGTCCTAAACATGCTAGCCTTTGCCATTGATTAAAATTTTCCTAATTCTGGTGTTTCTTATAGTTCTGCTCTAAGTATTACTCTGTTGCTGTAAGATCAGGCTACACTGAGTCTCAAATCTGCACCAAACCATGTCCTAAAGGCACTGGGTGTATTGTACAGGGTAACGTAGCTGATGGCAGGACTCAGATTCTGCCCAGTCACTCCCAAATTTTGGTCACAGAAGATGTCCCAGTTCTTTCCTCCACAGCAAATGCCTCTTTCCGGGGAGTGAAGCAGCTCCGGTTGTCCATCTGTCCATCCCATCTTGATCCTGTGGCGGGATCTAACCTTGTCTTACACAGCGCCTTTAAGCCCGATCTGTGTAAAGCTGAACCTCTGACCTCTCTGGGCGGAGGTGCGAGCGCGGTAATTGAGTTGTAGTGACACATGCTGGTTATCTCCCGCAGTAATTACCGGGTGTTTAACGGCGGCTAGGCCGGCGGAGGGGGAACTCCTCACCCACAACTTGGGCTTCTGCGAGCAGGAATGTGGAGCGGTGCCACAGGGACGTGTGCGCAGATGTTTTGGGAGGCGCAGGCAATTACCCCGCGCACCTCGCTCCCCTCGGACCGGGCTATTATGTATCACTGGTGAAATGACTGGTAGCTGATGATACATGATGGGGAAGAGATTCTGGAGCCATCTGGCTGTACCGAGTGTGATATGGGGAACATCTGGTAGGCACGTGCAAAAATAGGATTATGAGCAAAAAAAAAAAAAAAAAAAAGTGGAAACAACATCTTGCCGTCCTGCTTTGATCGCCCTCCTCTTCTTACTCACTGTGGTATCAGATGTTCTCGGGTTGCACGTCAAAGTGTTTTTCTCTGTCATCAAATAGATACAGTTTAATAGATGGGGATTCTAATGAGCTCCAAGCACAAGGAAAACAAGCGGGTCTGATCCCAATTAAATGGGGAGGGGAAAAGTCTGGAGGAGAAGCCAAAGGCTGTGAAGGAAACGTTGCTTTGCTGTTGGTCATTCACCCAGTTAGTGGTGAAGAGAACAGGATGACTCCCATGACATGATAACATTGCTCTCCTGGAAGGTGCAAGGGACCGGTAGAGCTTCTTGATTTCAAACCAGCTGGATGTTAAGTGGATAAAATGCTTTGCAGAGTCTCAGATGAGATTTCCTACCTGGGTAAAAAAAAAAAAAAAGGCATGAAGTGAATAAAGTGGAGAGGAGAAGACCATTGCTAGACTAGGAGAAAACAGCTGATCCCAAACTTCCCTGACAAGTCTCTCTCTTGCTTTGATTGATCTCTGTGAGGAACAAAGCTTTGCCAGGCTGCCAAGTGTCTTGTATACCCTGTCAGGCTGGTTTGAGTGCCTCTGTCTATTGTGAATGCGAGATCTGAGGGGAACACATCTTGCTTGAGATTTAACTGTGTTCCTTCTGTTTCCGTCAACTCAAGCTGTAAATATTCCAGGATTCGAGCAGAACTGGCCATTTTGTAACTCACAGGTGATGCAGAGAAGGACAAGCTTTGTCTCCAAGGGACTGGTAACAGTGAATTGTCAATTTTCTCATTAAATTAAATAGAAGTGATTCACGAGGATGCGATAACAGGCAGCACATTAACCACCTCCTTAGAAGGATGGACACGTTCAAACCACAAGAAAACCACCTTCCTTCACCTGGTGCCCTGCCTTTTACCCCATGCTGTTGGGAAAAGACCTTTGGATGTCACTAAATACTTTGATTTCCACTTTGAAAAAGGGAAGCAAGGGAGGACAGGCACATTCAGCTCCTGGGACTGGTGTTTGCTGCCTTCTGAAGCTTCCAGCAGAGACAGAGAATCTGCTCCTCATGTAGGGGGAAATAAAAGCCCAGGAGTTATTAAGTGTGGGCAAAGTGGCTCATTTTGTGCCTGCAGAAGGGGATGGGGGGGTGTGTGCCTTCTCTATCCCCCTTCCTTCCTTCTTCAGGGCACAGATTCCTATAAACACCCATGATGTGAGATGAGGATTAGCTCTTTTCTCAGCAGTTCAGCCTTCACTTAGGACCCTAAATAACAGCCAGATTCTTTTGTAAGGGCACTACATCCAGCAGCTCTTAATATTGCTGGACTCACTTGAAACTACTGGCTGTAATGGCTGCAATTATGAATTAATGGCCTTAAATTCGCCATCAGACCTAATGCCTAGTTTTTCTGTCTGGTTCTTGTTTCCATTCTGTCTTTTCGTTGCTGTTCCACAGCCACAATTATTTGTCATTAGTCATTAATCTTGAAAGCATCAGCTTTATTTTCTCTTATTTTCCTCCAGAAACTGTAGCCTGCTCCCAGGTTTTATTGTTCACCGTTTTCCATCACTCTTTCTCTTACCTCAATCTAATCAGTTCTGTACTGCTCTAAGAAGTGGGATTTTTTCCAACGGGGGAATAAAGCACCGCAGCGAATGTGCCCGAGAGATGTGTAACACAGCTGGTGCTCCCTAAACCTGCGAGGTGTTTATGCCCTGCTTACAGCCCAGCCTGCTGGGGAGGGGGGATCATCAGAGTGGTTTTCATTAGAGCTGCAATGATCCTGCACTGCTCTGCCTCTGCTTGAGTCCGGGCATGGATAATCCCTGGACAGGAATGTCCCATACTCATCCCACAGACCTCCTGCTGCACCAGGAGAACATCCACGGGGTCTTTCTCCAGGGACTCTGGCTGGTGTGGAGCTGGTGTTCTCCCTGCAGAGCCCAAATCTCATTAAAAGGCTGGCACAGGTGGTTCTCGGCTGAGATCCTGCTGGAAAATGAGGAAATAATACAAGAGGGACAAATCTCAGACTTTCGACCCACATCTGAGGCGAGAACTAATGTAAAAGAATAAGATTGTGTCTCAAAGGGTGTAGAAGAACTCAGAAACACATGAGGGTGTTTAATTTAACACTTTGCTCTTCCTCTGGGAAAGAGCTGACAGAGCTGTCTTGCCAGAGGCAGGATGAGTCCTCACTGGGAATGCAAGTGAGGATGCTGATGGATGCTGATACAGGTCACTGGTGGCTGGGGAGTTGCCCCTGGAGCTGACTAGGCCTTCTGCTGCCAGAGCATCCAGAGATCTGCATCCCTGGGGACAGTCCTGTGTGGGAGAGGAGTGCTGTTAGTGGGGAGCACCACACATTTTGTTTGTCTTCAGTCCTCCAGACAGTGCCTTGGTCCCACAGTGGAGAGAGATGCTCCTAGAGATTGCTTCCCACTCTGAGATCTCCACCTTCTTGCATTCTCTTTGAGACTGACTCCAACAGGGTTTTTCACCACTTCAGAAGTTATTGTTCTTGTCTTCCTTGCCAGGTTTTTACTTTCTTTCCATGTTTTTTTATCGCTTTGGACCCTGAGTCTTTCCAAAGAAATGGCAGGGGTGTTTATGCTTCAGCTGCTGCCGGCCCCTCTGGTGCCTTCCAGATGGAGAGTGTCAGCATTAGTCCAGGTTTTTCTTCCTCTATGCACACACAGACTGGTAGGATAGGATAGGACAGGGAGAGAGGAGGGAGTGAGCTAGCAAAGGATGCTCAGGACAAGCACACACATGAAAAAACACACACTGGGTAAGACCAAAGGCACAGGGAACATTTGTTTCATGGGACGCTGAAGTGGGAGCAAATTGGACATTTCAGGGAGAAGTGGGACAAAGAAATATATCTCAAAAAGACAATAGCAAATAAGAGCAGAGAGCTGCAGGAAGCAGAGAACTTGTGAGCTTTAGGGAAGAGCCTAAAATTCAGGCAGACGTGTGACCAATAGGGAAACAATAACAACATTTGGGGGCCAACTGCATTAAAAATGGCACTGCAGAAATGTGTCAAAACCACATATATGGCCTCCTCAACTATTAAATGTAGGAAAATGGTGGTTGGGAGGGAGAGAGGAGGAAAGGGTTATTTTTGTTTAAATACATCGGGACTAGAGGGGATCAAAAGCCGCACTGAGTCTTCCCTGAAGCTCTAAACATTTCTCCTGCCAGCCAAGTGCCCAGAACTTGGCAAGCCTTCATCGACTTGATTGCTATCCAGTAGTCAAATGCTGCTATGGAAATCTTCCAAATAGCTGATGACTGATCATTAGTGTTGTTTAAAAGCACGTTCAGCTCTCAGTGCTGGTTAAAAACATGTAAGGAACGCGGAGGTGCCTTACCTCTCAAAGCCGAACTTAACGCTTCCCAAGGCACCCAGACTCCCTCAACCCTGCATCTGCTTCTGTTTATAAACAGGGAAGGTGAGATTTGGGCCGTGCTAGCAAAGCTGATGAGGTTGATTTTGGCTTGGGACCAAGTCCCCTTGGTAGCAGGCCTTTGGCTGCTGTGAAGTGACTTGCTCTGTGTCCCTGCCTGCCATTTCCAGGGATGCAATCCCTGGTGGTTGTGTTCCCCCACCTCCAGTGCTGCAGCAGTTTGGTTTCGCCTCCTGTGGGGAAATGAGTGGGCCAAGAGTAAGAACGGGGATGGGGTAACAGGTATCTAGAGGGGACGTCCACTGTGGGTGCTCCTGCCTGTGCGTGTGCCCGAGGGGATGAACCTCTGTGAAGGATGGATGCCTTTTGCTAAGCAGGTTTCCACACAGTGATTGCTGAATGGAGAAGGGGAGGTTGCAACACCTTTTTGACTGTTTCCCATCAGAAGAAACCCACTGAGGTTTTCCTTGGGTGAGGAATGCTGGAGATGTCTGTCTGCTTCCTTCCTGGTCATCTCTAGCTACTGGCATTGGAGAGGCATGGGCTGGCTGTGGCAGAAACTGATGGGAAGCTCTCAATCCAAAAAAAAAAAAAACAAACTTGCCAAGTTTTTCCTCTGTTTGCTTTGGATATGTTGCCTACTCTTGGCAGCAAAGGCTTGGAGACCTCTCAGCCCCAAGGCCAGGCACCACCTTCTGCTCCCAACTAGAGGCCCCCAGTGCCCTTCCTGGGTGGTTGGATGGCAGGAGTGGGGTGGCTTTGGGAAAGGGAGCTCCCCTGGTCCTCAGAGAGGTGAGGAAGGAAGAGGAAAAAACCTGGCTGTCTCTGAAAACCCTCTTTTCCTTTCTTCCCCTGGCTGAATCTGAGCATTCTGCTGGGACAGTTGGATCTAAAGCTTGTGGAAGGGGAGAGCTGTGTTTGACATATGGCTTAAAAAATGCTCATGTGTTCATAGCCCTAGAATTACCCAAACACTGTATCAGGGCTAAGGGGAAAGAAATCAGCCAAACACTCTACTTTTCTACTTTTCTACTTTTCTAAGAGGGATTTGGGAGAGACTGAGAGGGAAAAACATGGGCAAAGTGGCTCTATTAAGGCAAGGTAGCAAAGGCAAGTCCAGAATTTCAGAGCACAGGGCCTGCCCTTTCTTGCTGCCTTGCAGAAATCAAAACAAAACTAAGCCAAAACACCTTTTTCAGCCTCATTTTCAAAGCCATCTCTGACCAGGAAATAGCCCTGAAATGAGTCTAAGAAGTTACGAGCTGCACAGGCAGGCTTAGGGAGGGACCTGCTGGTATGCTACGAAGGTTTGTTTGTGTGCAAAATGTGTTATTACCTATCTTGCAAAACACATGATATTATATTGCTCTACATTTGGGCTGGTTTTGCTGCAAGGCTCCAGAGTGATTTGTGGTGGGGGGGCCAAGGGAAGATAACAAATGGGTGTCAGGAGCTTATGAAGAATGGAATTCCCCCCTCCTTCTGTTATAGTATTAAATAGCTATTTATATTACAGCAATTTCCCTTTTTTTCTTTTTTTTTTTTTTTGGTGGTATGCTGAGATAAAAAAAAACCTTTATTTGCTAATGCCACATTATTTAATTTAATCAGGCTGAAGTACACCTTTAATAAATTTGCCTCCAAAATGAAAAATTACAAAGATGTGACAGAAGAATATTTTAATGAAAACTGATGATGTAGCAAGTTAGGGCAGAATTATGTCCTCTCCCTGCCCTTTCTTCCCACCCAACAGCACAAGAGAGCAGCTGAACATCTCTCAGAAAATCACAGGCTGTGGCACAGAAACCCTTTTAGTTTTCCTACCCTGAGATCTGCTCTCTTGTGGAGTTGTTTTCTGATTTCTAGATGACCTGCCAAGAAATCAGGCCCTTGAGTACCAGCACTGAAATAAGGCAGGCAGCAGGATCAGTGTTGCAGGATGTGAGATGCGAGGCCGAGGCCGGGCTGTCCAGGTGTTGAGGTATCCATGGGAGGAGGGGGGGGTTTCAAGGGCAGAGGATGCATGACAAGGAGGACTATTCTTAGACAGATCCTTAACTAGTCCTGAATCCACCCTGCCGTCCTTCCAGATGATGGCACTCAATGGTGCCAGCAAATATTTACCTGGCCCCAAAGCTGCTTCTCCTGCCGGGGAGAGCGGCAGTTGAAGGATGCAAAAAATCAACATTTGCAAGTACCTGTAAGGAGGAGAATCTACACGAATTCAATGAGGCTGACACCAGCCTTTTCAAATAACAGGATCATTGCCTTCTGCTCCCCTCCCCCAGCAATGCTGGAATTTAGTTTTTTGAGCATTTCCCTTTTATTCTGTGCATACATATTAAGGAAAAGAGGCCACAGGGTTATCACCAGGCTAAGGTGCAGTACCACAGCAACCTCCAACGAGGTCTTGCCTAGTCACAGCCCTGTTTCCCTCCAAAATCTCTCTTTGCTTCTGGGTTTATGCTGCTCTGTTTCCAAGAAATTCCATTCCTCCACATGACAGCTTAGCAGTTTTATGAGCAGAGTGAACCTCCAGAGTTAAGGGATGCATGCCTGCTCTTGGAAGCAACGTGTCCGAGCCCACCACACTGCCCAGGTCTCACTTTATTAAATAGAAAGGATAAATCTGGGCTGAAAAGTGTGAATTCCTCCCGTTTTCCGAGTGCTTCCTGGGGGCATTTCGGTGTGAATCACTGCCACTTGTTAAAAAGAAGGTCCTTGGCTTAGCCCTGGAGCCCTTTCTCCTCCTGCTTAGTCTGTCAGTGATGTCATTGTGATGACAAATTTATGACATCACGGGGAGCCTCGTGACAGATGAAGCATTTGCAGATCCCTTGCAAGCAAAACGAAAACTCAGCAGGAGGAAACTCAGATGAAATTTATGAGTCTTCTTCAGGAACTGATGTCACTCCTGGCCTGGGGCCACTGTAGCCAAGAGGATTTATGCTGCTTGTGTGCCCTGGGCCTTGCTTTCAGGGGGTCAGGCTGAGATTAATCCAGCCAAAACCAACACTGTGCCACAGGGGCAGTTGTTGGGGAGACCTGGCGAGAAAGATCAGCCAGAGGTGGAAATGCCCCAGGGGAAGCCCAGTGCATGAGAAGCTGCTCTTGCTGGTCCATTTGTACCTGTTACTTGATGAAAAATGCCAAGAATGAGAGCTGTAAGACACAAAGCTGGTAACTGGTTTTTATTTTGTTGTCTCACTTGGTAGGCGGTCCTCGGTGGTTCTCGAGGCTCATCCACCAGGCATGAGGAGCAGAGCCATGGTTTCATTCTCTGTACAACAAAGGTTCAGCAATGAACTGTCTCTGCTGGCTGGCTGGCAAGACAGCACACCATGTGAGGTACCTCTCTTCCACTTCTCCCTAATTTAGGCTGAGTTTCAGCCAGTGGTCTCTGGTTCCCACAGTTCCTCTCTTGGCCTGGTTAGACCTTTAGGGTGATCTCATGTATCGTGTCCCAGCTGTAGGACAGAGGTGGCAATGAATGCTGTCCATAAAATATACTCTTCCCCAAAGGGTAAGCCACGTTTTTCCAGGTTTGCTCACTATCCTTTTACTAGTTTCCATGAAAACAAATCGCAGTTTTCATAACATAAACTACCATCTGGCCCTGGAACGTTGGTGGGTGTTTTTATCTCCTGTTGATGGGATTTGCAAACTGTTGGGAAAATCCCAGCAAGGTGAAAAGGGGTAGTTTTGGCACAGCTCCACCAAGCTGCTGGTCCAGCCCTGATCGTGTGCTCACTCCAAGGCCAGGTTTGCTGTTACTGGTTCAGTTGCCTTGTCTTGGTCAAGTGCTCCACAGCATCATCCCAAGAAGATTTTCCACAGCTTTGGGGGGCTGCCTGATCCCTTCACCTGAAAAGAAGCATGCAAAATACTCTTCCTTTAAAGCTGTTCTGGTGCAAGCTGTTGTTCAGTGTTGAGTCAGTGCTGGGCACCATCTGCCCACAGCCCTGGTATTTGCATCCTGGGGACAAAACCAGCACAGGACTTGGCTGTACAGGTTGTCCATTAGCACAAACCCAGTCCAGTCATCCTAAACCAAGGAAATGCTCCCCACCCTGCCCCAGCTTCACTTAACAAAGCCATTAGCACTCCCATTAAATATTTAGCTTGGCACTCATCGTGTTATCCTACCTGCGAGTGGGGAAGGGCAAAGACAGGAGCAGATGGGACGGGGATGATTCAGAGCATGGTGTTATATCCCAGAGCTCTAGCCAGGGAGCTGCTTAAATCAAATCAGGCTTAGTAATGGCAAAGTACATAATTAGATGCTTTAACGACCACGGCTGCCCTGCGTGAGGTTTTGCATGGTCTCTACAGGTTGGTTTTTTTTTAGAGTGAGTCAGGTCTTGGATAAATTCTCTAAAGGGTTTCACTGTTCAGTCTGGGTTGTGGGAGTGGAAGGGACATCTCCAGAATTATGGGAATTGAAAGAATGGGTTTGTGCTTGTGGCAGAGAAGAAATAGAGAGGGGAGACCTCACCAAGGATGAGAATTTGGGCAAAGGCACACCAGCTTTTTGGGTGCTGGAGAAGGGAGGCAGCAAGATGTCGGCAGAAGTATGGTTGCCTTCAGTTTCTGTATCTGTTCACCAAAGTTAGTCGAGGAATGGCTTGGGAAAGCCTTTGAACACCTAGAGGGTTCCAGCAAGAGGATTTCAATTGGTCTTTCATCTATGCTGAGACTTCAGTCCATCCCTGGTGTTAAAAGATGACTTACAGTGAAGGAAGGAAGCTGTCTGGACACATTTCACAGAACTTTTTCAGGTAGCAAATGCTTACTCATAGGGCATCCATCTGGGATATGGGGATCATGTTCGAAACCTCTACCTGATAGAGAGCTGGCATTAATTAAATATGCACAGGGCCAGAGAGGGAATCAGCAGAGCAAACATGAAAATCCTTCATCTTCTAGGGGAATGCTCACAAGCTGCGTGTGGTGTTTCTTAGCCTGGTGTGCGTTCTCTCTCCCTCTCAAAAGAATCAAACATTAAATTAAAAGTTCTTGGAAGAGAAATCCCCAGATCTCACAATTCACACATTTCATGTTTTCTGGGTAGTTCTCATTCCTGGCACATGATGTTGACATACTCTGATAAGGGTAATTCTGGGGATCTTCAGGTCTTTCTTGGACTCTGGACTTGAAAACTACGTTTACACATGGCTCAGAGTTCCCCTCTGTTTCAGAACAGTCAGTTCTGAAAATTTGAAGTGATGCATTTCTTTGTGCTCTTATTTTTTCCATCATTTCCATGTTCCTTCATGTGCATTCTGCCTGTCAGCCACTGCCTCAAAGGCAGAGAACCTGAAAGTCCCTCCTCTCTACCACCTCCAGCCTTGGCTGGTCTCTGTGACCCCCACCCCTGCACGGATAAGGAGCCAATACATCTCATCCCCTGCACAATTCCCATGGGAAGCATCTTCAGCATGCAATCAGCTCGAGGAGGAGACCTTCACATCTGTGACTGGGGTCCCCTTGATTTTAAGGAGTGTACAGCATATTGCACAAATATTAGGCAAGGACAGAAGACTGATTTTGTCCTTGCCAGAAAGGATTTTTGTGCTAAAGGCACCACAAATTGTTGCAGGTGAGAGAAAAAAAGGAGAAAAATTATCAGTATGAGTACCTCCTTAGGCACTGCTGCTCTGGGCTGCTGATTCCTTTCCAGCTGTTTCCCTGCATTTCTGAGACAAACCAGGACCACTCTTCTGTTCAATAATAGGGGAAATTCAAGTGATTTCGATCAATCAGCCTTACTCAGAGTCTCTAGAGGACCATGGCTCCAGCTCTCCTCCCCTTCCCTGTTGTGCTCAAAGGCTGCTCAAGAAGATCACATTTCTAGGTTGGCAATTAATAAAAAAATCCCATCATTCAGAAAAAGAGGGAAATTGTGTTAGTCAGACTGTGGGCTCGGCTGCTTAGCAGTGAAGAAACGTGTCCAAGGCTAGATTTTAACCTGCTTGGCATTTTTTAAACGAAACATTGTCCATCTCTTTTGACTCCTCTTGGCTGGAAAAAAAGAGAAATAAAACGTTTTCCTGGGGGCAGCCTAAAAAATCTCTTCATCTCGGCTTTGAAAGGGAAGAGCTGAGGATCTGATTGTACCTGAATGGAGCAATTTTTTCCTCCCCACAAAGTCCATCAAGCTCCTGGGTGTTGCAGTCTATTTAAGCAGCCATTCTCAGCTCTGGTGGCCAGTTTGTGGGGGTACCCCCACCTATCAGGGGAAGGGGAAATAAGATGCTGATGTCCCCCTGCAACAGGGAGCTGGTGCAGGGGCGTTGAAGAAGAGAGAAAATGAGAACACAGAATTTCTTCCATGCTCTGCTCAATGTGCAAGGTAAAAAAAAAAACAACACCTTAGTGAAAACCATTAAAGAGAAAGAGGGAAGGAGGAAAGAAAGGAAGGGGGAGAGTCATTACAAGGCTTTGAGTCTGGAGGCCTTTTCAATCCCTTAAACTGAATGTAGGTTGTCAGCAAGGAAGAAAAGGAGCCGCTTTGCTGATAGCACAGGTACCAGGAAAACCTGCTGTGCCTCTAATGAACACTGACAAAGCACTTTGGGAGGGCAGGGAAAGGAAAACCCACCGGCTGTTTGCCCTGTGGTGTGGCCTCCCTACGGTGCTTCCTGAGGAGGGACCTGACGGCTTCTCCCAGGCTTGCAGGGCTGTCCCTGGGCTGTGTGGAGGGAGGAGCAGCGAAAGTGCTGAGGGGCTCTTGGAGCACTTTGGCAGGGAACAGCTCCCTTCTTCTTGCATCTGATTTGATTCCAGCCCACGGGGGTTGGGAGGAGGCGCTTAGGTGTATGGGCTTAGGAGGAACCTCCTGAACTTCCAGAGCAGGGCTTTCGAGGTTTCAGTGTTCCCCAGGGCTCTCTGTAGAGCCTTGCTGAACGCAGCCTTGGCAGGGCTGTGGGTTGCTGGTTTGGCAGTCAGTGCCAGGTGAAGGTGCTGTCATGGGATCGCACCTACAGCTTTAGGCTCGTGATCTGGGTCCGTGATTGCACCTCTCCTTGGAGTCTGAGTGGTGAGTTACTGCTTTGTCGGGACAAGGAATTTCCAGCTCAGGGGTGAGCCCTTTTACTGCCAAATCAAGCCACGGAGTGAGGCAAGAGCATGAATCCTCACCTGCTGCCTCACATCCAGCTGTGAGCAGATGTTTTCTTTATGGATGGTCCCACAGATCCCATCTCCCTGCAGCTGGCTAGGAAAGCAAATATTCTTCATGTCCCAACTGTTGCTGCCAATGCTGCTTTCAGCAAAGGCAACTTTTCCTTTAATGGTTAGAAGGAAGAAAGAGTCAAGATGCCCAAGAAGGGATGAAAACAGTGGGAATTAGTAGTCCACACAGTCAAGAGATGGATGTAGTAACCTCTTTTATGTCTTATTCTCGCCCAGGGATACCTTTATCTTCTGCAGCACGGAAGGATTTTTAATCTTCTTCACAAAGACAATCTTTGCAGGAGGGGGAAACAATCAGCTTTTATGGGGCTGTTCACTCCTTTATTTATTTGCAAATTCTCAGCAACAGTCAAACTTGAGCAAAGGATTAAAAAAGAAGACACAAACAAACAAACAAAAAAACAATCCAGAAAAGGCGAACAGAAAGATGGGTATTTTTCTTCTTACTGTATCCCACAGAATAAGAAATGGATGTCTTACATGTATATAAATAATAACCACCTATAACTTACCAGTATTGAGATGTAAATGAGGTAACAGTGGGGATTTCATCTCATTCAGCATGAAAAATGAGTCTCCTGAAAGAGGGAGTTTCAAGATATGCCTTTGAAGCTGGAGGCACAGACCCTTTGCTGAAACAGAAGCAGAAAGGGAGGCAGGTGAGACCTGGGTGTGCCCTCAGGTAGAGTCTCCATCAGCGTGGCCAGGCTTCCCTCTGCTAAAAATATTGGAGTGGGAAGAGGAATGGTGTGTGTGCTGCTGGAAAAGGGATATATGCTCTTCTGCATGAAGCATGAGAAGAGGTCAGTCTCGATCTCCTTCCCCCTGAACTGTCCATGTGAAGCAGCTGATATGGCAGACCTTGATGACAGAGAGCCAAGGGGACCGTGGGCTCTCCAGAAACTGAGATATTCCTCCCCTTGACAGCACTTCGTATCCATCCTTTTCTCCAGTTTTCCATCAAAAAGTTAGTTTACAAAGAGCTCTTGACGTGTACAAGAGTCTCCTTTCTCCATGAGTGTTTTCAGTCCTGGCATACCAATCACTCAAGCGAGCTCCAGACGTCTTATTAACGATTCCAAGTGAGATCCTATTAAAATAGTGCTGTCAAGTTGGGTAGGACCAGCCTCTCTTCATCTGTCAAGGAGTCTCCTCTTGATTGTAACTGCTTTAAAAACAAAATGAGACAAAAAAAAAACCCAGACAAACAACACCTCAAATTCATGGCATCTGCTGGGAAAACACAGATTTTGGCTGTTGTTATTTAATTTTACGGAAGTCACTGTTGGTGCTAGGTTTTTCCCACGTAGTTCAGAATCAGGAAATCAGGGTCACAAAGATGAAGATCGATTGTAGTTTGGCTCCCTCTGAGAGTACCTGTCAGAAGGAGATGGAGGGAAAAACCTACAATAAATAAGATTCCCCTAATGCTGTCACATTCTTGCTTTTTGCAGGAGGTTTTTTGTTCGCAACGGTATGACTGGAAACCTCTTTTTGGAGAAGCTCATGTCACAATATTGTAAAGATGCTGTTCCTGAAGAGCTCTGTGGTCTCCACTCCTGATTGCTTATATACATATAAATGGTCTTTCGGAATGATTTGAGTTGGAAGGGACCCTGAAGATCATCTAATTCCAACCTCCTGCCTTGGGACCCTTCTTTCACTTAGTAAAACACAGAAAAGCAATTAGATCGAAGAGTTCAACTGGCAAACAGACTGAGAGAATCTGGGAAAACATCTGTTGGCTTCTGCATGCTCCCCAGAAATCAGGGCTGCAGCATGCCCTTGCATTCTTAGCCCTAAAACCTGGCTTTGCCCATAACCCACAGGTTTAGGACTGGACAAAGAAAGGATCTAATCTTGGTGCTTGGTGAACTTGGAGCGTGGAGATTCATCCCTCTGCTCCTCAGCAGTGGGAAAGGGAATAACAGCATTTCTTTCCCCTTGCTGCCTCTCCCTGCTTTGCCTTCCCAAGCTGCTGACCTTTCCTCCCAGGCTCCTGACGTTTTTTTTCCCTATCTAATATCTAAGTGCTGCCATAGTAAACGGTCATTATAAAGCTATAAATAGTTCACAGCACTCCAATTAGGAAGCTGCACTTAATTGCACGGAGGAAAAAAGACAGAGGAAAAAATTAGCTGCTGCTGCAGTCCTTGATGAGAAGACCCTTGAACTCAGCAGAAGGCATTCTCAGGTCACTCGAGGGACTGGATAGAGCTGGATTAAATGGGGCGGGGGGGGTTATTCCCCCTGGGTCAAAGGTATGAGTAGAGAGGCTGGGCCCTCTTCTCTCAGCAGACAGAAACAGGTGGTGATGTTGGGAGAGTGGGAGACGGAGATTCCAATGGTTTCTGAGCTCTGATAGCTCAGCCTGACATCGGATGGGCTGTGGATGAGCAGCTTCACCCCCTTTTTTCTTGCTGCAGGCATCACTCCTAATGGAGCAAGGCTCTGCTGCCCAGGGCTTACCTTTCACTCCAGCTGTTCCATCCTTTGGTCGTTCTCTTGAGTACTCTGGAGAGAAACCAAAGGTGAACTCTGAGGAGTAAGTGATGGCAGCTCCTCTTGCCCCCAGGCTGTCCCCAGAAGTCAAATGCTGCTGGGACCTACCACAGGATGCAGGAATTCACACGGAACTAGAGCTGGAGGTGGATCAGCAGCTTTACCTGCCAACTTCTGCAAGAGCATCCCAAAAAGCAGAGCACAAAAGTTACATCGGAAAGAGCACTTGAGAGTGTCCTTTTCACATTGCTCAGCCGATGGCCTTCCTTTCCAATGCCTTTGGAGCAATTTGCATGCCATTACCCACAATGCCTGCAGCTGTAATACTATTACAGCTTGGCAGTCCCTCTAACCTAATGATGACAAACACTGCAGTATTCCTTATCTGCTCTTGGCCAAAAAACCCCAATAATTATTTGGTGGTGGGGGAGGAAAAAAAAAGTGGTTTGTCTGCTATTTTTTTCCTTTGTTTTTTTTTTCCTCCCTTCTTCCCCCTATCGTTTTCTTTTTTTCTTTCCCCCCCCCTTTACTTTTCTTTTTTTTTTTTTTTCTTACTTTAAAAAACCTCTCGAGGAAGGAAATGAGAAAGTGGAAGGTTTAGGACAGGGCTGGCCATAATGCCAAGTACCAAGTGGAGACCGTACTGGTCTTACTGCTTAAGCACAGCCCATGTCCCACCTTCCACAGCCATTCTCCTGCCTGCTGCTTCTTCTGCCTTTTTCCTGGTTCATTTATTATAAAATAGTATTTCCTTTCATCCACTTTTATCCCAGTTTTGGGGCAGAGGTCTGTGTTTGGGAATAATGCTTCCAGGTGATGGTTGAACTGCCATCTTCTTCTAGGTCTACGTTGCTCTCTGGGCTTCTGTGCTCGTCTTTTGATAGGAAATGCATCTGAGTGATAAAATGAGATATTCTGTGCTTTCAACATAACTTATGCTTTTCTGGCGATGCTAAGTTGGTGTTTAAACCTGAGATCGTGCCAGCCAGCTGTTTATTCCCCAGCAAGACTCCTGTAAAATGGTTGTTGCAGACCTGAGTTTTGTGTTTGGTGGGTGCTGCCTCCACTGGAACTGCAGGATTTGGTCCTGGGGAGGGCACTGCTGTGCTAAAAGGACACCCTCTGGAAAGTCAGGGACATGAGTGCTTCTTTGGCAGGGTGGCAACGTAGCATTTTTTTGTTGTTCCCTGGCAGAAACCCAGCTTTTCATTATCTTATTAAAGCAAACAGAACTGGGACAATAAGCTGTGTTTGTTCGGGGAGCAGAATTGGCTCCTGACACGCGGCTGCTGTTGATCCAGCACGGGTGATGGGCAACTCCAGGGGATGGGGCCATCCCAGGGGTGGGCTCAGGTGTCCAGGAGGGTGTGAAGGGCTTCATGTTGAAGCTGGCACAGGTTTTTCTCCAGCCTGGAGAAGCTTTGCCCCAGAGAGGCAGGGGGGGGTAGCTCAGGGCGCTGTGCCGAGCTGGCCTGTCGGCTGCGTCCCTTCAGACAGAAAATGGGAATAATAAAGCTCGTAAAACACCCGTAATAATGATGGGCTTGGCTCCTGCAGAAAGCCCTGCTGCTTTCCCCTCTGTAGCTCTCTTCCTTTTCGAGCATCCCACGGGCTCCCAGGGGACAGCAGGGAACACGCGCCTGGGATCGGGTTTGCAGCAGCCAAGCGTCCGCACCCCCATCCTTCATTTTGGGATCGGCGAGGAAACGGGCCCTGAGCAGGAGTTGTTTGGGAACCGTCCTGAGAATAGAGTCGCAGCAGCACATCGGGTGCTCGCTGGAGTGTAGGAGAGGGAACCAGGTTCCCTTGTGAAGCTGCCCCTCCCTCCTCCTCCCACTCTCTGGCTTATTAATTAACCTCTGTTAATTAAGCCGCAGCTCTCATTGCTAGAAGGTATCGGCGTGTTCAGGAGCTTAGCAGGATTAAATATTATTAGATGTTTTTGGATAATAGCAATGCCTCTGTGCTTGGAGTTTGGTGGCTGGCCTGTAAACTGGAGCTAGAAAAGTAGGGGAGAAAGTTTTTGTTCACACAGTCATGCCTGAAGCAGTTAGTCTGCTCTGTGGAGAGAATTAAAAAAAAACCTGTTTTCAGTAGCAGAACTCTCCTTAACCTCACCTGGGGAACCAGAGCGATGAGCAGCCTCTGCAAAACAGGGAGCAGCAGGAGCTGGTGACACAGGATATGTTACAAACCAAACTCAGGTGCTTTGTTTGGCTGAGATCAGCTGAAATGCGTCTGGTTTGTGACCGTGTTTCCCATGTCTGCTCAGTACTGGGCCTTGTGATGCCACACTATGCCCTGGGAGAGCATCCAGCCCAGAGCTTGAGGGGGTTATTTTCATCCCTGCCCCTCTTTGTAAGAGGATCCTATAGCAATCCTATAGAGAAGCAAAGGCAGCTGTGGAGCGTGCCGGCTTATAAAGTGAGCAAACATAATATTTACATCAGTAAGACTCCCTGTGTTTGACTAGAAGCTAAACAATTTAAAGGGAAGATTGATTTGTTACGTTAAAGGGTAAACCGGGTCAGGGTTATGAAAAGAAGCTTTAAATACCATTCACAAAAGCAACATCCCAAATCCCCTTGCTGCTCTTTCAGAGCTGGAAATGTCACAAAGAGATAATTCAAGCAGTGGAGGAGCTGCCACATGAAAGCGGCTGGGAAGATGTGTCCACTTCATCCAGTTCAATACAGGCAGCTGGATCAGGAGCTGGGATTTGTTGAATATTCAGGCTGTTTCCAGGTTGCTGGTTGATTTATTATTTATTTTAACTCAGGGGCAGAAAGCTGAAAACTTCCCATAAAACAAGAAGTGGTATTCAGAGAGGCGGCTTGTTTAGATAACAATGCAGCAACCTAAAACTGTTAAAAAGAGCTTATAAAAGTAAACAAAGCGAGCGTGAGAGAAATTCAAATAGTTCCCTTCCCCCCTAGTCAAACTTTTAATTGCCGGGAATTCAAAGCAGCTGCATTTTCTGCTGGAAAAGTGCTCCATTGCATTTTTATAGCAGTTTCCTTTTACTGGAGGAGCCCCGGGAGCAGGATGGGGCCTTGCTCCGTGGGTCACATGGGCTGTGTGTGAAGCAGGGAATTTCGGGGAGGTGCGTGTGGGAAGCCAAAAAGGCTCTGGCTGCCTATTAGGCAGCTAATAATCTTTCATGGCAGAAAAAAATGAGGGTTATTTGGCCCCGAGTCATGCAGTGAATGGCCTTTAGCATGTTTCACCCATTTTCCCATGAGCAGGCTGTGACTTTTTCCTCCCCAAATGAACCATGACAAGCCCCTATCCAAACAGTAATAATAGTAGTAATAACAGTAATTATCCCAGCAGCAATATTAATCATAAAAACCTCTTTTTTTTCTTTTTAATTTGCTGCTCTCAAGAGCACTGAGCCACTGGTGGCTGCTGCCTGTCTGGGCTGCTGTGCAGGGGTCCTGCTGCTCCAGGCCCTTTTCTGGCTGGGAGCACCATGACCCAGAGCTTGTCTGGGTGCTTGATGCTGATAAATAGGGTGCACTGAGTCCTCTGGGGCAGAACTTGGGCATTTCAGACTGGTGGAGCTCCATATGCTTGGTCCCTTTTGCTTTCAGGGGTGCCCAGTGGGTCTGGCTCTGCCTGCTCCCGCACACCAAACCCCAGCAGCCTTATCAAGAGGGAATAAATCCTCCTCTGATATCACTCAGGCTCCAGCTCCGTGCTAAAGTCATCCATAGCCCCAGGTGCTCCTCTGTGATGGCTGCCCTTTGCATTCCCAAAGCTCTCTGGATGCAGGGGAAGGACATGTGTACGGGATGATGAAGCTCATCCAACGTGAAAGAGCAACTGGGTGAGCAGCATCCTGGCTTGACACTCTGCTGCTTGGGAGCTTTTCCCCTTCTATTTCTTTTTCCCCTTTGCTCTTCCTAGTCTCTGGGAACAATGTCTTTAGGGGCCTGCTGATGTTTATCTGTGCCAGCAGATTCAGGAAGCTGTGTCAGGGCTGCAGCGAGAGGTGATGCTCGTCCATGGTCGGCACATGGAGGGGTCCCTGGCCAAGCCAAGGGAATGCAGCCCCCATCCCTATGCTATGCAGGGTGCTCAGCACCACGACAATTAATCACTTTGTAAATATCTTCTGTTTTATTACATAAGCAATAAGTACTTTGTCGGAAATTGCATAACTTATAATCCAATTAAACAATAATTACATTGTAATGGGTTTGTAACTATGGCATTAATTAACTTTTATTGCCCTATAAATTAAGCATGGTATTGATATGGGGTTGGGAGCAGATAGCTGGCTCTGATGGTGGCAGGAGAGGGAACCCCAAAAGCTCTTAGGGGTCTGTGGTCACACAGTTGGCCTTGGCAAGAGGGAGCTTTGTCCAAGCTGTGAGCAGGTCTGTGTGCATCGTCCTCCTCCTCCTGGAGAGGCCTCTTTTTCTGGAGAAGGGAAGGGTCCTGGTGGCCAGGGGTCCGTGGGGACCGGCTTTGTGGCACTGACCTGGAGCCAGCGGCAGTGCCGGCAGCTGGGGGAGGAGCGGGAAGCCAGTTCCATGTCAGGAGAGCTTCTGCACACCCACGTGCTGATACTCATCTTTACCAAGCACTGGATTCACCCATGGCCTGCAGGTGCTCAAGAGGTGGGAGCTGTGGCCAAGGTCCTCCAAGGTACTCTGATACCTGTCCTCCCTTCTGGTGGGAGGATCTGTGGCTCACTATTGGGAAATTGCTCTCCCAGAAGGGTTCCTTGGCTGACCGTGGCACTTGGAAGTGTCTGGTGTGGATGGCAAGGCAATGTGCTCCTGCCAGCTTGATTGCCACCAGGCAGCAATGCTGGGACAGTGCTCCCTGCCCAGTTAGTAGAGAGAGAGGAGCCCTGGGAGAGGCTGGACCTGCAGCTGCCGGGCACTTACCTTCTGCTTGCAAAGTTCTCCCATGGGTAAGCCTGGAAGAGCGATGCCTTCATCCCCTTTTCAGCTGTTGCCAGGCTAGGTACCACTGGAGCAAGTGATGGGTTGCTTCAGCAGGATCTTCTCCCTGCTGCTCTGCAGGCAGGGAAACTATTCTGGGGATGAGAGTGGGGAGATGTTTTGCTCAAGGCTCAGGAGGCTGCTGTGCACAAAGGTTCCCCCTTCCCTCTTTCAGGAGGGATGTGCTTGTGCCTATATACTTCCAGCCACTTCGTGCTCCCCTGGGCTTAACACAAGTGCTGTGGGTCAAGGAATTGGGACTGCCAACAGCAGGGGTGCCCCTCTGCCTCTCACCCCACCCATCCCAATCCTTCCAGCCCTGCTTTAGCTCAGCTGGAGACAGAGCCCATGACTCCAAGGCGAGCTCCTGCCTGCCCTGCACAAAGGGCTGCGAGGGGCAGGACTTTGCAGCTGCTGCTTTGGGAGCAGCTTCCCAAGAGGGAAGGGCAACCAGAATCCTATCTGGGCCATCTACCACAGGCTTTCAGGTGGAGCGGGGAGGCAAATCCTGCCCCCTCTCCACACCCCCATTTATGGTTTGGTGACTGCATGTGAGTAAGGGCGTTAGCACATGCTGGGACTCATTGCCGGCCAGAGATGCTTTATATGGGATGAGTGAGTTCAAGCAGGAAGCCAACAAGTTGAGTCCTGGTGAGATGGGTAGCCAGATTGAGGTGCCAAACTCTGACCAAACAGCTGCTTCATTTTTGGGGGGATTCCATCCTGTGCCAATGCTCCCTGACACCTTGGAGGCGAGGGAAACATTTGCAGCCTAAATCTCCAGATTTTGGAATCTCAGTCTCCAGGTCTCACGGGGTTTGCCACTTCTGCTTCTGAGCACACAGCAGGCATTCTGGTGAAAGGTTGGAATTTATTGCCGAAGCTTTAGAAACATGTTCCTTACACCAGGCATGCTCGGAAACTCGAAAATCAGCCCGGCTGCTCACACAACCGGTACGGTGATGCAGATAGGGAAATGTAACAAAAATAATTATCCTTTTGATCTGGCGTAATCTCTAAATCTCCTCCCCACCTTCTGAACCTTGTTGAACTACCTCTCTGATCCCTCCTGGGTTTCTGCCTCGCTGGCGTCCTCCTGCTTAGCCACGCGTCTGCTCTGAACTCTGCAGTCACCCAGGAGGCACAAGGAGCCAGGATTTGGCCGTGCCTTGTCCTAGGTTTTTCTTTTTTTTTTTTTGTGCTGCTTTTTTTTTATTTTGTATGGGCATGTTTATTTTGTAAAAATTCACAAGTTGTGCTTTCAGAAGACCAATCTTATTCATGGAAAATGAGTTGTTGGGGCTCAGCTCCCCTCCTGGCAGAGCAGACAAGCCATGGCTGCTGGCGGTGGGTTTCTGCGATCGGGATCGCAGCGTATAAAACAATTATGGAGACCTGCCACCTTGTGGGAGCTGGGAGATGTGGCAGGACCCCCTCCTCCAGCCCCTCACCCTCTGAGCAGGCTGGGTTTAGGGGCACCTTCAGGCTGGATTTTGGGATGTGCACCTCTGTGGAGCTGGAGGAGAGGGATGGGCAGCGCTTCACTTTGCCTTGATTTAGACTGGGTTCTGGAGCAGGTTTCTGTATCCAAAAGGGACAGAATAGTTTTAGCCACCAAAAGAATAGTTAAAACACATCCTCTCTTAAAAAAAAAAAAAAAAAGGAAGAGGAGAGAGAAATAAGTGAAGAGAGACGGTAGGAGGTGAGCTGTGGGGATGGGTGATGGGAGTGTCATCAATCATGTTCTCTTTCTCCCAGTGGGAATTTCCACTCTCCCTCTCCAGCCTGTGTTCCGGCTCTGCGACTGCCTCAGTGTGCATTTCCCCAGGGCCCATCCCCTCGTCCTGGGTCAATAGTCCATCTTCTCTTGCTCCACTGAGGACCCATCACTGCTCCATAGGGCTGTAACTGGGAAGGTTAAGAGCATCTGTGGTAGGAAAAACCCATGTTTGTGGCAGCTTGGTTTTTCTCCTAAGGAGTTTCTGACGCTGGAAGAGAGGGGGATGTAGTGATGCATGGAAATCACTCCCCAGTATTGCTCAGAGGCTTCCCTACTTTTGCTCCCCTCTCTTGTATTGAATTTCCATTTTCTGTTTAATTGAGGAAGTTAGTTTTACTCTCCCCTGGATGTCCATCCTTCCATCCCCAGTCAGCTTGTGCTCTCCCAGCATCCTGCCCTCCTGCAGCAATGGGATATGATGTTGTTACAGGGATCTCTGGCTTCAGGTGGGCACCAGGCAACAGGAGCTAATGTGCTCCTCGGGCAGAATGATCCGGTGTGTGAGCAGCTCCAGTGACCCAGGGGGGGAAAAGAGCTACAGGAAAACACTAGAATGAATTAACTGACTCTATAAATAGCTCTGAGCTGTTAAATGAAATACTTTTCATGGCTGGTTGTGAAACATCCACGGGGTTTATTTAGAAGAGCGTAGGGAAAGCAAAGCCATGGTTCTTCCTTCATGAGTCCTTGGGTACCACAAGCACCCTTGGGTGGGCATGGTGGGGTGGCAGCCCCTTGCTTTGCTTGAGCCTTGCAAAGGGGCACTCGGAGTCAGTGCCACCCTGGGGCTGGGACTTGGATGCTGTGGGTGAGCAGGGGCTAACTGGGAGGAATAAAATGAAGCCCCCTCCTGAGCTCCCTTCACTGGGAAGAGAGGGTAAGGCAGGAAACCCTCAAGAAATTTCCTTTCCTTAAAGGAAATATGCGATTTCCCAAATCTCTGTGAGATGACAGGAGGAAAACCCCAGAGGGGGCCAGGCAGGACACAGCTGTGGGTGTTGAGTGCACCCTGGGCAGGATGAGCAAGTGTCCTGTGTGAGTGCCATCCACCCAGAGTGTGGGTGTCCCTGTGTGAGTGCCACCCACTCAGAGGTGCCCAAGGAGTGCAATTATTACCATTTATTCAAGCTTTTTAAACTGGCAAGTCAGAACTTGAACCTCATCCTGTTGAAAACTCAAGTCCTGTAAACCCACTGGCTAATTGGGAATTCATCAGGCATTGAATCCCTAAAGCTTTTTTTTGTATTTGGTTCCTGAGACCTCCTTGCTTCCCTGGGGCTGAGCAGGCGCTTCCAGCAAACCCAAGCATCCTGATCCCCCCTATGCCAGCTAAAACACCCCGGGATGCCCTGGGTCACAGGAGGAGACTGAAACATTTTACTGGGTTGTGGCACATGTGCTTGTACTTTTAAAAGGGAGGGAAGGGAGGAGGAAGGAAGAGTAATTAATCACCAAAGATACTTTGCTCGTTTATTTTAACAACTGGAGTTTAGCTTGAATTATTTATGCTGAAGCTTCATAATGCACTAGGAAATGCACTGCAACATATGTCATCCAAAGAGTGAAGCTTGGGTAATGTGAAACCACTCTCCAGCCCTATTAAACCTGCGTTTAAGTGGGAAGAGGATGACTTGGTTGTTTTTTTTTCTCTCCAGCAAATTAATAATGTGTGCTGATTAGCACCAAACAGATTAGCAAGGTTCCTCTCCATGCGCTTTGTTTCGTCAATAGAAAGTTAATTAACATCCCTCTGCCTTCTGATACCCAGTTATAAGGCAACACTCTGGACCTTAATCTTAGATTATGAGTTTGTTCCAATTCTTTAATATTAAAACCGAGCTGGCCAGGAGGGGTGTTTTCATAGCAGATAGGCCTGGTTTGGGTTGACTCAAATTTTCCATATTTTATGGGGTAGAGCACTGGAGCTCTCTCCTCCACCATGAAATTATGACCTAGTTTAGTCCCAAAAAGCATCAGAAATGGTATGTGGAAAATCTGGGACATGCTAGAGATTAGCAGGAGCAATAAGGACAGAAAATAGAGTGTGGCATGAGACAGAGAGGCTCTAAAGCATTTTAATAATAGGGTAAAGCTTTGTAAAATAAGAACATCACCCTGTTACGGTCCCATGGACCCAAAGAGATCCTGATTACAGAGACTCCAGTCCTAAGGTGCAAATCCCTGGTGTGAAGCTGGCTGAGCTCAGGGCGAGGAAATGTCCCATCCTGTTGTATTGTTGTCCTAAATCCACATTAAAAATTAAATGAAGGCTAAATGTCTTCGAAGTTTTGGCACCCCAGGATATGTTCTCCCCCGCAAAACAGACACACTGTTAGAGGATCCCACGAGTGCTCCAAAAAAGTGGCATTATAACACGGTCCTTTGCTCATACCTTCAGCTAAGGCCGCTCTTTCTCAGATCCCTGAGTGGTTTGTTTTCCCACATTTGCCTTTATTTTCCCATAATTAGTGATCTCGCTACATTAAAGCCCTGGCAGAGCTGCACTCCACACCCACATCAAAACTGGTCATCTCCCCCTGCCCGAGGGGAGCATCTGGACCGTCAGGTTTCACACACGGGCTTCAGCAAACCTGCCCGAGATGCCCACACGCGGAGTCCAGGTGCCACCCAAACTCCTCCTCGAGTTGTATCTTTAAGGGAGACGAGCCAAAGTCCTTCTCCCAGCTCGCCCCGCTGGGTTTCAGCCCTCCCCTTCCAGCCTTGGCATCCCAACCGCCATCCAGGGAGAAACCACAAAGAGGAGAGTTTTGTGCCCAAAGACGCTGCCCAAATTAAGGGCGAGACGAGAGCTCCCGGCCTTTGATCTTGATAATAACTCATGTGGCTGACAGCAGCTTCCCCCGCCCCTCTCCTGCCCCCGCCCCGCTTAATTAAAGGGAACAAAGAAAAAGTTGCTAATTAAAAGGAACAAGGGAAGGAGGGGGAGAGCACGTGGGATGGAGGGATGGGGCGGGCGGTACCCGGGACACTGGGATGTGTGTGCAAGTCTGGGAAGGAGCCAAAAGCCAAGCTTTCTTGCCCATGTCCTGAGTGCAGGCTGACCTGTGCTGGTGGATCTGGGGAAAAAAACCTCCAGCAAGGCAAACTCAGGGGTGAGAGGCAGAAAAACCAGTGGTGAGCGGCCCCTTTCAGGGCTTGCATTGCATGACCTGCAGTGTCCAGATGGGATTTAATCACAAAGCCACCTTCTCCCCACACTCCCACTGCTCTTTCTTGCATTCAGGGAAAGATGGCCCATAATTTTGGCCAGGTCCCTGCTGGGCCTGGCTCTGGTACCTGTTTCCCCTCTCCATGGCTTATGGCAGTTCCCATGTGCCGGAAAGTGGAGGCGGTTGTGAAAGAGGGACTGTGAAGTGTAGTTGTGGAGCAAATGTGTGGGCAAATGACTCGTGGTGCTGATGTGTGAAACATTTGGATCTGCAAAGGTCTACTGGTGACTTTCAGAGAGGGAAAAAAAAATGTAGCCTGTAGGTCTGAAGACCTATTCTAGCTGTAGTAACCTCTCCTGGCTTTACCATATCTGCTTGTTCCATGTGACTTTGCAGAGTCTCTTCCACCTCGAGGAAGAATGACATGCACCAGCAACGAGTCACAGGCATGTTCACATGCAGGACAGCCATTCCTGCAAAGCTTCAGGTTATAGGCACCATGCATGGAAAGGAGGGATGCTCTTCAGAGGGGACGTGGCACAGACCTGCCCAGCTGCTCTCTGTACAGCACAACCCCTGTCTCTGACAATGGCTCACGCTGGAGCTCATCCTCACCCCTAAATGATCCATGAGGACTTTTAAAGGTTCAGTAGACATAGATTTTAGTTGCAGTTTCCCCATGCAGCTCTCACTTGGTAGCTTTCCTGCACCTTCACAGTACAGTGCCTTCCAATCCCCTCTAACACATGTCCAGGTGGGAAGAGACCCTGTGTTTCACATGCTGCCCCTCTTTGGCAGGTTCCCACTGAGCAGATCTACTTCCTCAGCACTACCTGGGGTCTGTCTCCCCTAACCTTGGGTTTGCAGGCAGAATGTGTTTTCCCTGGGGAAGGCAACACTGTTTCAGACCCCCCAGCTCTCCCTAGTGCTGAAGGAGGTTGGCTGCCCCGAGATTCTCCTGTGAGAGGTGTGCTGGTTTGGGAATCAGGCAGGGCAAAGGAGCACCTCACCTGGGAATGTGTCTCCAGCCAGGGGCAAAAGCAAGGGGATGCTCATGAAGAAAGTAGGAAAAAGGAGTGGGTTTAGATCTGGTCATACATAACCTGCCAGCAACTTGCTGTCCCCAGCAGAGAGGTCCATGTGCATCCTCCCATCACATTCCTGTTCCCTGTGGTCCCCATGAAAAGCATGTTCTGTGCAGGGCCAGGAGTTGGACTCGTCGATCCTTGTGGATCTCGTCCAACTCAGGATATTCTACGACTCTGTATTCCCCTTCCAGCTGATGCTGGAGGGCCCTTTCAAAAGCACAAATCAAAGCTGTTTCCCTCTTAACCTCTGAGATGTCCCTGTGCCTGGTTTTGTGCATAATTCTTGTCTTCAGGCAGATGTTCCCTGCCCCTCCATAGATAATGCCTCACTCCCACTGAAGTTGTTCCTATCTCTATTTCCATGTGTCTGGATCCTACTGCCTCCCAGGCCAGCGGCATTTTTGGAGGAAAACCCTTGAGCAATTCTGCATCCTCTCCAGGTAAGAGACTCAACCCTTTTGGGGGATTTTTAGATTATTTTTTTTTATGATGTAGGTGATTTTCTCCTTCTTGTCTTCCCTGTGAGTCGTCCTTCGTCTGCTGACAACCTGATGTTGTGCTGACAGACAATCTGACCTGACATCAGTGGGGTCGAAAAAATTTAAAAAAAACCCCAAAGCTTAACAATAAAATAAGCATCCGGGGCTGACAGAAGGAGAGGAGAAAGTCAGAAGGGTGGCTCAGGGAGCTGAGCAGCTGCCAGCAAGCAGAGGGGTGAAAAAGCAATGTAGGATGGAGAGAGGGCAACCAAGGAGAAAAGGAGGACACAAAGAGTGGTAGGGAAGCAGGAGGAGTTTGGGAGGGACTGGGGGAAGATTTTGTCAGTGTAGCTCCATCTACATGTGCCAGCAGTGCAGTGGTCCCGCTGTACCCAAATTACTCTGGGATCTGGGGAAGACACCTCCTACCTACTGTTTTAAAAAATGGGTCCTGTTCTGCCTGTCTTGCCATTACAGAGGAGTGACAGGAGTCAAGGGGAACATCAACTTCCATCCAGGAGCCATGGGTGAAGCAGGGAGAACAGCAGCAAGGATGGGGGACAGCCCATCTCCCTGACTCCTTATCTGTGATTAACCCCAGTGCTAATGAGGTGCAACCAGACAGCTCCTTCCTGTGATGGAAGGCTCACAAGGAGCACCACTGGCTAATGAGGACATTAGAGGCTGATCTCTCCCTTGTCATCCTCCTATTGTTTTAATATTGGGCTAATTTCACTTTAATGTAGATTAATTGGCACCTTTCTTTCTACAAATTCCTCAGACAGTCAAAAATAATATTGTTTTTTCTTAAATTGTATTTCCCACGTAAACAAAATAGTTTCCTTGGATTTGGAGGAGAGGTGGAGAAAGGAGAGTATCTCTGCTGCAAACCAGAAACAAGACCCAGACAGAGGCTGAGCAGGAGGAAAAACCACATTTCATTATTCAGTGAGCAAATTCGTCTCATCCATTCCCTCGCTGGGCAAGTGCCATTCCCTCTTTGCTCAGTGTGATGGCAAGGCAGAATGAAAGGAGGCTAAATATGGCAAATAATCGGAGGAAAAAGCGGGGGCAAGCGTCATCAAGTGTCTGGCCTTATAGACTAAAGGAGCCAAAAGCCTTACTATTTGTGTAAGTATCTTTGCTCATCTTTCTCCTGGGATGAATTTGGCAATTCCTTCGTTTCCATGTGGTGAGCAGCCACAATACAGGCCTGCCCATGCTGTCCCACCGTTATGCTGCAAGGCTGGAGAAAGGAAGGGTACTTGCACAGATCCAGACGTTGGCTGTGTCCAACTGAGGCAAAAGTTGGGTGCCGGCATGGGAAGTGGCACCAGCTCAGCAGGACCTGTGAGGGGAACTTCCAGCTCCTTTTAGAAGGTTGTCAGAGCAAGGCTGGGAGGAAAATACAACATGGGAAACCAACACAGTCTTCTGAAAGCTGTGAAGCAGTGGAACAGTGGCTGATCCATCACTGCTGTAGGACAGGAAGATTTGGAAAGGGAGACAAGATTGGATTAGGTTTGCAAATATCCTTTAGGCCCTGTGGGCCATGCTGCTCATGGACCCAGCTGGGATCACGTGGAGCATGGGCTAACTAGTCCAAGGCAAAGCTGTTTTGTTGGTTTCAGCAGATGTGCAGGTGGGGAAGGAAAAGGTAGTGAGCTGGCTCTCAGTTTGGCCTGGGGTGAATTAAGCGGGAAGAAATGGGGAGTGGTGAGGGATGCATGAGGTGGAAGCAATTGTCTCCCTAAGCTGCATTGTTAATCCATCTTTGGATTTCTCTCACTGGGAGCACATGCTGCTGTACGTATGCAGAGGTGTCTCCCTCAAGCCTGGTACTGTCCCAGAAGATCCATTTCCATGAACTGCAGCGAGATGCTGCATTCGACCCCTGAACTCCCCAAATGCCCACACTGCCTGTGTGCTGCCTCCTTGTCTGGCCAGAGTGACCCAGGGGACTGGCCAGGTAAGGAAGCCCAGCTTTGAGGAGCAAGGACTGGCTTGGTCATGAGTCTCATAGGCAATATGGACATGTCTGACATCTGCCAACGGGCCAAACTCAAGTTCAGCTGGTGACAACCATAGCAGCTCGGGCAGGACTTATGGATCAGTGATTTTCTGCTGCAGGAAATGTTTTCCAGCCCCAAGCACGCAGCTCTGAGGTAATGCTGCTCTTTAATAAGGGAAAAAATCTGCAACCTTGGATGTTCTTCATATTCCTCATTACTGGTACCCTAATCATGTCCCCATGAAAAAAAAGCAAGA
The DNA here is from genome assembly GCF_001604755.1 of Lepidothrix coronata. Taxonomy (NCBI): domain Eukaryota; kingdom Metazoa; phylum Chordata; class Aves; order Passeriformes; family Pipridae; genus Lepidothrix; species Lepidothrix coronata. Next base: position 1,688,893 of record NW_016690304.1, read on the forward strand.
TCCTTTAACACCTCACCTGACTAATTCTGCTGCTGTTATTCAGTGCTGCTTTCACACCACTTCCCAAGCTTGCCAAGACACCCTTGAACCTGTTTAGAAAAGGTTAGGATGCTAATTAAGAAAAGCTATTCCCCCCACCCCAAACCTGAGGGAGAAATGTAAAAAAAGCACGTGAGCTGGGGTTGGATCCATTATTCCTCTCTCTTCTTTTCCTGTGTTATGAAATGTATGTCCCACTTTTCCCCAGGGGAATACTCTGCTCCTGGAGGGCCTGTGTGCCAGTGTGAATATGGGACAAGAGGTTAATTTGTAGCCCTGTGATGCACGAGCTTTCCCTTTGCACAAATATTGATCTAAGGCTGTTCAAATATCCATCCTGGCTGTAATAGCAGCAGTGTGATATTGCTGCTGGAGATGCACAAGGACATTGGAGGGGAAGGGAACGGAGAAAGGAAGGAGAGATGGGTCGAAGCTGTGGGTTGGGCAGCTGTGTTCTCGCCTCTTCCCCTCCCTTCTCAACTTAAATATCTTTTTATTGACATTTGTCTCACTGGGCCAAGTGCTCTCTCAAAGAAGAGGGAAGCAGCAGTACTGTTCCACCCTGGGCATTCATCAGACAATATTGTTTCACCACTTGAGTTGTCCGAGCTGCCTGGGTAGTGTTTAGGAGGAGGTTAAATAGAGCTGTTGAGTCTTAGGCAAATAAATCTCCCTTTGCCAGCTCAAAACAGAGGAGACCTCCCACTCTCCTGCCTCTTCCCTGGAAGGAGAGCAGTCAGATCAGCTCCTTTGCTGAAGGAGCATGAGCAGGGCTGGTTCAGTCCTTCAGCAGCACAAAACCAGTCAAGCTGAGGAGATGTGGAGGTTTTAACCCACTCCTGTGGGTTTTGAACACACTCAGCTTTCGGCAAAGCTCCCATTCCCCCTGCCCGGTGGGCTACGCCTCACTCCACGCCAAAGCTCTCCAGAATTCCTTCTCTGTGAATAATAATGAAAAACCTTTGTAAATTAGCTGATTAGTCAGCTCCCCTAATTAGCTAATTGCTCTGCTCTGCTTTCATTTGTGCTTTCCCGTCGTTTTCCCAACCTCAAGTTGAAGGGATGAGTGCGCACGTGGCTGCACCGAGATCTTATCCTGCTTTGAAGGCTTTAAACTTGCATGATTCAGCCGTGTTGGGCTGACACGTGGCCGACCTTACACAACTTTTCCCTTTCAACTGCTTTGTGTTGAGGGATGTACCTGCCTCCCGTGCCAGGGACCGGCGAGTCTCCAGTGCCGGTTACGCAACCGTTCCCTCCTCCGTCCCCGCTGCTGCCAGCTATTCCCGTTAAACTCCAACCCATCCTCCTGCTTCATGTGACGTCTCATTGCCTATACAGATCCTGCAGGTTTTCCCCAAAGCTGGAGGAGAGGGGATGTGTTGTCTCTCAAGATGTGTCCTGGAACTGGTGAGGTATGAAGGCAGCCGGTATCAGGATGTCACACCAGGTGTCCCCCAAACACAAGATCCTGTCTCTGATTCAGGCAACAGAGTGTTCCTGGAAACCTGTGTAAGTGCAGTAGTGGCGTTGCTTCTAAATACTTCCCCAGCTTCCCGTGATTTGTGGATCAGGGACCTCCTCACCCAGAAGCGCTGTGTTTGTACATAGCAGCCTCTGCACACACGCTCTCAGCAAGAAAAATCCAGATTTTTTTATGAACTCTTACGAGCTTTGGGAAGGCACAGATCCTCTGTTGAAGAGTCCCATGACACAGACACACGCCGGGTATAAAAATAGCTCGTTTCGTTTGTTCTGAGCTGGTGAGTTTCCTCTGATGGCCCTAGTCCTTGCTCCAGGAGAGATGGAAACAGCTTTTCTTGTGATTCTCGGATCTCTTCTGGGATCACAAACATGTTGCAACAGATCTCTGTTGTATCCGTTTCCAAGGCTGAGGAGCCATTACCCAGCTAACGTTCCTCGTTCCTTTGATCATCTAGTTGCCAGCCTCTGAAGTTTTCATTCTCTGAATCTCTGATAGTTACCCTATAACCTTCAGATGGGGATGGGGGGAACACAACTTCATGGAGAACTCAAGGCTGGGCCAGTGCTTTCTGCGTTCTCCTTCGCTTTTTGCCCTTTGCAAGTGTTTTCCTTGATCCTCCATGGAAATTTATGAGCATGGTAGAAACCCGAGAGGATCAAGGAGAGGAGGCTGTCTTGTTTAGGGGGGCCCAAGCAGGGAGACTGCAGGGGGAAAGTTAATGGATTGTGAAAGAGAGAATGAGAGGTGTCAATGGGAGAGAGATAAAAACAGGGGAAGTGCCAGAAAAAGAGCTGATAATCTTCAGGTGGATGTTTTTATGTGGCTTTGGCTGTCTTCCATGTTGTACAGCTCCTGCTCCTTCTGCAGGGAAGGTGTGGGAGATGAGCAGGCAGGGCTGATCACACCGTGGTAGAGACCTTTCCCTTACCAGGAGTTGCACAGAGGAAGAGTGAGTTACATGTTTACTGTCTTGTTTTTAATGGAAGTTTTTAATGTGGGAAAGCACAACTGCAAAGACCAAGTGCTGGTTTTATTCCAGTAGCATAATGGACCCTCTTCTGAGGTGTTTCAGGGTGGCTATGAGTGTTATCAGCTGTAGGTGACATACAGAGGTTGTTAAGCAAGGAACTTCCTCACCCCATACCTGGTGTTGGCTTTGAAGGCACTGTTAAGTTGACTTTACTCTTTTGCTGCTGTCACATCATCCTCATGGAGGGCCCAGCAAGCAACTGAAACAACGATCCCATCTGTAATCTGGGGCAGGATTCTCCCCCCACCTCCTCCTGCCTTTCCCATTTACGGATAGAAATGAAGTCTGTGGTATGGACCCTTAAGCTGGTTAGACACTTGAGACTTGGAAGTCCTTAAGCACATTAGCAGCTGGAGGTCCATTATTATTCATTGAATCTCTCCGGGGCCGATTGGAATCCTCCTTTTAATTGTCTGCATTTCCCTCTGTCCTTTTATCAGGAAAGAAAGAAAGAAAAAGGGCGAGAGACAATCGTGTTATCTCATTACCCATCCCAGCCCCCAGAATGGGACGCAGGCTCGAGTCTGCTCTTCCCCTCCAGCCAAAGGAGGGAGCATTGCCCATTTTACATATTAATGGCAAAATGACATTCCCCCCCCTTATATCTCCGTTAGCACGCTGCAGTTAATAATTCACATTTCATTAACACGTCTGTGTGGCCTTACGGTGCTTCCCTTCTGTCAATGAAGAGATATTGGTAAGGCTTAGAGGAGTGGGAATTGGGGCAGGATGAGCTGAAACAGCTGCTAATATCACTCAGGCTGGACTTGAAGCAAATGAGCTTTCAGAGTAGGGGACTTTGGGGCACTCCTCTGCATATTTACCACAGAGCAAAGGTACTGGGGTCACAGCTCCTCAACAGCTTGTAAAGAAGCAGAGAAGGTCCACTGGACTGACCAACAGCAGGAGAAAACCTGGTAATATCATCCCATTGGCCAAGCAGGTGGACTAGGGCAGGAGAACTGTTGGGGATCATGAGACCACAGGCAATTCTACGCCTGGCTGTGGTGATACGCTGCAGAGGGGAGGGAGCTGGGGAGATTCAGACACCAAAGCCCATCTGAGCAGCTGTCATGGGCAAGTTCTCCCTCATCGCACAGCCCTCCTGGAGAGCAGGACTGCCCCACTCTTGTGGGCCAAGCATTGAGCTAGTTCCCCTCCCAAAGCACCGAGCCCCTGGCAGGAGCAGTTCTGAAGGGGGTTAAGCGAAATCCACCTTCAGAGAAGTTGGCCATACAAGTCCTGCTGTCAGCTTAAAGAATTTTACATGAGGAAACTTGTCTCCTGAGTTTGGTTTTCCACACACTGAAACATTAATCAACTTTTGAACCATGTACCATATGAAATATTCATCTTTTCTTCTTGTGAAAAACAAACCAGAAACCCCAGCTATCTTCAGAGCTGTCTCGTGGTGTTCCATGCTCTGATCCTTTAGGAATTGCTGTGTCATTTTCACCTAAGTTTATTCTGTGATTGCTCGAGAGCGAGCGAGCTAAAAATCACTTCTAGAATGACTTTACTGGTGTGCTTGGGTTTGAGAAACAAATGGATTTTGGCTTGGAATTTGCTGGCCAGACACAGGCTGGTTATGTTTCCATTAAAAAGAGAAAAGGGGTTTAATGCCATTTTCAAACTTAATTTCAGGGGGAGCCAATTCATGCTGTGATCCATTGGCAGGTGATTTCTTGATTAAAATGTTTGAAGCTTAGATCAGCCATCCTTGAAAGGGGAAAGTCCATCCTGCTGGTCCTTTAAACTGGTGGAAAACCCTTCCCCGGTGGGCATTGATGTCTTACAGGAAAGGCAAGAGCCGTGAGACTTGCAGGGATGATCTTTCCTTTCACAGACATGGGCAAATGTATCCTGAGCATGAGAGCCTCCTCTGAAACTTATTAAACTATGTGCACTTGGAAAAGAGCCCTAATACATAACTGGGAAAAAAAAAAAAAAAAAAGAGGAAGGAAAAGCTCAGATGTAAAATGTCCCTTCCATTAGCAGACCTTAAGGCACTTCTAGAAACACTGGATGAATGAAGTCTCTTCCTTGCCCTGTCTGGGGTAAACAAATCTATCCCGTCCTTCAGCTCGATCTTGCAGTAATGTCATAATCCCACCTTTATTACATCACTGTTGTCATGGAAATAACTGTGATTTCATAAAGTCTCCGTAATGACTTTACCACAAGATCCATTAGGATGGGAAGACGGATTGTGAAGGCTAGAAAAATGCTTTCTTTAAGCAAATGCATACTGGATAATTAGCAAATGCGGCAAGGGGAAGGAATGGAAATTGGATGGGAAAAAATAAATGGATCCATCTTTAACATGGGCTATTTATGAACATTTTCTTTGATTTGGTTTCAAATGGCACAAAGGCACTATTATAATATTCCAAATCAGCCTAGAAGTCCCATACTTCAGGGCATAGTCAGCACATGTTGAACAAAAAGCCGGGCCCTGTCCTAACTTCATCCCTCCTAAGTCCCTCAGGCTTGGAAATAAAGGTTTTGGGCTTTCACTGGTGGCCCAGGAGCCTCCCACTTTACCGTGGGACCATTTTCCTGGCTGAATGGAGGAGCAGGTTGGACACATGCTGAGAATGAGGATCCTCGGAGTTGTCCAGGTTAAAAAAGGCTTTTATGTCCCAGCACAAACCCAGCCCATCATCTCACCTTGGAAATCCTGCCATCATTCCAGGGAAAGTCTTTGGATTTGCCCGAACCAGGGAGCCTGCAGTAGGGAACCCCTCCAAGGCTAAAGAGGTGTTTGATGCTGAGGTTCTGGGCATCTAGAGGAGGCAGGTGGTGGAATTATTGGATGAGCAGGAACTGGGCTATAGAGTGGCAGAGAAACTGCTTTGGCCTGCACCCCATGACAAGGTGTTGAAGGGAGAAGGCTGCATAAACTAGGATGCAATTCCTAGCTGGAAGCTGGGCCTGTGGGTGCCCCTTGTACTGCATCCTCAAAATGCAAGCAAGTGGCTGCTGCCCATTTCCCTGCAAGGAGACACAGGCAGGTGATTGAAGGCTTGATGGAATATCAGAGCTGCCTGGATGAGAGTCCTGTAACTCTCAGCACTCCAGGCATCAAAGCAACCTTGAGCTAACAGTTAATGCACGGAGTAATTCTGACTCTGGTTTCTTCTCTCCAAGAGCATTCTGATGCCAATGGCTTATTCCTGTGTCTTTCTGCTTCCCCATTGTCCTATTGACATTTGTTTATTTTTAATTTCTGGAGAAAAATATGGTATTTGTGGTGGTGAGGCACACATTGCTCTCTGAATAGCCTGGCCCAGGCTGATGGAGGACGCTGGACAGGCTGCAGAGTGCTGGCAGTGGCTTTCTGCTCTGACCTGTGCAATCTCTTCTCTCCTGTCCCAGTGCCCTCGTGGCACAGCTGGCAGCACCACATGCAGCAGCTCCCTGGAGATGCTCCCAGCTCAGGGAGCAAGGAGGAGCAGGGCACTGGAGTTCAGGGAGGAGGTGTGGGAACACCATGTCTGGGAAATGTGCAGGCACCAGACAGAAATGCTCAACTGAGGGCTGCTGGCTCCGTGCTAAAACACCTCTCAGGGAGCAAGGGCTGCTTGTGCTGCTGTTCCCTTCGGAGTTTCAGCATCTCCAGCTCCTCTTTGCCAGCTACACCTGGCATGGGAGCAGAGATGCAGAAAAGCACTCATGAGCTAATTGAAGTGGTCACATCCTAGCCAGTAGCATTTCCAACATTAGCCAAGTTTGATCTAAAACTAATCTCCCAGTCAGGACAAATCTCCCCTCTGCAATCCTCTTATTATATTTAAATATGGAGATCCAAGGACAATCAGTGAATTGGGCCATGGTGAGACTTGTGGGGATAGCTCCTGAAGCCCCTGGCACTGCTGGCTGGAGAGAATATGAGGCTTTGGTGACTCCTGCATTCCACAAATCTCTGTCTCCTCTGAAGGGCTCTGAGGAGCTGAGTAGCTGGAGCCCAGTTCAGATACTTAAAGTATCTTGAGCTGATGGTCTGACTGTTCCTGCTGGTACTTGAAAAATACCAGCTAAGGAAAAAAGCCCTCTGGTAGGACTCAACACAGATATGTGATGATCAGTGAACATTATCTTGTTAATCAGATCTTGCCTAACTTTAATTGCCAGCGCTGTTACTAACTTCTGTCAGATCCATGATGGAGGCATAACATGAATTGGCTTTGAGAAATAACAACTTTTCATGCTTAATTATTGCTGCCAGTCACGTGCAGCCTCTAATGATCTCCTGGGATGTCTGCCTGGAGCGGGAAGAGAAGGTATTAGCCCCTTGTCCTGGCTGGGCTCCAGCTTTGGCTGTGCTGATTGGCCAGGCAGAGTTCATACCATGACATCATGGAGGGCTACAATGAGAGGTTTAGATTGGATATTGGGAAAAATTTCTCCATGGAAAGGGCTGTCCAGCCCTGGCACAGCTGCCCAGGGCAGGGGTGGAGTCCCCATCCCTGGAGGGATTTAAAAGACATGTAGATGTGGCACTTGGGGACATGGGTTAGTGGTGGCCTTAGCAGTGCTGGAAGAGTGGTTGGAATCAATGATCTTACAGGGCTTTCCCAACCTAAACAGTCCTGTATTCCTCACTTCATTCTGGCAGTGACAGAGCAGGGTAATGTGTGCTCTGAAACACCTGTTGCAGTTCATAAAACCAGTGTGTTACAGGGGGGAAATTATTCCTGCCAAAAGCGTAGTAAAGCAGGTGACTGTCGCTGCTGCCAGGGCATGGAGGAGATTGGCACAGCTGAGATGGGAATAATCACTTCACCCCTTCCCATGTAAATGCCTGAGCCATACCTGCAAACCAGCTCCTGGACACTTCCCAAGTTGCCTTCAAATGCTTTGCTGGAAAGCAGCAGCATCTCAGTGCTGACTCACCAACAGTTCCACTGTCTGTGGACCAGGGATTGTGGATGCCACATCCTGGCACTCAAAGCCAGCCCTGCTTCCTCTTTCATTCCTTCTGCAGGCTCCTGAGGTGGGTTTGGGACTCCATGGCCATGGGGCCATGGAGCTTTAGCACAGAGGATGGTCAAAAGAGCAGGTTGAGTGGTGGGGTTTTTTGCCCAGGCTTTGGATCCGTGTTTCGTAATAGGGCACCGGTGAAAAAAATAACTTGTGTTTTCATTTCTTCAGTTTAAAAAAAATATTGTTCAAAAAACCCCCACCAAACACATAAATCAACTGAAATCAGGAACAGAACTCTGCTTTTTGGGTAAAATGAAGTGTTTTCATTCATCTTGAAGGGTTGGTTTGGGGGTGTGATTTTTCAGTTGGCCCAGGGAACCAGGAGACCTGTTACAGTGCTCTGGTAATGACGTTCTGGGATCTAGAGAGCAGGTATTGACACCTCACTCCCTTTTTGTGTCTGATCCAACCCCTGCAAAAGTCAGTGGAAAAAAATGGCTTTAATAGGAGTGGGACCAAGCCTCTAATGCCGTGTTTTGTTTGGGGCTGGTTGAAGGACGTGGGCATCCTTTAGGCTGCATTGTGAATAGAGCCCTATTTTGACAAACAGAGCTGTCTTCTTACTTTCCTGAAGTCTATTCTTGGGCAGCTCCCAAATAACACCCATTTATTACGATGGGCTGCTCAGGGCTGCAAGTTCTGCCTCTTTATTACCAGAATGTTTTCACCTTTAAACACACACTGCTTTTGATGAGGTCTGTAGGGAATGCTACTTTTGCCAGTGTGGTGATGTCTCATGTAGTAGCCAAGGAGCAGCAGGACAAGACATATCCTGTCTCCTTGGCTGCCCATGCTGTCCAGAAGAAGAAATCCTTCCACTGTAAGAGGTGTCCCTGCACCATCAAGCCCTTGCACTGCTTGTTTATGTACTCACCTTATTAGCAGTGAGAAAGAAGCCTTTTGGCAAATCACCAGAGATTGAAGAGCTGCTCCCTGCCAGGGTTGGAGCTGAAAAATGTTTCAAACCAACTCCTGATCTTGAACTTACCCTGCTGTGCTCACTTCGGAGCAGCTTTGAGAGGCGGACGCCTTCTTTACCACGTGCAGATGAGTTGCAGATGTACCCCAGTACACAGGATAACTCCACAGAGGGATCAGACAAGCTCATATCACTGCCCTAGTGCTGTATTTCTATGATAGCTTCACAGCATTGGTGGTGTTCGGTGTCACCCTCTCCACTGAGAACAGATAGGTATCACTTCCTCGTGGCTCCGTGGATGCAGCTGAGCTCTTGACTGCTTTCTCCCCGTGTTTGAATGGACTTGGACCGTGTAATTTGCAAGGCACCCCTTAGAAAGAAGTAAAATATTACTGCCATAGGGAACAATCAGGTGTCCAAGAGTTGCCATGTGTTTTTCCTACATACGTAGTTACCCTCACAGTCCTCAGTGTCTCCATAAAGGACACTCTAAGTCTCAGTGGGATGGAGAAGGGAGAAGTTGGACAACTTTTTTTTCCACAGGATGAAGTTAAAAATTTTTCTGACTTGTCTTTTTTCTGGACTAAAAGCATCTGGCTGCTGCCATGATTTTTGCCATTAGAGCCTCTGTTCTAGGTAAGGGAAACAACCAATGCCCCTGCAACTCCCTTCCCTCTCTTCACCTGAAGTTGTAGAAGCTGTGGCTGCCCCATCCCTGGAAGTGTCCAAGGTGGGGTTGGACAGGGCTTGGAGCAGCCTGGTCTAGTGGAAGGTGTTCCTGCCCATGGCAGGGGGCTGGAACAAGATGGTCTTTAAGGTCCCTTCCAACCCAAACCATTCTTTGATTTTAAGACACCTGGCTCAGGACTAACCCTCACCTTCCAAAGATGTGGTACGTCTGTGAATGCACTGGTGTATCAGCCCTTGAGGATGATGGGGCTAATTTGCTATGATGTTGTACTTCTATTTTCCCTATCCTTTGGTTTTCCAAGGAGCGTTTCTGCAACGCTGGAGTCCTACATTTGCTCTGAGCAGATGCAATCAACCCCCTGTCTTGCCCCGTGCGGTGACTGCAAATGGAAGGAGCGGATCAGGGACATTTCAAGTGCAGCTCCCAGCTTGTGCAGCAAATACACCAGGCAGGGGGTCAACCTCACGGATCTGAACAGCCTCTCCTGACCTAAACCTCAGGCTGGGCTGTGAAACCAGCTGAGACTTGTTCCTACAGCACCGCAGGCTTGGAAATCAAAGCCAAGCTCCAGGGAGAGCGTCGGCTGCGTTCAGAGAGTCAAGAGGAGCGCGGCTGGCTGGTGGATCTGATTATCCTGACACGCCGCCGAGCCTCCCACCCTGCCAGTGCCAGCAGGGAGAGCGTGGGATCCTCCATCCCTGAGCACACCGCCCTCCCGCCTCTCCAGCCCTGGCTCTAATCCCAGCTGCTCCAGAAGCACCCGCCTGGGTTTATGCTGGGAGAAAGATGAGGAGGAACTGAGGGGCTTGATTTTTCCACCACCACTTCTCTGCAGAGGGACAACTCCTGGTGTGTAAGCTCGAGAGCTTTGCCCACATCTGGGCTTTGGAGGCATCGCAGCCCCGAGGAGTGCAATCCTCTCCTTCTTTTCTTTTCTATTTTTGTTTCATCACCATTTTCAGGACTGAGTGGTAACAAGCAAGTCCCCAAATAACCCGGTCTTCAGCAGCAGCATTACTTTTCCACTGCAAGGGAAACCTATTTCTAGCATAGTTTTTCCCCGTGTGTGTCTTGCACAACCCTACAGGAGGTGTGGGCTGTTTTCAGGGGTCTGGGACAAGACCCAGAGCAAAACAAACCCGTTGTCAACCGGTCTGAATTCAACCCATCGGGCTCACCACCCCCCCACCCCCAGTCAAAAGGTTGAAAAATCCCTGACCTGGAATCTCGAGTGCTGTAAAAAGCCATAGGAATACTCAGCCAGTGAATTGTGTGAAAGGGGATTTGGCTGAGCAATAAGGATTCAGACAAACTTGCAGAAGTGGAAGTGTAGCTTAACGGCAGAGCCGGGTTCATTTGTCAAGCCCCTTTCTGCTTCTGTACTTAGGAGAGTGAAACAATAATTGGGAGCAAAGCTTAGGTTAATCTACGCTGAGAACATGATATTCAGTAGCTTTATTAAAAGGAGGGAGGGGGGAACCATGGGGCTGCTTTGGCTCCTTTCGGTTTTCAGCTTCATCTTTGATGCTCACTAGTGTTGGAAAATAACCCCGTTCTGCACTGACTGTGTGGGGAAGGAATCTCAGCTGGAGAACACGGAGCAGTCGCTCCCTTTCAGACCAGCCTCCTAATTGTGCAAGTGCCATTAGACAGCCTTTGGAAGAAGGCTCCAAGGTGTGAAAGCTGTTTTCCCTTCGCAGGCTGAAAAGGCCAGCGTGGCATTTGCAAAGCCCTGGTGAGCATCGTCGGCGTGAAATTTCTCTCTGTCCTCTTTTTAAATCCAGCTCCATGCCAAGCTGTCCCTTAGCATCTTGAGTTCCTTTTCCACTGCAAGCCATGAGAAACCTGGCTTCTCCCTCTTGTTTGCTCTCACAGCTGGCTGCTTATTCCAGCCCAGATCTTTAGTGAGCCTGATGCTGTCTTTTCCCCATATGACCAGCCTTGCGTGATCCAGGATGCTTTGCTGGGTCAGTGTTCTCCCAGGAGCAGAAATAAATGCCAGTGTCTTCCAAGTCAGGTTGTTTTATTGAAATAGAAGTGGACGGGAATATATCAGGGGCGTGAGGAAGGCTGGGTGGAGGGAGGACACCCCTGTCCCCACCCTTCCCCCTAAGTCTGGTCAGGCTGCACTTGCACCAAGCTGATAAAGGGCTTTCTCAGGCATTAGGTAATGACTCAGGATGTCCCTGGGACTCTTTGAAGGAATTATAGGGCCATAATTCACAGCTGCTGCTACTGGAATTTCCATACATACAAGCACCTGTCAGGTATTTATTACTTATGTATTTTTATACCCACCTTTATAATAAGGAAAGAAAGCCTCCAGCTGCCTCTAGTGACCTTTTAATCACCTAGGGACACCTTCAGCTAAAAGCCCTACACCTGAGGTGACAAACACCCAGCCCCTTGCTCGAAGCCACTTTGCTTGATGTACTTGTGTGAGCTGCAGGACTTGTTCCACAGCATCTCACCCCTTGTGGAAGGAAAACACAGCTCTCTGTCCTCTATGCCTGTAAAGAAAGCATTTCTGGACTTTAACAGGTGTGGCAATGTCTTTCCTGAGGCAGGAAAAGCATGGCATGGAGTAATGGTTCATTTAAAACACCTCAGGTAGTTACTTGGGTATCCTGTGTGCCAGTTGGTGTGAGGGTAGAGCATGGAGGAAGGCAAGCTGGCTGCAATTATGATGTTGGGATAAGTTTCCCCTCCTGCACAGCTTGGAAGAGTCCTTTTGGTTGTATCAATACCGAAGGAACAGTGAGGGATCAGTGCCAGAATCACAGAACACGTCCATGGAGGATGGATGTTTCTGTTCTAGCAGTGCTAGTTTCCAGTGTGGTTGGGGGAAAGGGTTAAACTTCTTTGCAGGCTTTCAGAGGAGACCTTGCAGGTCTCCAAAACCGAGGCAGACCAAGTTATGCTCCAACAGACACCCGGACTGTGAGGGCTGGGATCTGCCTTCCTGAACAATGCCCAAGATCAGCCAAAACAGCAGAGTTACAGCAGTTTGCTCCAGATAAGTGGCTTAAGAGCCTGAACTTCTGTTCTCGTTGTTACAGCAGGGAAATGCAGGTCTCCTTACCAGCTTGCCTGGAAGTGTAAAGAACAGAAGTAGAAAGGAGATAAGCAAAGAGCTTGATGCTCTAAAAGCCAAATAAATATCTCAGAGTCACAACAACTGGAAGAAGACATACGAGCATACAAAGAGATAAGGGCATAGGGGGTCCTGAGATGGTCTCATGCTATTTTAAAGGAAAAAAAACCCAAACCAAAACTGTTTGCTGCAGTCCCACAAACACTGTAAGAATAGACTTGTAGGTTTTTTGATGCTCTCTTCCCAGACTCCTGCTTGCTGAAGACAGATAAGTGTCTCGTGTTAGTGGAAGAGCTGGGCTTCTCTTCTAGACAAGATGGAAAAGTAGAAAAGGATATATGGGATGGAAATGGGACAAAGAGAGGAAGCTGCCTGGGAGGGATGCCCCTAAACCCTTCTAGTGTGATTACACAGCTAGTTCATCAATACCTTTAAACTTGCTGTTGCCCACACAAGGAGGAAAGTAATGTTTAACAAGACTGTTTGCTACATCCAAGTGGGAACTGGTAACCAAGCTTCATGTGACTGAGTGAAATCACTTCAGTAAAGGCCTCCTTCTTACCCAGAGAGACTTCCCATGTGAATTTTATTTCCCATTTGGGAAATAGAGAATAAATGGGATTAAATTCCCACTTGCCGGCATTACTGCTCCTCACCTGGATTTACCACTCATGCATTTTTAGAGCTTAAAGCAAGCACTGCCATTCAGATAATGGGGGTGAAGTTTCAAACAGCTCTGTGCAGGATCTTCTGGGATTCCAGATTGTTAGTGGGCTCCAGCAGTGATGAGACAAATTCAAGGAAAGGGTCCAGCACGGGATATTGAACACAGAAGCTGAAACACAGCCTCTAGCTCAGCGTATGGAAAGGGCAGGCTGCTGGGAGGGTGGGTTTGGGGGAATAATGATCTTTCCTTGCTGTATTTTTATTCTCTTTCCCAGTATTTCTGCTGATAAGCACAGCTTGGGAAGGATATGGGTTGGATGGACTTGGGTATGACACTGAGCAGCCGTACTGAGGTTCCTTTGGTGACAGGGTCACCACCAAGCTGACAGCAGAGAAGGGTCCTGCGCTGGCCCTTAGGCATCCCTAGGAAATTGAGGCAGGTTTCTCGTGCGAAGCCACCTCCAGGTTTTCGTTCCTCCATCAGGCACAGCTGTAGCTCCTGGGAGCTTCCTGCTCAGCCAAGAGCCAGGTTAAATTCAGTGTTCCTGGGAAATGTCTCTTGATATATTTTACGGTTTAATATTTGTCCTCTGTGAAGCATCTTCCTTTCATGCTAAATGTGCACCTATTATATGCATGGCTTATTTTGAAATTCTTAGAGGAGGCTGGAGGCTCAGGCTGTCTGTAGCACAGAGGAATGCATCTCTTCAGCAAGGAGGCTCCCAACTTTAAAGAACTCTCAAGCTTGGGAGCTGGATTTTCCCTGTGCCTCCCGGGTGACTTGGCTGGAGGCTACATGTGCAGGCTTCTCCCAGGTACAGGCCACAAGCATTTGCAAGTTCAAGGCCAGAAAAAATATTTTGGAAGGGCAGTGTGTTGTTTTTTTCGCTTTATGGGGGAGGAATTTATCTCTGGATTTGTAGATGTGACCTCCTGCAGTTACTCTGAGGATTTAGGAATCTTATCCCACTGTCAGTAATTTTTTACCAAGTTGTAAGAGTTTGATTTTTCTGCTCTTAAAGCCTGGCTTATTATACACAATTGTTATCAGCTCTGGGGTCCTGCTAAAAGAAGAAAAAAACCCCAAAGAACCAAAAAACCTACTCATTAGATCCTAGGTTTTTACTTTGCCAATAATAGTTTGGGATTGATTCAGGACTGGAGGTTGTAGATGCCCCATCCCTAGAAGTGTTCAAGGCCAGGTTGGATGGAGCCCTGAGCAACCTGACCCAGGGAGTGGCATTCCTGCCCACGGCAGGGGGTTGGAACTAGAGGAGCCTTAAGGCCCCTTCCAACCCAAATCATTCCATAGTTCTATGGTTTTATTACAGAGCTTCTCCAGCGCTCCTGAATTTGAGAGAAAGCTGTATTCCCACCTCCTGCTGACACCACAACACCCAACCAGGGTTTTATCCTCTTTATTCCAGAGGTGGGGCGTTCTGGAGGTAGCTCATTGGGATATATGAGCAGACATGGACAATGCTGAGAGGCTGGTGGTCCTTCCTGGGTCCTTCCCCCCACCTCTTGCAGGATCATCAGTCCATGGAGGATGGATGTTTCTGTTCTAGCAGCACGGGAATGCCAGTGCCCTGCAAACCCCTCTGATGAATGAAATGACTGAGGGATGATGTTGTTCCAAAAACAAGTGGCCACAGTGGCTGGCACTGACACGCAGCCCAACAGCTGATGGGTGCCCAGGGGAGAAAGGGGAGGGAAGGGAGAGGTGGAGGAACTGTGAAAATGCATCCCTTGGAAAGCAAATCTGAGCTTGGAAGAGTACGAGCAAGAAGGACCTTTAGTCCTTTAATAAAACTGCAGCTTAAGAAGCCACCTGTGGAGGGAGGATCCCTTTCAAAATGTCATTTCCCACAGAACAAGCTCCTCATGGCACTTCACTGGTGAAATACCTCTTGCTGTGGTAATGTTGAGTTTGCCTCTTTGGGTGTTGAGAGCATCCAAAACCAGAAGGGGGAAAACAGGAGTTAATTTGAAAACACCAGTCCCTATTTCCATGCTCCCAGTTTTCTCTTGACAAGAATCTCATCGTGCAGAATATCAATGTCTTCTTCTCCTGTGAAGAATGGACAGCCCAGAAGAAATTGCCAGGAGAAATAACAGGTACAAGGTCATGGTAGGAATCTCTTCATGCCCTGAGTGGAGATCAGGGCACTGGTTTAGCATCCAGGTGGCCTGACCAACAGCATCCCCAGTGCAGACCGGTTCCAGCTGCGATGGATTCCTGGGAAAGCACGGGGCAGGTCACTTTCCCTCACTGCTCATTTGGGGCTTGTGAGACAAATGTCGGATTTGAATGACTCGACTGTGGGCAGCCAGTGCAGAAAATCAATTAAAATACCAAGCAGCTTAGAAACAGGAGCTTTAATTACTCACAGGCAGGTCTTTAAAGGGGGGAGAAGCCACCAGCCCAGAGTAAGACCTCCCCTGCCCTTGGGCTTTTTTATCCCAGAGGATGATTCCATGCAGTGCTTTCTGCACATCAGGAGTAGGTGCCTGGATCTTTGTGCTGAGCAGAGTGTGGGTACAGGCCTTGGCTCTTGTCTGGTGGTGTGTGAGCTCAGTGACCACGGTGGGCTCCCTGCAGGTCGTAGTGGGCTGGGGGTGGCCAGGTGGGTTTGGAGCAGGGGATGAAGCTGCCTGGCAGGACGGCCCATTTCTGTGATATGGCTTAGGCTTTCCTTCTGCAGGAAAGGCAGCTCTCTGTGAGACCTGAGGCTCAGTGGATTTGGTCTGCAAGCCTGGGGGACAAAAGGTGCCCCAGTGCAGAGACTTGCTGACAAAGTGATGGGCATCAGAGGGGAAAAAAAAAAATCATCCTTTTCTCAGGAAAGACCAGGCTGCAGAGCCTGTTTATCCTGTCTGCCTGTTTATTTGCTTTCTGCTGACTTACTGTAATATATCCAACATGGGCCTTCAGCAATGACAGGAACCACAGGGATTTCAGTGGGCCTTTAGTGGCCCAGCTCCTCCTCCCTCTTCAAAGCAGCCCAGCACCATTTGCTGGGCTGTTGCACAACCAAACCAACATGGTAATAATACCCCAAGCATGGAAAGAACAGAACAGAACAAAACAAAGCATTGATGAAACTCTTGCAGGCTTTCCAGATGCCTGTCCACATCAGTGTCCTGCTGGGAAGTACACAGAGCGAAATAAGGCTCAGTGGGAGCCAGCCAGGGAATGGGCTGAGCTTCTCTTCTCCTTTCCCAGCCTAGTGGAAGAGTCTCGGGACACAAGGTTGCTCTGCAGGATGTGCTGCTGGCTGCCAAGAGAAGGAGGGGGCCTGGTTTTATTTTTATGTAACTCTGGAAAGGCAAGACAAGCTTCCCTTTATGCTCTGCATCAGAAGTTTGGATGCACAAACTTTCAGCTCTTCTTCCTGACAGCTTTCCTGGGGAAGCTGACTGCCCCCCATCTGTCATTCCCCCACCCCAAAAGGAAACAGCGGGATTTGAGATCTACACTCCTCATCTAGAGGAAAAATAACAATAATAGTAAAAAAGGAATCTGCCTGGAGAGAACAGAGGAGACTTCTGTCTGCCTGCAAGGAGGAGGAGATTTAAAAATATTCCCTGTTGACAGAGAGATGAGTTATTGCAATCCCTGAGTAGCCTGGGTGGGGCAGAGCTGTGCTGTGCAGTGTGGGGGTTTTGGGGGTCTGACAAAAGGGGCTCCCACCAATGACTGCTGCTTTTGGTGGGACTGTTTGCTGCTCCTGGTCTGGTTTGCAGCAACACTGGTCTTGGAGAGCTCAGTGTGTCTGTGCCATGGTCTGTGGTTTCAAGTAGGTGATGGAGCCAGAATGGGGAGGCTGTAAAGGACACACACTCCTGTCTGCTGGGCCCTGTGCTGCTCTTGCTGGTCCTGAGAGTCCTTCAGCAGCTGGAGTTGTTTCCTGCTATTTGCTGTGTGATGTTCTCTGCTTTCACTTTTCCTTTCTAAAGGAAGTTTCCAGGCTTGGGTGTGCCTGGAGGCAAAGAGGTGAAGTCACCCAGGGGCTTGGGAAGAGCAGTGAGAAACCAGCCCTGCAAATCTCTTCCTCCGGGGGACGGAGGAAGACCCGAATGCACCTTACAGATTGTTGGGGTAGAGCTGGTGCTGCCGTGGGATAAGGGGGACAGGACTGTTGGAGTGAGTCCAGAGGAGAGCCACAAAGGTGATTAGGGGTATGGAACACCTCTCCTATGAGGGAAGGCTGAGAGAATTGGGATTGTTCAGGCTGAAGAAGAGGAGGCTCTGGGGTAACCTTATTGTGGCCTTTTTGTACTTAAAGGGGCTTCAAGAGAGCCAGAGAGGGACTTTGGGCCTGGAGTGACAGGACAAGGGGGAATGGCTTCAAACTGACAGAAGACAGGGTTAGATGGGATATTGGGAAGGAATTCTTCCCTGTGAGGGTGGGGAGGCCCTGGCACAGGTTGCCCAGAGAAACTGTGGCTGCCCCTGGATCCCTGGAAGTGTCCAAGGCCAGGTTGGACAGGGCTTGGAGCAACCCAGGCTAGTGGGAGGTGTCCCTGCCCATGGCAGGGGGTGGAATGGGATGAGCTTTCAGGTCCTTTCCAACCCAAACCGTTCCATGATGATTTTTTGGCAGTGTCTCCTCCTGAGTCTCTTCCATGTCTGCATGAGGGACATGGGATGTGCAGTGCCCAGACCCACCCCACACTGACTCTTGTGCCCAGCTCTCACAGCTCAGACCTTTGGAGGTGTTGTTTGGGCACCAAGCAACCATGTACCATAGCCTTGTCCCTTATCCAGGGTCAAACCACTCCAGGCTGCTCCCAGTGCCACAGGGACTTGTTCATTGCTGTTCCTGCAGAGTGCCCGGGACATGCAGCCCCATCAGAGCTGTTGTGTAAACGCCAGCTAATGAAGGTTCCCATGTGCTGGAGCCAAGAGATGACATTGCAGAAACAGTCTAGGTCAAAATAAATTGCTTTCTGGCATTCTGAGATTATCTAAACCCTTATTTTTTCCCAGGATGAAAGGGAACAAAGGCTCTTGCCTGCTCAGGAAAGAGCTTGGAATGCCGTTTCTGTGAGCTTGAAGAGCTTATTAGGGGCGAGGGTAAACAAAGAGATTTGGGGTTAATTTACACAGGAGGGGGAGGAGGGAAGAAGAGGCTGCTGTTTTTTAAAAGCTGCCACTTGTTCTGTCAATACGAGCAGGTTCTGGTTTGGGTTGTCACAGGCAGCAGTGTCTTTTCAGAGTATTGACTGGCAGCCCTCGGTGGTTTCTCTAATGGCACATTGATCTTCCACGAGTCCCTTCCAGCTCAGCAGCTGCCCAGTGGATTAGAGCGGTGGCAGCGTCACTGCTGATGGGGTGAAGGGGCTGTGACTCAGCCTTGGCTGCTGAGGGGGCTTTTTTTCCAGCATGGGGAGCCCTGTGGCCTTCTTCCACTCAAGGGCTGTGCTGTCACTGTGTTCCTCAGCTCTCACTCCCATCTCATCTTCCTCCGCTCCCACTGTTGTTTGGCAGCAGGTGCCTGAGCACCTTTGGAAGTGGAGGGCGTTGGGTATTTTCAGAGCTGGCAGGCTCTGAATCCAGCAGCAAATCCCCATCCTGGGTGAACACAGCTATTGGCAGCTGGCAGGAGCTGTTGGAAGCTGTTGGTACCTCTGATGGTGGGACTGGTCTCAGCCTTCTTCTTGCTGAGGTACAAAACCATACAGAAGAAGCAACTAGTCAACATAGGTGTGGATTAAAAATCATTTAAAAGCTATTTCTTTGCGTAGTAAGTGGGTTTAGTGACCCTATGTTGGAAGTCTTTTTGCTTTGGGAATGTCTTCTCTGGGATAGGTGTGCCTGGCAAAGTGACTTCTTTTCCAGAGCAACGTGCTGAGCCTCCACAGCCGGGCATTTTCCCTGAAATTTCAGAAGATCCTCATTTTTTTCACAGAATCATGGCATGGTTTGGGTTGGGAAGGGACCTGAAAGGTCATATAGTTCCAACCTCCCTGCTATGGGCTGCTGGCTCTGGAGTCAGGAGACAGAGGAGCTTCCTAGTCCTTGTAGCACAGAGAACTGTGCTGTAAAAGTTTGGCAATAGGAAGGACATATAGATAGAAACTCAGATTTTTTAATTTTATTTTTTAAAAATCCTAAGGGTTTGAAATGCTTGAAAGTTAACCATAGTGGAAGCCTTTCTTCTCAAAAGACATGTAGTTCCATGTTACTGCTGTCCATGGAGAACCAGGCCATGAAGGCAAAATTCCTTATTCTCTGCTCTGAGCTTCCAAGTTGTGAACTGAATAAAATCCTTCCTTCCTGTTTTCCTGGGTTTTTTTTTCTTTTCTTTCTCTGGTTTTTTTTTTCTCCCTATTTCCCTCCATTTCCAGTTTTTCTTTATTGTTTGTTTGATTTTTCCTCCCTGAACTCACTTTACCGAGTGCTTTTCTCCTGCTTGGGAAATAAAGGAGATGGATCTGTAGCTTAAAGATAAATCTTTAGGTCCCTGAGCAAAAATCAGTTCCTGCTGGGGGGGCTGGCAAGAGCAGCTTGGGGGGGTGTTTATATCCACTGGAGCAGGACAGACCTGCCTTTCCCCCTTGGAAGGATCATTTCCAGAGGAAATGATCATTCTCATCTGATGCAAAATCAAGAGTCCTTTGATTTATCCATGCAATAACTTGTTTTAGCAAAGAAAAATCTAAAAACTTTCATTTTCTTCTCCCCCTTCCCCTAGTTTGTAATAGCACAGCAGATTTGCTTGTTGCTCCAGCATCTTCCAGCTGCCTGTGGGACTCCTGAGAGGGAAAGGCCCTGCTTCCCACCTTACTGTGTAGAGCTGTGTGCCTTGGTTTAACAGCAAACATCTGCAGCTTCCCCCTGTTCCGTGGCAGAGCTGTATCCTGCAAGGCTGGAGCATCCTGGACCAGGAGGCTGAGTTGCCTGGTCCCTTGCCAGGTGAATTGGCAGGAAACTGCACATCACTCCTTGGAATTCTCTGTGGGGTTTGATGGATGTTCGCTCTTCAAAAGGTTTTGGTTCTGTTTAATTGTCAGGTTTTGATGAGCAGCCACTTGGGCAGGAGGTTTCACCTCTCCTGAGGGAATTCCCAGGGCTGGCAGGAGCCACAGGGGAACAATCTCTTGAGGGTTTTTTTTATCCCTAAATTTTGTATTTGGAACAAATGCTTCCATGTGGGCTGAATCTTGATAAGGGTCATCACTTGGTTGTCGTTATCTAATGGTAAATAGTAAAAGTTGGCTCTTCCCACCCTCCACCTTGGGCCGTGTTAAAAACAACCCCTTAATTTTGTCCGTCAGTGCGTGAAAACTAAAACCTGCTGGGGGACTGGAGCTGAAAGTCACCTCTTTGGTGGACTCAGAGCTTCCAGAGAGAATCCCAGTTCTCATCCAAAACTGATAGAGAGAAAATTTCCCTAGGAAATAGCGGCCTGGGCCGGAGAGCATTAAACTGGAACTTTACACCAATTAATAGCCATATAATTACAACCCGTCCCCTCCTACTTGCTGCCGACTTCCCCATGTAATTTTCTTTTAATTTTTGCTTAATAGGCACGCAGGAAAGATTAGTTACTCAGCGTGCTGCCTGCATTTGATATGTAGTAGACTCAGCAGTAAGGAAAACTGAGACGTGCTCCATCCATCCTGGATCAACCTTGTGGAGCAAGGAGAGTGCTGGAGGGACCAATGGTGCTTCTCAGCTTGTCAAGGGATGGAGAAACTTAAGGAAAATGGAGGGAAAAAAAAGTCAAGGCTGAACAGAAAAGGCAGATTGGTGAGTAGAGCTGGGGGCTGCTTGTAACACGACCATGGATTTTCCTCACTCTTCCCCCAGCCCCTTACTCTGCTCTGGGTCTGTCATAGCACCCAGAACACTGTTCTTGCTCTTTTTCACATCTGAAATGCAAAACTGGCATTTTCTTTGTCCAAAAGAGTCCCCCTCTCCCTTGCACAGAGAGGAGTCATTGGCGCTGGCACAGGTTGCCCAGAGAAGCTGTGGTTGCCCCATCCCTGGAAGTGTCCAAGGCCAGGTTGGATGGGCTTTGGAGCAACCCGGGACAGTGGAAGGTGTCCCTGCCCATGGCAGGGAGTGGCACCAGATGATCTTTAAGGTCCCTTCCAACCCAAACCATTCAGTGATTCTATGATTCCATGCAAGCCCTGATGTAAAAGGCAGAGAAACTTCCCCCAGCCACACTCTGCCATAGCAATTCCAAGGAGGGGAAAAAAAAAAAAAAAAGAAGTCAGAATTGGAGACTTTCAGGAGCATTAAATTAAAACAGTGCACAGGGTCTGTTTTGGTTCCTGGGCACGAACATGGTCTCAACTCTCCTCTCTGCCTGCTGTCTGATAACAGTGGTACCCCCCCGGCTGGGCTGTGATATGCAAAAAAGAGGGAAGGAAATAAAAAGCAGCAGCCTTGTGTAGTCTGGTAAATGTGATTTCAGGTGTCCTAGCCTCTCTCATCAGTTCTGTTCCCTGGCTCCCAGGAAATTAATTCTGCAAAAGGAAAACCCCAAATGTCTGAATCACATTTCCCTGGAAGTGGTGGGAGCTGAATTGCACAGAGGGTCCTGCACAGGGAGCAGGGATTTCATAGAATTGTGGGATGGTTTGGGTTGGAAGGGACCTTAAAGCTCGGTTGGTTCCAACCCCCTGCCACGGGCAGGGACACCTTCCACTAGTCCAGGTTGTTCCAAGCCCTGTCCAACCTCGTCTTGGACACTTCCAGGGATGGGGCAGCCACAGTTTCTCTGGGCAACCTGTGCCAGGGCCTCCCCACCCTGACAGGGAAGAATTTCTGCCCAATATCCCATCTAACCCTGCCCTCTGGCAGTGAGAAGCCATTCCCCCTTGTCCTGTCCCTCCAGGCCCTTGTCCAAAGTCTCTCTGGCTATCTTGGAGACCCTTTAGGCACTGGAAGGGGGCTCTGAGATCTCCATGGAGCCTTCTCTTCTCCAGGCTGAACAATTCCAATTCTCTCAGCCTTCCCTCACAGGAGAGATGTTCCAGTCCTCTAATTATCTCCCTGGCCCTCCCCTGGACTTGCTCTTGTCGTGTCCCCCTTATCCCAGGGCAACATGTTTTCCTGCTGTTCTGCAGGGTTTGAAGCCTCTCCCTGCTGCACTTGTTAAGGTAATTAGATAACTGCTGCCAACAAATACATCCATTTAATAAGTATGCTAATTGGTATTGACCAACACGTGGCAGGCACTTTGTCATGTGCCAATTAGGAGTGCCTAAGAGCTGCTCAAGATACGAGGGGCTCATCATTAGACCTCTGGGTGGGGAGCTGAGGAGATTCAGACTGCCAGCCCAGCTGTGCCGGCACCTTGTGCCCAGGCAGGACCTGGCAGGGATGGGATGAGCACAGGGATGTGCAGAGTCCTGATAATCAGTCCTGTGAGCACACAGGGCCTTGCCTGTGATGGATTTATGTGATCAGTATCAGCCATGCACGGTGTTTTTATTTATGCCCCCAGGGGCCATAGGAGGTGGGATAAAACAGTTGGATTAAGGGACCTGTTTTTACCTGGGTACATGAGGCAGGGGCAGGGCAGATCAAAAAGGACCATAGCTATGGAGGAGAGTCCTTGGAGCTCAGCTGGACGTGGTGGCAGAGCTTGTGCTGTGCACAGAAAAGGGGATGAGTGGTCAGCCACAGCTGCTCTCCTTTCCCTAGGATGCTCCATGCTGGCCCATCCTCCTGCAGCCCTATTTCACCCAGTGTATTCAAAAAAGTGAGTATTAGCCCCTTCCTGTTTATTCCTGCATCAGAAATGTGCTACAAAAAGCTCTCCTTTCCCTATTTTTTTCTTCTATTATGTTCCCAGGAAAACTTATCTAACCAGCTCTCTTCCCCAGGTATGAATTCCCAAGGGCACACGCCGCTGGATAACCAGGCAGAGGGGACAAAAAATCCCTTTACCTCCCATGGCAGCAGGCACTGACTGGATGCTGTGTAACTCAGACCCATGGGGCAGTGCCAGCTAAAATTCCAGCCAAAACCAATTGCATGGCAGAGCAGTTCATCCGCCCCAAATTCCAGGTGTGCATCTTGGCTGTCGGCTTTCCACTCCAGCAGCACGGGGAGTGGGTCCTGAGAGGCCCATGGGTGGTACCACTTCAGTGTTGGTGTGGCCCGTCCCTGCACAGCCAGAGCTGCTTCCTGGGGTGCTTGGCTGCTCTGCTGCCCCCACACTTTTGGGTTTTTGGCTGTGGGATGTCCATCACCCCAACATGAGTCCCGCTCCCACACAAGGCTGTTTCCTGTGGCACTTGGATGCTCTCATTCGCCTGGATTGGTTTATTTATTGCCACCATTAATTAATTTTGGTTGGGTAGGAAGGACATGTCCCCTGAGACTGTCTGTGTGCTGGAGACCATTACTGCATTGGTGTCTGGCAGTGTCAGCACACAGAAACCCCTCGCTGCTCTCAGCCTGGCACAATTAATCAACTGGCTCCACTCAGGAGCCACAGGGCTGTGTGTCCCTGTTTTGTAACGAGGCTGGCCCTGGATGGCTTTACTTAAAGCCCTGTTTAGAGTAAAAAGTTACTGTTAGGACCCCAGAGCTACACCAGACACACCATCTTTTCCTACGAAGGAGCCCGGGCATTGCATGGAAAGGCCACCCAATCCTCCAGCTGGTACTCAGGGGTTCTGTTCCCATCTTCTGCTGTGTGAAGGCTCCCGGGGCTGTGAGCTGAGCTGAAAAGCCAAAGCAGAAGTTTGCGCTGGTCCCTCTTGTCTTGGCCCAAATTCAGCCTCTGCATCCTTTCTCCAGGCTGTGCCACCGTCTTGGCACACACAGCTGGTCCTGGAGCACCACAGGAAGCATAAAGGAGCAGGAGCTGGTTGGTTTTATGTGCTATCAGGAGCACATTTCTCAGAAATACAGTGACCTAATCTCACTCTTATTGATTTTGAGCTATATATATACACACACACGGGGACAGGCAAGCACTGCTGAAAATACAAAATCCTGTACTCCTGGAAGGGCAAAAATTGTTTCCTCCAGGTTTGTTTTCAAGCCTGAGGAAACAAAGGAGCAGGCAGAAAGCCTGACCCAGTTCCTGATGGGTCTATGAAACAGCTCACTGTTCCCAGCCCCAGCAGTCCTGCAGGAGCATGGTCCATGTTGTGTTTAAGGAGTGCTCTTTCCCAATCCCAAAGCTATCCAGCCACCCAAAAGCATCACTCGGTGTTATTACTGCCCCCCTCCCTGGAATATGCAAAGTGGAAAGAGAAAAGCCCCAGAAAATTAGGCAGAGCAATTTATCTGACAGGTCAGTGCTCTCCCTGATAAAGGAAAAAACAGAGTTTGTCTCGTGGTCAGGGTGACACTTTGCCACAAAAGAGGAGCAGGGAGAAGTTAATTAAACTCTAAAGAAGCCATTTATTAGGAAAGGGAAGTAAGACATGGCTTTTCTTCAATACCGGAGAGAGGTTCATTATAGAGGAAAACCATCCTTTAGCAGTTAATAAACTATTTTCTCCCACCTGGCTTTGAGGGATGGCTAATGGAGTGCCCATGGCTCATTTTAATGTGCACTTTTCCAAGGTGTCCATGGCCCATTGGCTAAAAGGGTTTAGAAAACAGCTGTTTCTGAAAACTAGGGAACCAGAGAGCTTGGCAGGTCTGTAAATGAAGGCAGAGCCTTTTGGTGCAGTGTTTTCCAATTGCCATTTCTGTTTCCAGTGCTGCTGTGCTCTGTTCCTGCTGGGGCATGTTCTGTCTCTGGGAAAAAAGGACCTTTCTCTACAGGGAGAGCCAGGAGTCACGTGCAGAGCAGGAGCCCTTGTTGGGTACTGGCTGGAACACACCTGGAAGGCTCATGCTGGCAGGGACAGCCTTTTCCAGCTGAGGCCTGACACTTTAAAGAATTCATTGCCATTGGATTTATTTTTTAAAAACAAAAAACCCAACCAAACCTGATTTTGGATGACAAGCACCCAGACACTGAACCAGTAGCTACAAAAGCCCCAGCATGTCCTCGATGAGAAACCATTTAAGTTCTGAGTCTGGGTTTGCTCCCAGCTGCTCTGGGTTTACCCTGGCAACTCTCTCCCTTTGGGCTGGGAAACTAAAACCTCTTGTTTTCCCCAGGCTCTGAAATCACCCACTTTCACAGGGCTGCTGGTAAACACCACAGTTACAGCTCCAGGGGAGAATTTACAAGGAATGGAAAAGGCAAGTTATTTTAGAGAGGCTTTTTCTCATTTCAGCTTGTTTTAGCCATGCTAAAATTCAACAACCTTGTTATCTATAAAGCCAGGGTGTGTGACTTTGTCACCTGCACCCTGCTGCCCTGTGGGTGCTGCCTTGAGAAGATGCTTCTACAATTTTTGACAACGTAATACCGACAGGCATTTCATTGTGCATCAATCCAGTTGCATCCCCCTGAATTTGGGGAATCCAAGTAGGTCCAGGGAAAAAAAAAAAAAAGAAATAAGACTGTTTTCTGGCAATGCTGAGTTAATACCAAAAGGATTAAAATACAGCCAACCTCCAAGAACGGGAAAAGGACCTTATGATATTTAGTGAGTGGATAATAAAACGGCAGATGAAATTCAAGGCTGCTAAATGAAAAACAATGCACAGGGGGAAAATCAGTGGGCTCTGAACTGGCTATTACTGCTCAGGAAGGAGATCTGAGAGTTGTGCTAGAAATATCTATCAAAATGACACTTCTGGTCCATAGTAGTCCAAAAAAAATCCCCAAAACAGGGAGGTAGGAGAGACTGAAATGGGGAATGTTACTGTGCTGCTTAATGAATGCCTGGTATCTCCTGCCTGGAGTAATTTGTGAGTAGCTTAGTTTTCCCATCACACAAAAAAAGTGGATGGGAAGAAGCCTAGAAAATTATCCACAGAAGGCAAGGATTGACAAAGGCAGGGCCAGGCATGAAATCATTTGTATTGTAAAGCTGAAGAATTAATCAGCAATGAAGGCTTTGTTCAAGAAACACTTGGTATCGGGAGTATCACAGAATCCTGGAATGGTTTGGGTTGGAAGGGACCTTAAAGACCATTTAGTTCACCCCCTGCCATGGGCAGGGACACCTTCCGCTATCCCAGGTTGCTCCAAGCCCTGTCCAACCTGGCCTTGGACACTTCACTTGTTGAACTTCATGAGGTTCACACCTCTCCGTGTGACAGAGGGAAGATCTAGAGAAGTTCCAACCAACAAAGGCAAACTCTTTTGCCAGCAACCAGTTAAAAAGTAGGACTCGTTGCCATGGGAAATTTTAGGTACTGGAACCTTACACAAGCTCGGAAAGTGGTTAGATATTCTCACAGGAGAAAATTAAAAAAAGGATGCTGTGCATGATGAGACGGTTGTTTCTCCCCATCCTATTGCAGAGCAGCTGCCTGGTGTGACAGGACAACAGACCTGCCCTGTGTCCCCAGTGGTCCCATCCAGCTGGTGGCTTTGTCTCTGCCTTCTCCACCTCCATCCAGACCTGCTGAGCTGCTTTTGGAGAATTCTGAGTGGACTGATTCCCTGCCAGGCACCACCTCTGGAATAGCTTCATTTGCCAAGCATGGAATTCGACTCCATTGTCATTTGTTCATGTGTTCTGTGAGTATTTAAAGCGCATGCTGAAGGCGTTCAGGTGTTTTCCCTGCCTGGCCGGGCAGGGATAGGTTGGATCTGGGTCTCCTGCTCTGCTGGGGAGCTGAGACTAGCAGTGCCCAGCCAGGCTTTAGCAGGCACAGTGTCCTCAGAGCTGGGAGGTGATCCTTCACCCTTCAGCAGAGCCCGGCTGCAGGAAATAATCTGCCCAATGGTCCACTTTATGGCCGGGCAGACAGGCTGAAATTCACGGCCACCACTTACCAAAGAATAATGAAACATTTCCTGAGACAGCAGTAAATATCTCCTGCCATGACAACACTTCCCAGCGCCTCTTCGATCCAGGGAAAAGGTTTAAAACTCAGCAAAGTGGGAGGCTTTTTTTTTTTTTAACACCTCTCTGCTTGCTAGGTGCCCTGGCTGCTCCCAGTTGGGACTGAGTGGGGGCAGCATAGGATGGGGTTTGTGGCTCCCTGGGGAGCTGCAACTCTGAGCAGGTGCTGGGAGTAAGTTCCTTTTCTGGCTGGCTCTGTGTGCCATCCTTCCCGGCCCCGATGCTGATTAAAACAACATGAGCAAGGAGCCATGAGCAAGGAGTTTATCAGTTACAAGGGATCAATAACCCCTGGCTTGTATCCTTCAGTGTGACTAATGTGGGGCAGGGGGGCTCTGAATTGTCATCCCCAATCTGTATCTCTGCCCATGTGAGCGTGCAGTGGGTCGGTGTGTGAGGGTCGTTTGTCACTGCCACCTCTCCGTCCCTCTCTGCATCCATCCCTGTAAGGCAGGGGGTGGCTGTGAGGAAAACTCCTTCTCCCCAGGCTGCTGGAAAGCAAGATATTTACAGCTGCTGTCCCCTACCAAGGGGTTTTGCTCTAGCCCAGAGCTGCTCTTTCCCACTGTGAGGAGATGCTGACACAACGGTTCATCCCAGGGTCCCCTGGAAATACACCGTGCTCTCAGCACAGCCAGCTCAGCTCCTTCCCCCCAGGACAGTTTTCCAGCAGGGGAGGTGCACACTGTGGCTTCTTGGTGTTGGGCTGATGGAAAGAAAAGCCACCAGCTAGCAAAAAATTATGTCTGAGGGCCTCCAGGCTCAGGGGAGCCCAGCCAAATGTGGTCGAGTCCTCTTTAGGCAGCAGCAGGACTGACTGTAGTGGATATAAGCCAGACTATGCTGGTTTCCCTCAGGGGATGGGCTCCCTCCACTCCACAAAAACAGAATTGCAATGGCCAGGAGGACGTTCCATGCTGGGAACTCATCCTGCCTCTCCCTGCTCTGAGGAAAAACAGCCTGGAGCAAAGCACTGTTGCCCCTTGCACAGGGTGAAACCAGGAGGAGATGGGGATGCAGTAGCACCAGGCTGGGCCAGGCTCAGCACAGGGCTGGGGAAGTTATACCATCTCTGAGCTGGATGAGAGCCTAGGGACAGCCATCCTGGGAAGAAATGCTCTTAGCAGCCCTGGCCACAGAGGGAAAAGGAGGTGTTTGATAGCAGAAGAAAAGCTGATAGTGGAAAAAGCGTGGGGAAGTGATAGATTTTTAAAAGCCAGCCAGTGAATCGCTGTCATTGCGGTGGTCACTTTAAAACGGATCAGCAGAAATAAAGTGGGTTTAGATGTACAGCGGCTTGGGGAAGCCTGAGCAGTAAAATGAAGCTGGCAGTGTGATGACTTGCTTGTGAGCTGGTTGGGATGCAGTCTGGGAGCATGCCTGGGCTGGGAATCACATCAGAGGGCTGCCTGCTCCGGGGTGTGCCGAGCGCGGTGCAGAGCCACGCTATGCATCGATGCCCAGCAGAGCAGGAAACCTCCATGCACAGCCTGCACTGGAACATTTCAGCCCCCCACATCTTCCTGCCTTCCTCAGAGACCACAACAGCTCTGGGCAGCACAGGGAGAGGGGTGGGAACATGCAGCAAGGAGCGATGGGGAAGAGGGAGATATCAGATGGCATCAACCAGCAGAGAAGATTGACTTAATGGGATCAGCCCTCATTTTCTTCTTATGATCAGCACCTTGGGAGTGCAGCTTCTCTTAATTAATTCCTTTGGTCTCTAACACATGCAGCTGAGGCCTGTGTCCCATCAGTAGCTGTTTGGACTGGTGCCTGTGGGTCAGGGCAGGCAGGGAAACAGTGCAGTAAGTCAGTGCCAGGTACAGAATCTCAGAATGGTTTGGGTTGGAAGGGATCCTAAAGCTCATCTAATTCCTCCCCACTGCCATGGGCAGGGACACATTCCACTAGACCAGGTTGCTACTTCTACAAACCTCTTCTCAAGTGGCTTGGCCCTCCTTTGGCAGAGAAAAGGGCTTCAATGGGTTTTAATAACTCAGGAGGGAGGACTTTTCTTCCTGATGTTGTTAGAGGTTGGTTTGTTTTGTAGTGTTACTCTGTTCAAGGTACAGGGGGGTGGCAATGGCTATTTCATAGAATCATAGAATGGTTTGGGTTGGAAAGAACCTTAAAGTTCATCTTGCTCCACCCCCTCCTATGAGCAGGGATACCTTCCACTAGACCAGGCTGCTCAGAAGAGCTCTTCTTAATCCTGCTTGGGAAAGATTGAGCTCTTCCACAGGACACTTGTGGAAGATTCCAAAATCAGCACCTATTTTGAATATGTTTGGTTGTGATGTAGAATTTTCTTGCTGGCTGCATCAGTGGGCTGAGACCCAGCCAAACCTCACTTTCCTTGCTGTGGTGCGGCCATGAATTGACTGGCTGGTGGGGAAAAGTGTTCCCCTCAGTCTCCCATCAATGGTTCACTGGGTTTTTAATGTGAAGCAGAAAGAAAGAAAGAAAGAAAGAAGGAAGGAAAGAGCTCTTGGTATCACTCAGCGTTTTATATGCCTTTGGTTAAGTTGTGATTGCTATCAAGGCTATCGAAATCTCCAGAGGCTGGAAATCAAGGTGAAAGCTTGCTTTCATGGATTATTTCCAGTCACTTTTCTTCTGGCTCTGCTAAAAATAACGCAGGAATAGCTTTCTTCGAACTTTCCTGTTCCCTCCCGGCTGGAACAGAGAAGGTCAGGAGGATGAAAGTGAAAAAAGAGTTGGGGGGAAGGAGTCAAGGCAAACTCTTCTCTTGTATGGGTTTGGATGAGATTGCTTGCTGGTTTGTTTGGGTTTTTTCCTTTCATCTAAACCTGATTAACTTTCCTTCTGCATTTCTTTCCTTTAGCTGATGCAATGGGGAAGGCTGAGTGTTTCAGTCCCACTGAAGCCAAAAACTTGCTGGTTTTAACCATTTCTTTTTGAAAATTCATTAGAAGCTTCCCCAAAACTAGACGCTGGTCTGACAATATTGCCCCCTGTGTTTTAGGATCCTTATCCAAGACCTCAGGATGATGCTGTGTTGTGTATCATGTCTGGATAGTTGACTTGCTTTCCCTTGAAATATGGATTTTCTTAATTACTGGGTTGGTGCCTAAATTTCCTGCACCTTTTTAGTCTGAAGTGTTTCATAGGCTCTAACAGGAGATAATTGTACCTCAGGAGACAGCCAAGGTGTTATCTCAGGATGGACATCCAGGG
Organism: Lepidothrix coronata; assembly: GCF_001604755.1. Taxonomy (NCBI): domain Eukaryota; kingdom Metazoa; phylum Chordata; class Aves; order Passeriformes; family Pipridae; genus Lepidothrix; species Lepidothrix coronata. The sequence continues at coordinate 1,718,904 of NW_016690304.1, forward strand.
GAGGAGAACTCCTTGAGGCCACTCAGGAGTGGCAGAATAATAACTTCTCCTCAGAAAAAGGGAAAAATAAGCGTCCTGGTGTTAACCACAAGTGGGAACTCATTGCAACTGAGAAATCCTCATATGACAGGGATTTCAGCTCATTACAGGACTGCTTCAGTCAGCCACAAGTCATGGAATTGTGATGGCATTTTTCAAGCAAGGGGATAATGTGCTGTTGTTTCCTTCAGATGTTCATTAGTGGGGTAAATAGCAGGGGGCCACTAGATGTCCTCTCCTATCCATAAGCTCGTATTTTAATATCCTATCTTAAAAAAGGATCTTCCTCCAGAAATTCTGCTTCTGGGCTGTCCAAAAGACACCCAAAGAGCTGAGTCTCCACACAGAGGAGGTGTTCCTGCCGTAGATTTGCAGCAGGTTGGCCCCTGTGGAGCCAAGAGAGCCCTGCTGCTCCCACAGGGAGGCTGTCACAGGGGCTTCCTTGGGTTGGTGACACCTGCAAGTCCCACTTGGTTGTTGCTTATTGATATTATTGCCCACCCACCCCGATGCCTCGACAAGCAGGGAGTTGGTGCCATGTGTTATCCCAACCTTTCCAAGAAGGGCTTTTCAGAAACACCTCCCAGGATGCAGGTGCTGGGAGGATAACCCTGGAAAACCAAAAGGGTTTCTCCAAGGCTTGCATTGCAAACCCTAACTCCGGCCAGGACTTGCTGAACAAGACATTACAGGCTTTTTTCCAGCTTTCCAAGTGGGGCAAAGCCAGAGTTTCCCCTACTCCGGGAGCAAGTTCCAGGCCCTGCTTAGGTTTTGAAGCAGCATCTGCAGATGTGTAAGAGAAGAGGGGCATTGAGGGTGTTAGAGATGGTCCAGGGAGGACTAGACGAGAGCAGCGGCTAAATCCTGAGGCAGCAGTAATCCCCTCAGCTGTGGTGCCCTGGGAGGCACCGAGACATAGCCCAGCACAGTGGGAGAGCATCCCAAGACTGCTGGGAGTACCAGGAGGGATCCCAGGGACCAGCAGCCATCTGAGGGATGGGTGGAGGCAATGCCAGGTGCCAGGCACAGCTGAAGGGACAACAGCCAGACGGGCAAGTTCTGGGGCTCTTTCAGCCACCGGCTTCTATGTCACTTTGGGACTTCAATAAAAATGTATTTATTGAAATTTGCTGTGCCAAAGCCACATGCTGGAAGCAGCAGATACATGGCAGCTCAGGTAGACTTTGAAAAAGACTTTTAAAAAGCAAGATGGGGAAGCGTTTTGGCAAAATTTCTGCTGAAAGGAGGAAATATATATTTACATGTATAGATATAATCCATCAGCTCTGCCAAAAGTGTGGTCCCCCCTGCTTTTTAAAGAGAAGGAGAAGAAGACCCAAAGCACAGCTGGCAGGTAACAGAAGACAAATACAATGCTGTATTTTTGGGGGGTTAAGCATTGCCACCGTGAAGAGTTAAGCTGGAGCTTAACTCCAGTATGTTCCCAAAGATGAGAACCAGACAGGCACTTACAGCATAGAATCCTGGAATGGTTTGGGTTGGAAAGGACCTTAAACCTTATCCAATACTACTCCTTGCCATGGGCAGGGACACTTTCCACTGGACCAGGTTGCTTGAGAAGGCTGGATCCAAATCCCTGTAGCACAGCAGTGAAATTAAATAGCATGATCTTGTGATATGGTGCTCTCCTCATCCTTAGACCAGGAAACATTATCTTCATAATAATTTTTTATGTCATTCGAGGGTGCAGGAGTGTTCTTTTATATTTACTCATTTTCTCCTGTCTCCTAAGTGAAATGCTGGCAAGCACGGGAGGGAACTGATCCAGAGGCTCGTGCTCACATCTCGAGTGTGTAAAGGAGTGCAGGAGTGCAGCAGTGTGCTCGTGCTCACATCTCGAGTGTGTAAAGGAGTGCAGGAGTGTTCTTTTATATTTACTCATTTTCTCCTGTCTCCTAAGTGAAATGCTGGCAAGCACGGGAGGGAACTGATCCAGAGGCTCGTGCTCACATCTCGAGTGTGTAAAGTAATCCAAGCACTGATGGGTTTGCTAAAGACTTGGCCTTGAGGGGATGTTCAGCCTGAGATCCTGCTCGGTGGTCCCAAGCCCATGGATCATCTCAAGTGGTCACTCCAGCTGTTTGTTATTCCTCATTGGTAGCGTGTGACTGATCACTGGAATTACCCGCTGTTGCTCCTGAGCTCTGATTAGATTCCTGCAATTTTGGGAGAAGTGGGGATAATAAATAACAAATCATGAGGAGAGAATAACAAGTGCCTGTTTGTGCCAGGGGATTCCTCTTTACATGCTGAAATGAGGATTTCTCTGCTCTTGCTCTCCTCCACCCGCTACTTTTTATTAGTGTGATGAGTTTGGGTATGCTTTCCCACTCAAGCTGGAAGCAAAGAGCTGTTTGCAGCCTGAACATGTGTTAGCCAGGAGAGCTGGAAACGCTTGGAACAGGTTGCCCAGAGAAGTTGTGGCTGCCCCATCCCTGGAAGTGTTCAAGGCCAGGCTGGATGGGGTTTATTTGGCCAACTCTGAATTCACTGAAAAGTCTTAAGGAGAAGGAAAACCAAAATGGAAATAAAGCTGGGGGGAGGAACCCAACCCTAAAGCTTTTTTTTTGTTCTACCAGTTAAATAAAGAAACAAATACGATCAGCTGGGTAGAGAAATGAAATTAAAACAGGATTTGCTTGACGTTGCTGCTTTTTTGCTGGATTTTTCTCCTGGTGCACGGAAAACGCCACTGCTGACATAGCACTGGCCGTGTCAGCAAAGGCTGGGAATATGTTGGGTTTTTTTTTTCCTCTGGTGCTCTCTGCCTGCTGCCATCAGCCACTCAGAAGGAGTCACCTCCTGTGTCACCCCTGCTCCAGTGTCCTTTGAAAGGCAGCACTGTCACCTCTTCAAAAGTGAGTGTAAATCTGAAACTGTTCTACGGCTTTGCTGGAGCAGTGCAGGGAAGTGTGGTAGGAAAGGTAAAGTCAGTGAGGCAGGGAGATAAATTCCCTTTGCCTGCCCATCAAAAAAACCTCTGGTGCCCACAGTGCCAGCTTTCTGTGCTGGGAATGAGATGCCACGCTGGAGGTTTGGGGTGGCTGCAACCAGAGGTGCCATTTTTTAAGGCTGTCCTGCACACTGAGTGTTCACAAGGGCAAGGCTGGAGGCACCAGTGATGCTTGTGAGGCAGCTCCTTGAAAACCAAAACCATCTCCAGCCCCTTTCCTAACAGCAGAGACTTAAAACACTTGCAAACCCAGTCTCTTGCATGGTAACAGCATTGCAGGCTCCTTCTCCCTCCTATTTGGTTTTTTTTTCCTCCCTTCTTATTTTCCCTGAGGACTTTTGCTTTTGAAATATTCTGTTGATTTTTTTTTTTTTTTGATCCCCTCTACTTTGGAAAAGGCCGCCAGGAAGGTCTTGTGAGTAATTTAAAGGGGAGATAAAAGAAGATGGAAAAGGGGATTGTGAGCAGGGGGATAGTGCCTGACATCTGGACTGGGCTAATGTGTGATAAGACAGGAGGGTTGCAGGCAAATCTGCTGCGCTTGATCTCTCGCCAAGGCAGGGCTCAGAGCTGATGGCTTTAAGGCAGGTCCGTGTGGATGGAGCCCCAAATCCCTGGCAGTGCCTGTGGATCAGGTACATGGAGGCCTGGGGTCCTCGCTCGGACACTCACTGAAGTTAAAAGTCTTTTCTGATTGACTTCAAAGGGATGTAAACCCAGATTATCTGCCCTGTCTGCCTTGACTGGGGGAGATAAATAATTAAATAAGTAAAAAGGAAGCTTCTGCTTCCAACCTGAGTGCCCAGAAGGTGGAAAATGTTTGTAGGATCTGAAGTGAGCAGCCAGGGTCTTGGGGGTGCTGATGTCCTTCCAGAAAAGCTTTGTGATCCAGCCAAACCTGCACATGGAGGTGATAGGAGTGGACATAAGGAAGAGCCATCACTGCCTTGTTAGTTATTGAGCTTGTTAATTATCTGGTTTATCTCAGTGCTTTTCTGTTCCTCCGAGGACTTGCAGCTGGAGCAGCTGGTTTTCAGTAAAAACCGGGCAAACAAATAGGAGGATGTTTAGATGCTGGTTTGGGTCTTCACTCACCCTTCAGCTCCTGTGGCATTGAGAGGCAGTGCTTTAACAGACTGGGCTTGCAGCAGATCCCTCACCTTGTCCCCAGCCCACAGACCTGGGGGACAGCTCCAAATCTGGGCTTGGTTTTGCCACTTAGGCCCCATTTCTGGTTTCTACTGGTCTCCTTCTGCAAAGTTTTGCTCTGTGACAGAGAAAAACCCGATGACAAAAGCTCAGCATTCGGGGAAGGATTTTTCCCATGAGTGCAGAAATCTTTGTGCAAGGAGAGCAAAGAAATCGCTGTCAAATGCACAATATCTTCCTTTCTTTTGGTCTAAGATGGGTTTTGGGTTTTTTTTAAGGACAAAGAAGGTAACGATTACCAATGGAAATAATTTGGGCTGCTGCCTGCGTTAGAGATAACTCTCCATAAGAGATGCTGGCTCGGATGTTTCTCTCCATCCACAGGTGAGAACAACTTCAAAACTTAAATCCAATATATAAAGGCAGAGAGGGAAATGTTTAATTGTCCCGACTCTGCTGCAGGCTGATAAGCTCCCATTGATTTCCTGTAGCCAAGTCTCCCGAGTGTACGTGGTGGTTTGTGTGCATGAAGGTTTCTCGCTCCTTGGCTACTTCTAATTCTCTGCTTTCTCTTTCTCCCATTGTGTGGTGAGAGCTTGATGCTTCCTCCAGAAAATTACCATCTATAGCACAATTTTTGATTTTTTTTTCATGCTTTCTATGGTCTTCCCACAAACTCTCCACCAGAGTGGGGAGAGAGTTCTCAGGAAAAACGTGCCTTCATCAAAGTGTATCTCTCAAACTGAAGCTCAAAGCAGGTTCCTATTCACCACATTCCTATTCACCATCCATTCCAGTGGTCTAATCCCTCCCAATTTCTACCTGTAAACTGAAACAGAGGGAATAACGCAAACAAAGGCACTACTCAAATGGGGATTTCCCAATGACTCGAACTATTTTGTCCTGGAGAACAAAAATATCCAGTTAACTCTCTATTTACTTTGAGGGTTTGTTGGAAAGAAAAATAAATGAACGCAGAAAGAAGGGATGGTCCAGCAAGTTTTAAGTTCATTTCTGAAAGCTATAAGCTCCAAAAATTTTGGATGTCTTGGTGGAATCTGGCTGCTTATCTTACCTGAGCCTCCAAACCCACTGAGACTTTGTTTTTCTCAGTGCTAAAAAAATGGTTTGTAGTGGTGGAGAAAAGTCCAAAGGAGCCAAAAAGGAGACAAGGAGCATTCAGATGGGAGGAGGGGGTAGGAAGAAGAAAAAGCACCAACCTCCCTGGAGATGTAATAGGCTTAGTAGTCCTGCTTGACACATGTCGGATAAAATAAAAAAAAAACAAACCACAACAATGTTTATAAGAAGATTAGCTTGAACATGGTGTAATTTCTCTGGGGACTGTCCATGGCTGGAGCTCAAACCAACAACTCCCAGAGCCTTATCAGAGTAATGAATTTCCACCTCTTTGGGTCATTAAAAATCCTCCCTCTCCCCCTGTCCCCAGGCCCCTTTCCCCACCTGAAACATCTTTGTTTTGGGGCTCATCTGCTGCGGATGGTTGGTTTTGTGCTGTGCCCTCCTTGGCGAGACGTTGGGAGTTAACTCCCTGGAAATAACCTGATGTGACTGCCTAATTTGTGGCTGCCGCCCCTCCGGGAGAAATCCCTGTCTCTGGGCAGCAGATTATCCTCAGGCTCGTTACAACATTGTTCCCAAACAAATCCCCCAGGCTTCTGCCTGGAATCACTTTTACAGTCCTGCAGGCAAATATCCCTTCGGCTGCGCTTGCCCCGGCAAAGGTGGGGATGGAGCCTGAGCTGTGCGGTGCCAGGGAGAAGGGATGTGGCCACAACTGCCTGGACAGTGGCTGGTAACCACCAGGACTAACCACTGGTTAGGTTTCAACAAAAACTGGGATTGAAATCAGGTTTCATTTTTCCCAGGGTTTGGGGGCGTTTTGTTTTGTTGTTGGGTTTTTTTGATTGGTTGAGCTTGTGGCTTCTTTAGAAAAGCAACTAAACCAGCAAATGTGAAGAGAGCAGCTTTTAGAAATTTCAGCTTCAATTCCCAGCAGGTACTAGCTGGGATACCTGTACTTCCCTTGGCTGGTTTTGCAGTGCCATGGGGCTGCTCCAAGGCTTGGTCCCTGCAAGCATTGCCTTCAGCCACTGCCACCACTTTTTCTGTGAGGATGGAAAAACTTCTGCTAAAAGGCACAGTTATCATGTTTTTAGCTCACGTCCTTTGGTGAATCAGAACAAACACACTACTGAGCATAACAGCAAAGTGGCTCTTATATATCTGCTTATTAACAGGGGTGTGTGCTGGAGAGCACACCGACCCCAAAAGCAGGATGGTCACTGGTAGCCAGTCTTTAGAGGTTATTTGGGACATGTTTGGTGATATTTTAGTGATACTTCTGGAGGAACATGTCAGGGGGGCTGGCAGGGTCAGTGGAGGACCTGCAAAACACAGAGGAGAGGTAATTCAAAGGAGCTCAGTGGTGGTGGTGTCTGTGGGGTCTGGGCTGAGCAGCTTGTGGTATTTGGGATGTTTGTGGTGTATGGAGAGCATACTTGTGGTACTGGGGTAGTCTGAGGGGGATTTGTGATATTTGGGCATTCCAATTTGGAAGGACTGAAAGACCTTATGGTTGGTGGGGTGGGGGGAGTTGTTCTGTGTGGTTTTGGGACTCCTTGAGATGCTTTCAAGAAGTCAAATGCTGTTGACTATTTTCAGAATTATTGATGGCGAGCTCCAGGCAGGTTTATTGATCCCAGTGCCCCAAAATGCACCTGCCTGTTGTCCACTGTCTGCAGCACCATGGGAGGTTTACAGGGACCCAAGAGGGGTTTGGTGCTTGCCAAGACAAGGTGCAGCCTCAACAGCCCCAACTTTGAGCTGCCTGTGTGGCCAGCATGGCCAGAAGCTGTCTAGAGACAGAGGGCAAGCTTTGGAGCCATCAGTGTTTTACCCGGGGTGTGAAATGCCTGGATCCATCCTGGAGCAGCTGGTGGAGGAAAGATTCCATGCCAGCAGCCAGCACTTGCATTCCCGAACCTTCACTCACTCTGGCGGGGTTTGGGACATTTGCCCATTGCTGACAACCTGTTCCTCTGGGATTACAAGCAATTAGAGACTGTCACAGGATATCTGAGTTGGAAGGGACCCACAAGGATCATAGAGCAGGTGTGGAAACACAGCCACCCTCCCTTGGGAGGCAAAGACAGAAGCAAAGGCGAGGATCACCCCTCACCCTCCTTCCCACCTTTCCTCCTGCTCTCCTGGGCGTCTGGGGGATCCATTTCCTGCTGGCCCTGCAGATTCACATGGGAAGAACCATGCAGTCCTTGCTTTAGAAACTGCATTTGCAAGATTTTGGCAGCTATGGCGAAGTTGTCCTTGCTAGAGCACATATCCTGGGATTTGCGTGGTGCTCCATGAGAAACTCCCCGAGTGCCTGGAGATCTCTGCCCAGTCTGCCTTTGCCTCCTTATGAGTTATGATCCAACTCTTGTCATCCCCCTGATTCACCACGGCGAGGAAATTATTTATTTGGGAGGGGAGGAGCTGTTGAGGGAGATGGATTATGCATTTGTGGTTTAAATACAGAAAAAAAGGGAGAAAATACTCTTCTTCTTTCTCCCACCCCCTCCTCCATCTCCCTTGGTGGGCTCGGTGCTACATCCTGTATTTTTCATCCAAATTGAACGGTTTATTTTTATCTCTTAGAAAAATAAGCGTTAAAAGTTACAAGATGGATCACCTTCATGCAGGTCTTCAAGGGCTGGAGGGAAGGAGGCTATGGGGAATATCATGGCCGAGGGGAAGCTGAAGGAGTAAGTCAGTAATATGTGTGGAACTGAAAGGTGGCTGGACCATTCATTCCCATTAGGAAGAGGTGCAGCACCATTAATAATCATTTTAACAAGAGCTGGCCTGAGCTAGCAGGTCTGGGCTGCATTTCTGGAGAGTGAATTTTTATTTAATAAAAAAAGTAACACGGTGCATACCAATGAGAAGGGACGGCGGGGCTCACTTCTCCTACCTGATATTTATTATTGCTTCACCTGCCTTGAAATAGGAACATTTATTTGGCTAACACATATTAAAAGGGCTGCACATGCCATATTTCCTTTGCTGCGGTGCTCAAACCCCAGAATGCTTGGACTTAAAGCTCCAGGAGTGCTGGTTTCGGAGCAGCTGTAACCTTCCCAAGGAGGAAAGGACCATCTCACTGGGATGAAAGCATCCAACCGCCAGAAATCCCACGTTTTAAGGGAGGGCTGTACACATGTCAGAGGATGCAGAGTGAGGCCGGAGTTTGCCAGAACTTCTCATTTTGCTCAGGTGTGACTTTTGAGGCTGTGGCTTTGTCTGGAAAATCAGCGGAGTGCCGGTTCGGGAGATGGAGCATTGCTGAGGATTCTACCCATAAACTGAGTCATTTAAAATAGATAAGGCCTTCCTTTTTAAAGGAATAAATGAGTAAAAACCTTTGGGTCTTTTATGAAGCAGCCATCAGGAAGAAGGCTTTTAATCTTGGCGATTTAAGAGAACAGGGGAATTGGCTCTTAACCAGGCCCTCCTCGCCTACTCTATTTTTTAGGGAAAAAAGCAGCAAGGCAAAGAGCCAAACCTGAGCCAGGGGATTGGGCTGTAGGCTGGGAGGCAACTGAGAAGACTAGTACAATCCCTGCTCCAGCAGGGTAGTGGGGTGTGGGAATGGGGAGCTACGGCAGCTCTTCCTGCTTTCAAAGCATTCGTGCATCCAAATATAATCACCTTTGGCACGGTGTGCTGAGTTCGTTTGGGTGTGAAAGTTGTGGCTGAGATACCTCTGTCACTCAGGAAAGGACAGAAAAACTCTGGAGAAGGACTATCCCAGGGAACTTCTCCTGGCATGGTGAGACCACGGAGGTCCTTTCTCCTGGCACCTGATACAGTGCCACCTCTGCAGGCAGGCTCTGCTTACAGACAGACAATATTGCTGCATTAAGGTACTTGGATTTGGATAGAGGTAAGGTCTGACAGGTCTGCAGGGCATCCCAGTTTGTCTGGTGCTGCTGATGGTATGATTCCAAAGTGAGTTTAGCCAGTTTGTCCTCAGGAAACTGTGGGGTTTTTAATTAATACAGAGAAAAAAAAAAAAAGAGTGAGAACACAATATCAGCTGGACTCCTGCCACGTCTGACACCTTCATCTTCCCCTCCTGACGCTGCTTGGCCAGGCTGTCTGGTAAACATATTTGATGTTTCCTTTTCGAGATGGGCCAGGATAATACATGCTCATCTCCTGCCAAGTGCAGGGTATCACCCCTGAGATCACACACACACTGGGAACACCTTGGTGTACGCTGGTGCTAGTGAGAGTTGCAGTAACGACAGCAACGCCCTTGTTCTGGGTTAAAAAAGCCTCTCTTTTCCCTCTGAGGCAGCCTGTTTTCCTCTGTGGACCAGGTTTTTCAAGCATTAGGCTTTCAGAGGTGATTCTCCATTGCAAGGACAGTGTATCTGGCTGAAGAGAGGGGAGGTTCGGGTAGTGCCAAGCAGCTGTCGGAAATGAAAGTGATCATAAGTGCTGAGGGACAGGGATGGCTTGCTCTCATCAGTCACTGTTAAGATCTTGGTCCCCAGGTCTCACAAAGCCGAGAGGTTGAGGATTTGCTGTTTTCTTGGTGTCACTGCAGTAGATGCTGCAGGCTCAGTAGCTGATGGAAAGTGGAGAGAGGAGGGGTTACCTTCCTGGAGAACCAAGGAAATGGGGAGGTAGCTTCTCCTTCTCATTTAACTGAGCCACTTCAACCCTCTTTCCAAAAAGACCTTCTCTTGTCATAGTGCCTTTGTTTTGCCTTTAGCAGGGACACTCACAAGGGACACCCTCTTGCAGGGGTTTGTAGAGTTATAGAACCACAGAATGGTTTGGATTGGAAGGGACATTAAAGATCATCTTCTTCCACCCACCTGCCATTTGCAGGGACACCTTCCACTAGCCCAGGTTGCTCCAAGCCCTGTCCAGCCTGGCCTTGGACACTTCCAGGGATGAAGGCATCCACAGTTTCTCCAGGAAGCTTGTGCCGCCTGTTCTGGGGATTCGCTGCTTTGAGAGCACTGCCCTCTCCAAAGATTTGCTTTAAAAGAAAACAGAGTGAAAAGCCAATATCGGGGGATGGGCAGACAGGTACTGGTGACTGGAGCAGGATCCCACACGCCTTTGCTCCTTAGGAAATGAGCAAAAACTTCAATTACTGAGATTTGCGTTTCCTCTCTGCTGATCCACAGCCCTCCTGCCTTGCCCAGTGCCCCCATCTCCTATCTCATACCTGCTCTTTCCATCTCAGAGATTTTGGGAGTTCGGATCCGTCTGGTTCTTTCCGATGGAAAGATAGTGTATCACAGGCAACCCAGGCAGAGCCTCTGTGTTAATTAATGGTAATCCCTTAATCCTGGGGAGATGAGAGAGACCACCCTGCCCACTTTGTCCTCTCCTGAGCACAGAGAGGTGTCAGACCCAGAACAGGAAAACTGCCCCTCCAACACGGCACCAGAGGGGGGGGGTTCCCTCTGATTATCTGTATTTCAATAACTGAGTGTTATCACAAGAGTTTTTTCCCTCACTGTCGGTTGTCATAACCTGGTGAAACCACAAAAGAAAAAAAAAAGGGAAATTATTTCTTTAGCAATTTTAAGAGGAATTAGGGATGAAGTTTTCTAGGATGAGTTTTGTTCCCTTCTGCCCTTCCCACATTTTTATTCAGAAAGGAGCCCCAAGTGCTGAAAAGCACCTTTTCAATTGGACAATTTATCATGTTTAATCTGGAATATTCCCCAGTGTTTTCCTCCAGTCAGTCAAAACTGTTCAGCTCCTTTTGGTCTTTTTAATTTTGTGCATGTCTGTTCTTCAACACCAACCTGTAATTCCCATGGAAAATTGCATTTGGATTAAAAAAATCACCTTTTCCTCCAGAACAGTAGTTTTAATTAAAAAAACCCCCAAACATTAAAACCATAAATTGACTAGTTCTGCTTCTGATGATGCCTCTGTTTCCTTCTCCAGAAGGAAAGCATTGCATCCCAGCATATGCCAGGAGGCACCACTGGCCTGTAGGGTTAAGGCCACAGCAACACCACCTCCATCCTTACCTCTTCCATTTCCCACTGGCAGACTTTGAACTTTCAAAGTCACTGACCCAGCAAGAAACAGCAGGGCAGTGTTTTGATGGCCTAAATTTCATCTGAGTCCCCTTAGCTGTGCCTTTCTTCTCTTTAAATTGCTCTGGTTTTGTTGTATTGCCTGTTTCTGTGTTTCCCATTGTCTCTCAGCCTTGGGTTGAGGCCAACATTAAGCATATTCAAGGCTCCAAAGGAGCTTGTTGGGTCTGGCACAGGGGTGAATTTTATCCCTGGATCATGCTGACCTGGAATGCAGCTGTGCCCAGGCTGGATGCTCACACCAGCTCTGACTCCTCGGGGCTGTGATGAGGTCAAGGCTGGCAAACCTCAGCATGAAAAGGAGAGTAATATTTTGCTAAAATTGCTTCTCTCATGATGTGATGCTTCTGGGAGTCTCACACCCTTTCCAAGGATGCTTGATGCTTCCTCTTGGACCATATTCCCCAGAGTGGTCTGAGTCCTCTGCCACCATCCCCTACCCCTCCCTGTGCTCCTCAGGAGGGGAGGATTCACACTGGGCTAGAAGCTTTTACTTTTTTCTCAGCATTAGCAGGGTTGGAGGAAAACTAAAACCTGGGCTTCAAATTAAACATGAAGATGGACACCATTCCTGTTCTGTGCCATTAAAAGCCTGCTGGGTTAAACAGGTATATAGCCCATTTCCACACCCCCAGCAGTGCTGTTCCAGGTCTAATGAAACCTTTTCCTTGACCACAAAGAAGCAGGACTATTTCTCCAAAGCACTCTCTTTAATAAATCCATCTCTGCTGTAAGCTCAGGCCATCTCTGAAGGTCTCTGACCTTCCTTCGTTGCTCAGCTGCAGGGAGGCAGGATAGGATGGGATGGGGTGGGATAACAGGCGGGGCACAGTCTAAAACAATACTAAGGTTGATTTGCTGAGTGGATCCAGTTGCTGGGGGATAAAAAGGGACCCTCTGAGCAGCACTGGGCTAGTTGGGAGCTGCTGGAATGGTGGGAGTTCCTCTTTGCTGTTTGTTTTCTACAGGAAGAGCTCCAGGCTGAATTTAAGGCCAGTATTTACTATCCCCTTAAGCTTTTCCATTTTTCCTTTTAATTTCAAGAGCTAGAATAATCTGGCTTTCTGCACCTTTTCTTTCATGGCATAGGGGAAGGTTTTGGGAAGCTAGAGCCCATCTTTTTAACAGCTGCTAATACAGTCAAAGGCACCAGCTTTTCTTTCCTTTTGATGCTTGAATTTCCTTATCTTGTAGTTCTCAGAGCAGCCCTCTGGTTTATGAAAGCTGCACGTGAGAATGGCTAGGAAGCCACAAAAGATGCCGGATGGGAAGCCAGGAAAGATGCCTGCTGAAAGCATCTTGGCCTGAGTGTAGGAACAGCAGCAACCCCTCATATGGGAAGGGAAAAACAGCAGAGGAGCCTCGGTGCTGCGAGATGTGCTGTTGCTGTGTGTGTAGGGGCTGTGATGTAGATAAAACCCCAGCTGTGTTTAGCTTTAGTTTTATATGTCTTTGCATGCCTGAACCAGAAAAGGAAAGAAATGGAAAAAAAGAGCCACACATGCATAAAAAATAGAGGTGGATAAGAGCTGGGTCATCTACTCAATACTTTCCTGCCACCAGATGATTGTTCCTGGACTCCTGAGTTGTGGCTGGGAATACATTAACCTTTAAAACAATGGTATTAGAATGTTATATATTTTCTTTAACCCAAATGCTGGAAACCTGGTAAATGTGAAGGGCAGGTTGTGTTGAGTGAGAGGTCCCCCAGGCAATGGGGGTTTTGGGGGGGTTTCTCTGTGAAGGAGTGTTTAAGCCTGCTCAGTTCACTTGGAGGGGGTGTTGTCCTGGAGCCCAACTGGCCACCCAGGGGACTGGGCTCTGTCCTTCCAGGGCTTCGTGACAGTCACAGGGGCACTCATTTGCAGGGTTTATAGAGTTATAGAACCACAGAATGGTTTGGGTTGGAAGGGACATAAAGATCATCTCGTTCCACCCCCCTGCCATGGGCAGGGACACCTTCCACTAGCCCAGGTTGCTCCAAGCCCCATCCAACCTGACCTTGAACACTTCCAGGGATGGGGCAGCCACAGCTTCTCTGGGCAACCTGTGCCAGGGCCTCATCACCCTCACAGGGAAGAATTTCTTCCTCACATCTAATCCAGATGTACTTTCTGTCAGTGGGAAGCCATTCCCCCTTGTCCTGTCCCTCCAGGCCCTTGTAAATAGTCTTTCTCCATCGTCCTTGACGGCCCCTTTAGCACTGGAAGGGGCTCTCAGGTCTCCCCAGAGCCTTCTCTTCCCCAGGTGAACACCCCCAGCTCTCCCAGCCTGGCTCCAGAGCAGAGGTGTTCCAGCCCTTGGAACATCTCCATGGCCTCCTCTGTCCTCACTTCAGCAGCTCCACATCCTTCTGCCATTATCTTTCTTCCTTTTTCCTTTTTTCAAAGCAGCATAGAAACTAGCAAGGGAATGTTTTTCTTTGTTTTGTTACTGCTCAAGAAGTGACTTCAATGGCAGTGATTTGCCTGTGGCTTTCAAAGTGCTGCTCTTAAATATCCATCCCTGGTTTTGCCTGTTTTTCACAGGCAAGAGGGCCAGGACACCAAATTAGAGGAACTCAGTGTGTGCCTTATCTGCTGAGCATTTCTTCCCTTCCTGAGCCTCTGCTACTGAATTCTTAAGTGCTGATGTAGTGCTGCAGTTTTAAGTGTCTGGAAACTTTTTCCAAAGGTAGACCAGGTTCAATTTGGAAACCACTTTTTTTTTTTAATCTTCTCTTTGGACTGTTGTCTGCTGCTTTTCTGAGTTGTTCAGCAAGTTGCACAACAAAGACACAAAGAGAGATGTACTGTTATTATTGGTGGTTGTTGTTCCTAAGTCTTTATTGATTTTTATGAAAGAAATAATAACAACGTGCACGAGGTATCCAGCTAACAAAAGAGGTCCTGCCGTACTCATCTCGAATTAAATATATAGAAGCAGAATCCAACTGGGATATTGACAGGCAAATACAAAGCTTTGTGTTTCAGCGTAGAGCTGGAGTGAAAACAGGACTTTGCTTTGCCGCAGCCCACCCTGGTGAGGACACAGGCAGCATTGTTCTCCTCCACAGCTCCCTGACAAACATGTCCAAAACATCTTCTTCTGAGGCCAGAGAGAAGTGTCTTATCAGTGGGAGGGAGCTGCTCCCTGAGACTCGATGTTGGGCTGATCTGTGCCAGCTGGGGGGAACTGGGATGCCCCCAGGGCAGCAGGAGCGGGGTGTGAACCCATCCCCTGGTAATACCAGGAGACAACTCGGTCAAACTGCCGTGCTTGAGCTCACAGATCCATCTCTGTAGAGGGTTTCCAACAAACAGCCACTTGTTGTTTGAGTTTCTGGTGTACCTCTAAGCCAGGTTGGACAGGGCTTGGAGCAACCTGGGCTAGTGGAAGGTGTCCCTGCCCATGGCACGGGGAGTGGAACTAGGTGATCTTTAAGGTCCCTTCCAATGCAAACAAACCATCCAGTGATTCTGTGATCAGCTCAGGACATCCTGCCTTTCAGCAATGAGAAGGTCATGAGGAGGGAAAGCAGAGAGAAAATCTTTGAATCTGTTCCTCACAGTTGATCTTACTTTTTCCTGTTGGATTATCTTGCCAGCTCCGAGTAAGTGATGCATTCCAAGTAGGGAAAGGTGTGAGGAACCAGCTCTGACATTCCTACTGCTCTGAACTCCCTCTGCTTTAAGCCAACCCTAATAGAGGGCTTGGAAAAGCTTTCTCTCCTTTTTTCCTTTCCTCCCCTTACTTCTGCATGTTCTCACACATGTCAAGATGTAACTCACAGGAGAGAAAGGCCATGTTGCTGCTGTTCCACCTGGGAACAGAACCTCCTAGCCACAACATGAAAAGGTGTCACAGTCTTTGTAGGTTTGTTGCCTGATTCTCACTCCAGACTCTGATAAGCTCAACAAGGCTCAGGTAATGTCAGAATCTGTCACTGCCTTGGCTATACAAGGAATTCCTGAGCACGATATTGAATCACAACCATATTGAATCACAACCATATCTCGGCTCTTAAATCGTTTCCTCTAGCAAAACATCACCCCATAGAGGAAGTCCTTTCAGCGAAGACAAAAATGAAAGTGTTTATTGGTTTGAAAAGATCCCTCTGTGTGCCAGAATCAGAGAGAGAGAGAGAATGGAAGTGTTAGTGCCTCTGGCAATGCCTTCGCAGGGCTGTTTGTCATCCCGGCACAAGAAGGAGCTGAGCAAACACAAATATTAAACTAATATTTTTTGGCGCTCGGTGAATTTTGATTGTCAGTTCACGGTGCCCGAGGCAGCAAACAGGAATGAGATGCAGTATCCTTAAGCTTTGTATTCATGGCTGAGTTGATGCCCCTTTTATATTTATTTATAAGTATGTATGACTCTCAGTATTGCTATTTATCTGTCCTGTGAGGGGGAGATGCTAATGAGAGCCAGTGGCAGGACCCAACCAGGGCTGCCAAGTCAGGGAGCAAAACAGCAAAATAAAATGGTTTGGGTCCTCAAGATGCTGTCTGCACTAAATTGATGACATGGCAATTTTGTCTTTAACTGTGAATGGAGAGATAGCTGAGGATGTGCAGGATGACTGGAACAGACTCCAGGTTTCCCAAATTTCTGCAGTTAATTGTCAGAGTCCTTCATCCTACCAAGATGTGGGGCAAAAAAAAAAAAAAAAAAAGGAAAGCTGAGAACTGGTTGATCAATAGAAGGTCAAGGCTGGTGCTGAAGCTTTTGCCCAGCTGTGGGATTGAAACATGTCCTCTTCCCTCAGATGTGCCCCAAATTGGTGCTGCCAGCCTTGACTCTGAGGAGCTGGCATGGGTTTTTTTTCCTTGGACAGACACTGAGGAAATTAAACAAGGTCATCAACCCCTGACCCTTTTGAAGAGACAGAGCCACTCTTCGCACTCCAAATTGCCACAGTGTTGGTTGGGATGTACTTTATGGAGACTGTACCAATTATGTGGCTTTTTCAGAGCCTGGGAGCAGCCTGAGCTGTTATTTTCTTGAGTGAGCAAGGAAGAGGCTGAGGGGAATGAGATGTGATGGACAGCTTTGCAAGAAAACTGCAGTTAACCCAGAGTTAAATTGAACTCCCTGGGAATGGCAGGAGTCAAAGACAAGCTTTGTGTGACACAGCACACGAGGACAAACAACTTCCGAGCCCACCATGTGTGGCCTCTGGGAGAGAGCTTGTCCAGCACCAAGTTTGTTCAGATCCCAGGTCCTTCCTGTGGGGAGTTTCAAGAAAATTCCCATGTTATGCTCCTCACTCACATCTCATTCAAAAATGAGCTGAATGATGAAGAGAAAGGACAAGAGGTTCTCTCTCTGTTTCTCTTCTCAAGCCTCTCTGAGGATGATTCATCCTCCCCAAATTCCTGGCAATATCTCTCAGTGACCAGCAGCTCTATCTTGTGCTTCTGACTCATAAACTGCTGGAAGCTTCTTTGGCTGAATTCAGAGAAAGGAAAATTTCTGCACTGGCTTTGATCTTGCATGAAGGTGTTTTGTAGAGGGCAAGGGACAACCTGAGAGAGAGGAGGAGCAAAAGATGTAGTGAGGAAGAGGTAAAGATGAAGGGAAAAGAGGTAAAACCCCAAAAAGGAAACCTGTAAATTTTGAAAAACAGGGGAAAAAAAACCCCATTCAACTGATCTGAAGCCAAACAGATGAACAAAATGATGAATGATGCAAAAGTATGCACTGCGGCTGATTTCCTGTTGCAGCATTGATATTAGTAATAAAATCAATATCAATAGTTATCTAGGCCTAATAACTACACAGATCAGATTGGATTAGATGGATATTACTTCTCCTAATAACCTGCTTCTGTTGCCATTGCACACTAAGTAGGAATAGGTATCATGTCTTTTAATTAAAACGGGAGCTTCAGCACTTTGATTCACTCGTAGTCATAACTGGAAATGGCTTGTCCATACCCCAGCAATTAAATCTGTCCTGAAGGCTCCTATAAATGAAAATAAAGAGAGAATCCATTGAGAATCCTCTGCCTGACAGCCTTGGTGCTGTGGCATCTGTGACGATGCAGTGCAAGGCATTGAAAATCAAGGCAATTAAAACGAGGCTTCCCCGAGCTTTGGACCACTAAACCCACACACACACCCCAAAACAGGCTTTGCAGCAATTTTGGGAGGTTCTGACATCAGGTTCTGGGGTTTTTTCACACAACCAAACCCGTCAGGTGTTTGTTGAAGAAGGCTGTGTTGAAATGTCTGTGTCCAGGTGGGACAGGTCAGGCTGGGGGTCACCAGCTCCCCCTGGCCCCCCATAGTGTCCAGTGTCTCACCTCGGAAACCTCCTCGGTGAACTCCCAGCCTCAATCAATGCCCTTCCACGAAAAACACCAGCTTAGAGAAAACAGCATATTTAAAAGCAAAAGGCACGCTGGGGTTTATTGAATTTGTTCCAAACGGTTCTACATTCAATCACCCAGAAACTGTCTCCCTGCAGGCAACAATATCTTTTACTAACGAGTGTTCGCTGTGTGAAATAGCTCAGCTTATATTTCACAAGTTCTTTGCTATGACTCTGCACCTGCCCTGTGTTGGGGTTCCTTTCTGGTTTTTTGGGTCTTTTTGGGCTGCTTCATATCAATGAAACGATGTGCAAAAGGAGAAGGAAGTTAAAAACAAGATGTGAAATCACTTCAGGTCTGAGATGGGGTGAGGAAGGTGGTGTGTTCGCCTCAAATCCAGGCCCTCTGAGCTGGAGAAAGGGATTTGGGGCTGCTCTCCCAGTCTCCAAGTGGAGCAGGTCATGGTACAGCATTTCTATTGAGTTACAGCATGGTGCAGCCCCCTGGGCTGTGCTGCAAGGATGCTTTGGGCTTCTTCAGAGCCTGGGTGTGTATCAGCCACACCTAAATCATACACATGGGGTTTTGGCTTGCTCAGACCTGATGCTCTGCCCTCACCAGCTTTATCCTGTGTCTCTGCAGAGAAGCAGGGGAGTTACAGAGGAACAGGCTGTTCTGGGGGCTGAGGCCCTGGCACAAGTTGTCCAGAAGAGCTGAGGCTGCTGTGTCCCTGGACGTGTCCAAGGCCAGGTTGGATGGGGCTTGGAGCAACCTGGGCTAGTGGGAGGCGTCCCTGCCCATGGCAGGGAGGTGGAACAGGATGAGCTTCAATATCCCTTTCAACCCAAACCATTCCATGATTCTGCCCCATGGTGTTGCAGCACACATGGCTGCCCTTGGGCCTCTTCCACTGGCTGCCTCCTTGGTTTTAGGCTTCATTTTATATCTTTGATTATTTTTTTTTAAGTAACTGAAATACTCCTTGAGGGTGAAGTTTGCTCTTCTTTTTTTCTCCTCCCCTGTCCTTCCCCTCCCCAGCTGTGGCTGGAGTCTCTGGTGTGGGACCCAGGGAGTGCAGGATGTCCCAGCCACATTGGGGCACGGATTAACTACAGCCTTGGGACAGCTTTGCTGAAGCAAGATTAAAAACCTGGATAATCAGTTTGGTCAGCTGAGCATGGATTAAGTGAAATGTCCACCTTGCATCTCTCAGGTGACAGCCATCTGAGGGGAGAGCTGGAGGAGTGAGCTGTTCTTCTCCCTGCCCCCTTCAAACAACAGAAACTTTGGGATTTGTGTCCCTAACAAAGCTGGAAAAGGATAAAACTCTCCAGCTGCCCAGGAGGGAAAGAGAGAGACACTTTGAATTTTTTCCCTGAAATCATAAGTCACTCTAATTGTTTTCTTCTTCCCTTTTCTGCTTTTTCCTCACTGAATCCCTTTGAATGGAGGATTTATCTTCACTGGCACATGTACACAGGGCTATCACAGGCAGGGCTGTCTAACAAAACACCTGCAGAGTGAGCAGGTGCTGGTGCTGAGCTGCTCCCCACACCTCCAGGACCCCCCCTTCCCACCCGCTCCCTGCGCACAGTAGCATCTCCCACCTCCCTCCCATCAATCCACGCTCAGGAGTTGATTAGCAAAGCTGCTCAGACGAGCAGAAAGGATGGAGCAAGGCAGGGAAAAATGTGCTGAAGAGCATGGGACGTGGGAGTGGATTAACCTGAAGGGAAGGAGGAAAGGCTGCAGGACTCCTGTGCTTTGGGGCTGTACTGCTGCCCTGTCTCCACAGCGTCCCAAGGTGGGATGCTGAAGGACAGCACACCCGAAACAAGGTAGATCGTGCTCCATTGTCAGCTACCAGCCACATCTGGATTGTCCCTGTGGTGGTTTTACATTAAATATCCCTGGATGCTGCCTGTCCTCCCAAACCTGGCTGTAATTGCTGTCCCAGCACAGCCAGTGCTCCAAAACATGCAGGGTGTGGGTGAAAGGATGCTCAAAAAGCAACTGCTGGACATCTTTCCCTGAATTTACTCTCCCATCTGTGCCAGAGGGGTGCAGGGAGACAGGTACCCCACAGTGTGCCCCTTCCCCACACAGCCATCCCTGTTCCATCCCTCCTGCCTCCTTCCAGCCGGCCTGGCAGTGCATGCAGCCTAAAAACAAAAAGACAGATTGTCCACTTCAGCTGTAATTACCAACTGAAAAGGCCCAGTGGGGAAAGGAAGGGGTGGGGGCTGTGAGAGAGAGGAGAGAGAAGGAAAAGAGGAAAGTGAAAAAGCAAGAAAGAAACGCATCCTGGAACAGGTTGTATCAATCATCCAGCCTGTGCAAGGTCCCTCTCTGCTCCCTGGGAGGGATAACTGCATCCCACAGGGAGGCATCACCTGGTTGGCTGGGCCCGTGACTTCCTTGGGGTGCAGATGGAGGGTTTATGCCCTGAATTATCCATTTGCACCAAAGTGTTCATCCACCCCATTTCTGCATTCCCCAGCAAGCAGCACTAACTGGGGTTTCTTACCCTTGCCCCAGGGCCAAACCAGGCTCTTTTTCAGGCAGCATCGAGCTCTGTGGTGGCTTGGCTGGTTTATGAGCAGTCCTGCCCTGTATTCACATGCACAGCTGCTGGTGAGTCCACATGGAGCAGGGAATTTCCTCTTGTCAGGAACCAGGACTGGAATACACATGCCCACAAGAGATTTTGTTTGGGCTTCTTCTGCCACTCTCCCCATTCCATAAGTGTCCCATTCACTCATATCTCCATTTCTCTGGAGTCTTTGAGCATCATCCTCCCCACCAACTGGGTCCTATTTGTAGAGCTGTGGTTTGGCTTATATTTATTTCTTTGTTTTTAAGTGTATCTGCCTCACTGATTGGAGAAGCCGGTGATCCTTGACCAGACTGAAGAGCAGGGGAAGCACAATGCCCGTGCTCCTGGTGGTGCTGCCAGCCCTGTCCCTTCCTCCTGCTCCAACCCTGGTGAGTGATGATGAATCCTGGCTGTCAGAGGTGGCAGGTGGTGAATTAGGTGGAGAAACTGAAGCAGCTCAGGTGGCATTCCCAGAGTCGCTGATGCTTCCTGGCACTGCAGCAAGGTCCTGGGGGAGTGATGGCACAGGTCACCCAAGGGTTCAGCCAGGAGGAGGCGGTGATGATGTGTGCCAGGGAAGTTTTGGGGTTGCACAAGATGAATGTAATGCAGCCCCTCCTGCGCATCTCCATGAGCCAGAAATGTGTCCGGGGACAGTCACTTTGCCACCCTCTGGCTTCTCATCCCCTCCAGCCTCCCCCAGCAAAGCTGGAGAGGCCATGGAGTCACTCCCTGGGGGAAGCAGGGCAGGAGGCAGCATGGCAGATGGAGGCACAGCACACCCCACACCTCCACCTCAGGCCACGCCTGTGCTGCCCCTCTTTAAAATGCCAGCGCTGTCCCGTTGTTCTCAGCTAATGCCCTCTAATGGGTCCATTAAACAGCTCTGTCTTTGCCTTGGCTTCTAATTCCCCCCTCCCCTGCTCGTAATCAGGCAGCATTACCTGCTTCAGAAGATATGGTTACACTACTTAAATCTGTCCAAACAACAGCACTGAGCCAGCAGCAGACACTTCACCCTTCCTTGACCAAGCCAGACCCCTGGATGCAGGTCTGAGGCTGGCAGTGGAGTGGGAGACCCAGCCTCCTCCTTCCCTGCTGCAGTGGGTGTCCCTGAGGATACCTGCCTGTAATTAGAGCAGATTTATAGCAAATAGTTCCTCCATCCCTGCGAAGCAAAGGGATCTTTGCTTTATCTCTACCTAAAACAAGTCTTGCCAACTTGCTGTTGACCACAAGCCTTGCTGCTCTTCCAACCACACTAGCCCAAATCTTTGCTCACTGCCAGGGCAAAATCTTCCAGGAAACTCGGCAGGATATCCAGACATCCATCACTGGCCCCTGAGTGCCTCTTCAAACACTGGAGAAACACGGACTGGAGTGACTCAAAATTGATTCTTTTTTGCTCGGTACTTTGTTGGCCTTCTCTGGAGTTTGGGGAAATTTTTAATAGCGCTATTGATAACCTGACAGTGGGAATTTGCTTGGCACTTCACAGCACAAGCGCTAAAAATACAAGGTCCTGCTCCCCAAAGTGCTTGGAAACGTTGAGGGAAAGCAAATTTGGAGAAGGTGGTAAGGTCATGAAGAGATGGGGAGTTCCCAGGGGCGCAGCCAACTGAGAAGGCTGCAGGGCATAGGACCAAGCAAGGTTTCTGGGGTACACAGAGGAGAAAAGGGAGAGAAATGTGGGTCTGTGGGATGCTCCCTGTCTGCACCGAAGGGCCGACGGAGCATTGTGATTTTGGGACCCGCCACATGACCTTGGGTCAAGTAATTTGCTTTTCTCCTCTCCCCTTTCCCTGAAGATGGGAAAACAGAACTCCAGAGGCTCTTTGAGATCCAGGGGTGGAAACCATGGCGATGCTAATTTTGGTTATTTAGAGGAAGGCTAAAGGAAGATATAGATAAGGGGAGCCACGGGCCTGAGAGAGTTGGAGACGCTGCTCCACTCCACCATCCTCCAGCAGGTGGTTATTTGTAGCATAAGCAAGGACAGAAATAGCCTTTAAGACAACATGGCCCTTGCTGCAAACTTGCAGTGTGTTTAACTCTCCATTTTACGTGTCGGTTTTATTCCTAATGATCTCTGACATGGCAGGTGGGACTTCATCTCCTCCTCTCCATGCTGGGCTGTTTGCTCCTTGGTTTCTTTTTTCCCTCCCCATGTTGCTCTGTTATAATGTCACGCTGAGCTGCTAAACCCAGCTGCAGTTCTGGCAGATGACATACCAGTTCCCTCCGCTCTGGATCTGACATTTTCAGGAGCACTAAACACACATGCTTACAGATTCGAAAAGGGGAAAGAAACCCCACCACCAACGCTCTCTCCTGGCTTTATTTTGTTGTGTTGGTGTCATTTTGGAGTTGATGAAAAATGTCAGATTAATGGATCTTGAAAGTGAAACCTGCTATTTAGCTGATGAACAAGCAGGGTGATGGAACAACGTGCACGGTGCTCCTCACCGTGATGGCAGTGCCATGGCTGGCGCCTTCATGCCATGACTTCCTGCCTGAGCTGTGGTGATGATGCTGCTCAGAGGGCATCATCCATGCCATTAGGGCCATTAGGCTCTCTCTTGTCACTCCACAGCTCTGGATTTAACACACAAAACTCTAAATATTTCAGGGCTGTGCTGGCAGACACAGCAGCTCCTTCCTCCTTTGCAACCGAGGCTGTGGAGCACAATGGTTTGGGAGAGGTGATCCTTGAGGATGGGAGGGAGGGTTAACCCCAGAAGGGAGCCTGTACTTGAAGCCTGGTCTCCTGGCAGGGAAAGAAGAGGGGGGAAAAAAACTGGAAGAACTTTAAAACCATCAGCTGATATTCTGGGAGCTTTCATGCTGCAGCAGAAGAAGCCAAGGGGGATTTTTCCTTCCACGTTTATGGAAGCGGGATCAGGCTATTTATCTTTGATGAAATGCCAAGAAATGGTTGATTGTGTTCAGAAGCAGCAAAAAGATATAATAAATAGTGCTTCCTGCTCCGAGAAATGGGAGTGAGGAGCCCAGATCTGATAACTGCCTGCACACATCCTATGTTTTGTGCTGTGAGTGATGTGTCTCCAGTACCCACAGAGGATCTCAGGCTACAGGTCTGACATTTCTGCCACCTGAAGAGCTGACTAAACTTGTCTTGGGACATTACAAAACTGGCAGAGCAGACTGTAGAGGTCTTGTTTCCGTAGGGTAGCTCTGGATAATGCAGAGGGTGTGGGTTAGTTATTATTGTACAGAAGAAAAGCAACCCCCATTCCGGGGCTCACCCAACTTTGGAAAGCCAGCTGATGAAAATGACCTTCAAACTCCAAGCAAGAAGATCTTCGGACTCCAATCAAGACGGAGATGAGCTCCATGGTTGCTGTTTATTGTAGGAAAGCACCACAAAGAGAAGGCAGAGAGGGTTTGCTGTGCCATCATCTGTGGAATCAAGGGCAGGTGAAGAAGGAGGAGGAACCTCAACACATGTAAGGAAAATCCACCTGTGTCCATAGTCAGCATCACCCCAGTCTCTGTCTAATGAAGTGCTGACCCTGCTGCTGTTGGAGCTGAAGAAATGTGAGATTTAAAAGGTTGGTGTAGACAACCATGGAACTGCCCATGTGAAGGCTGAGTCAAATCCTCTGGTGGACTGAACCCCTTGCATGGCACGTGGGTGTACTGCTGGCACCTCAGAGAGGTTTGGGCTTCAGAAATAGCAGGCACAGGGTGGAAACTTTCCTCTTTCTTTCTATTGGTTTTTTTTTTTTTAAATTAAACCCCAAACAGCTGGCGTGCAGATGTTGACCTGCTTGCTGCCAGCCCAGTGAGTGGACAAGGCCACTGCTTTTTCCTTAATATTTTGCATTGAGAATTGGAAGCGCCATGTAAAGCCTAAATGCAATTATTGGTTTTTTTATTATTATTGTTATAATAGAACTGGTGGAGCAGCAGCAAGAAGGAGCAGCTCACCCTGCCTGTTCACCAGCACTGCAGCATCCCATTGGAGAAGAGGGTTTTCCCTATGCTGGCCACCCACTTCTGCTTGCACGGGAAACACCAACCCATGGCATTGCACAGGCAATCAGGTAATATTTCCCTTTTAATAATCACAGGAATTACTGCTGTCAGAGGCATGAAAGGGCCTCAGATTTGATCTCGCTTGCTCCAGCCATGGCATTCACCTCCACCTCTTGGACCCTCAGCAGCCAGACATGACCTTGATATCGCTTTCCCTGCCTGGAACATGTTTGAACATTGGCCCTGGGGATGCTAAGGAAATCATCAGAAGTACCAGCCCCACATCAAGCAAAGGGCACAGGTAGGAAACAGCTACTCGAGCGATGCCTCCTTGTTTTTTTGTAGCACTGGTGATCTGGGGGAAAAGCATTTGTTTGGAAGCTTTGAACAGAAGTACCAACAGATGCACTATGTAATAAAACCACGAAAGCCACTATTATGCTTTCAGGAAGAGAACAGAGCGGAGAAAGACTGCAGGCATTGGAGATAAACACACTCAGAATTATGGAAAGGCAATATTTAATAGTTCGCCAATTGTGTTCTCATTTCCATGCTATGTTACCCCTAGAGCTGAATTAAATATGGATTTTTTTTTTTTGTTTAAAAAAAAAAAAAAGGGCACAAAACCAAGCATCTACCATCACCAAAAATTAAAATGTTGGCTGCTGCGCCTCCTGTTTCTTACACCTGCACCAGTTCATCCCCTCTTTCAGGCAGCCTCGGGCAGTTCTTGTTCCTTCCCAATGGCTCTGTTTGCCAGGGTTATGCTGAGAGCCCAGCAAGGGAAATTGGGAATTTTTATGGAGCCTCTCTGTAAAGGGTGTGTTTCACCCTTCACACCTGAATTTTTCACTAGCACAGCTGCAGATCTAGAGAAATTCAGGCAACTTGATGGAGGGTCGGAAGATGCAGGAGGTAAAGGGCAGTTCTGAGAGCTTCTTACACCAGCTTCACCTCTAAAAGCTGTAACAGGGTGAAATCAAGGCCCATCCAGTATTTTTTTCCCCACAGTTGCTACAGGCATATTTTCAGGGAAGAATAAACCCAGGAAAGCTGATATGACTGGTCCTGATGTCACAGAATCATAAAATGACCTGGGTTGGAAGGGAGCTTGGACGTCATCTAGTTCCACCCCCTGCCATGGGTAGAGACACCTTCCACTAGCCCAGGTTGCTCCAAGCCCTGTCCAACCTGGCCTTGGACACTTCTAGGGATGGGGCAGCCACAGCTTCTCTGGGCAACCTGTGCCAGGGCCTCCCCACCCTCACAGCCAAGAATTCCTTCCTAATATCCCACCTAACTCTGCCCTCTGGCAGTCTGAATCTATTCCCCCTTGTCCTGTCACTCCAGACCCTTGTAAATAGTCTCTCTCCATCTTTCTTCTTGTCTCCCTTCAGGCCCTGGAAGGCCACAATTAGGTCACCCCAAAGCTTCTCCTCTCCAGGCTGAAAAATCCCAACTCTCCCAGCCTTTCCTCCCAGCAGAGCTGCTCCAGCCCTCTGATCCTCTTGGGGCCTCCTCTGGACTGGCTCCAGCAGCTCCATGTCCTTGCTGGGCTGGGCTCCCAGGGTTGGAGGCAGCTCTGCAGGGGGAGTCTCCTCATCTTCATGTCCCCCTATTGTCCCCTTCAGCAGTGGAAGTCATTGCCCCAAGGGGAGGCAGAGCTGACAGATCCCTCAGATACCAGGAAGGTTGGCACTGACAGTGCTGAGGCTGCTCTGGATCAGCAGGACCACAGAGCTTGTTCTCCCCTGGCTGCCAGTATCTACCCGGTGACTCTTCTCTCACACTTCCACTGTGGGACCCTCTTGTGTGACACTAATATCTCCCCAAACGTGTGTGTGTGAGCAGGTGTTTTAGCACTGCATTAACACCACAAATAAAAATAATAACCGTCCCTAAACAGTCCAGCTCTTTCAAGGAGGTACTACCTTGAATCATTTTTAAATTCACGTGAGGCAACTTGGAACTACCTCCAAAGGGCTCTCTATAAAGCCAGATTGTACTGCATTTAATACCAATGCTTTTAGCCCTCTCTTTCCTTATTTTCTTGTACTTAGATAGATTTTCCTGTAGAGGACTTTGTTGTTTGTTTTTTTTTTCTTTCCAAGTGCCTGTGCTGGCTCACAAGTGACTCAGTACTTGATCAATACTACTGGTGGCTGTTGGTACAGCCACTGATGGGAAGCCAGCAGGGAATTATTCAGGTGAAAGCCTCAGAGAAAAATCAGTCAGGGGAAGGTCGGTTAGTTTGCTTGGTTTAAACCTGCAGTGCTTTCAGAAATGGGGAGGGGAAACAGAGACAGCCAGAAAACAGATTTTGGAGAATGCCAGAGGTATTTAAATACTCAATGGAGGGAGTTTATAGTGACAAAACACATTATCAGTAAACCAAAAAAAAAGCGTATTTCCAATGCCTCTGCACTTTGCAGAAGGAAAAAGCCTGTAAGGACATAGGAAAGGCTTTTCTGGTTCAGCTGAAGAGCATGTCTGTACTTACCACAAAGGCTGTCCTGACCTCCAACTGTTTTCCTCTCCAGGGAATCCTGGAGACTGATGTGATTTCTCTGCCTAGTAACACCCAGCAGATTTTCCTCCCTGCCTTCACTGCATCCCTCTGTGAGCCCACACAAATATCTTCCTCCCCAAGATGTTCAATGTGCAGAGCAATGGTGTTGAAGTTTGCAGATAGGCACAGGGTGGGGGGTACTCAAAAACTCCTTCAAGGAGCAGATTTCCTTGTAGGTTTTTATAGAATCCCAGAATGGTTTGGGTTGGAAGGGGCCTTAAAGACCATTTAGTTCCACCCCCTGCCATGGACAGGGACACCTTAGACTATCCCAGGTTGCTCCAAGCCTCGCCCAGCCTGGCCTTGAACACTTCCAGGGATGGGACTCCTACCTTGGTACAGTCTGCTGTCCTCTTCTCCAGCATGACACAGCTTGGAGTGAGCATGAGGACCCTCCCTGCCTTTCCCCTCTTGTCCTTGGGAAGGAAGTTTATTCCTGATGTTTGCAGGTTGTTACCCACCCCCCCACCCCCCCCCGCCAACATTATCTGATGCCAAGCGATGCAGGGAGAGGTCACACTGCCTTTGATGGTCCCATGGGACACTGGAAAAGTGCTGCTCTCCACCTGGGACTGAAGCAGGTCATACCACGCTGCGGACCTCGTGCTGCTCTGCTCCGGGGATGCTCCGCTGTCAGAACCCTCCCCGGGGACTTTCTGCTCCAGCAGAGCATCCTGACCTTGCAGCTTCTAAAGGTACTCGAGAAAACACCCACATCACATCTGTGGCTGGGTTTGGGCAGCCAAAGGGAGGAGCAGGAGCTCCTCGGCACCCAGCAGACATCTCTGCTTGAGAAACCCAGTGCCTGCCAGCAATCCTCTCTCCCTGAGCCTTGTTTCTGTGTTTCCGTCTCATTCCAGCCCCACGCTATGGATGCTGTGCTCCACACCGTGTGTGCCATCCATCTTCCCAGCTATGTGCTGTCACTTCTTCCAGGAAGGGGCAGATTAAAAAAACTGGCCTGGACAGAGTTCCTTAGTTAAATGGAAACTGCTTTGGTGGAGAAACGGTGACCTGAATCCCTCCCTGGGTCTGACCACTTACAGGGGATGTTTGTACCAAGAGAGAAAAGGTGTGGGGCTGAATTTGGGGAAGCCTCTGGTGAAAGCCTTGGCAGCACAGCACTGCATCACAGCCTGTGAAAATGCGAGTGTCACCCCCAGGCTAAAGCCAGCCCTGAGAAACCTACCAGCCCAGGTGAAACCAGCCAGAAGTGACTTCCCCCATCCTCCTCGGGAGGGAAGATAAATGTCATCAGTCATCAGCCGTCACGGCTCATACAAGGCACATTTTTCTCTCCCTGGTTCTGAGCTGAAACCACTCAGGAGGGAGGGAGGGAAGGAGAGAGAAGGGAAAGCACAGGGAGGGCGAAGGGGAGCTGTGAATCCTGATAAACTTTTCCTGTCCCTTGGGTGGGTCTGTCAGCGCTGGTGGAAAAACGTGTGCGTGAAGCTGGGGGAAATAAGGAATGTGAGCACCTGAGCACTGGAAAGGCAGCCAGAGCACGTAGATAAATGGGTGCCTGGGTGAGCAGGCATCTGTGCAACATCCGGGCCTGTAGAGATGGAGCCCAAGCTCTCAGCACCTACCTGCCACTTCTGCTGGAGAAATGCTATCAGCAGGCCACTGCTGAATGCAAGCAGTGGTGGGCCATGAAGGGGGGGAGAAGCTTCGTTATATGACATAAGGCATTACAATATGGAAAATATCTAAAATTGTTAAATAATTTTAGCAAGTTGAAGCTAAAAGTTTAACATGCCTTGATAGCCCTTAATGTTTTGAGGGGCTGAAAGTCCTCCATCCCTTCCCAGAAGCTGCCTGCTCTTTTTTGGCATGGGTACCTGAGCTGAGCTAGCCCATCATCCATGAGTCCCCCACCTCAACGGCCCATCACAGAATCATTAAGGTTGGATAAGATCTCTGAGACCATTCAGTCCAGCCATTAACTGAGCTCTGCTAGGTCCACCACTAAACCATGTCCCTAAGCATCACATCTGTACCATTTTGAACACTTCTAGGGACAGTGATTCCACCAAATCATCCTTCAGAAGTCATCCCAGTGGCTCAGGAGCAAGGTGGAGAGAAAGCAGTGGGCTGGGAAGAGTTAGAGCTGGAGGAGATATGCCAGTTGGGAAGCCCAGCTTCTCACCCAGCTTCCAGGTCGTTTAAAGTCAACGGTGAGTAACAATTCCTGCACACCAGTTAATTCCAGTCGCAAAATTAATACCACTGAAGTATTTTCAGTGCAGTGGGCAGTGCTGGGCTGCACGGGTGGGCAGGAGCAGGCAGGGAAGGCGATATTCATCCTGAAAAAGAGGAACATTTGCTGTGAGCCAATTCATGATTTAAATGATTCCCCCCTGCCTCCCCCCCCCCCCGCCAATGGGGGATAATATTATGGGTCTCCTCTTTTTTGAAACCCTGGTTGTTGCTGCTCCCTGTCCCTTGTCAGGACAAAAAGAGGTGATTCCATGATCAGCTCAATTCAGACACTTTTCTTGGGATACCTGGCACCAAAAGACCTTTTGTGTATTGAACAGTCTAAGTGGAGCCTTACCCATGATCTTGTCCAGTCTCTCCTGGAGCCAGGGCAACCTCTTGGCATCTGTGGCATCCCACAGGAAGTGATCTGTCACTCCAAACCACTCCATTCCTTGGGAAGTGCTGGAATCACTATCTCTAGAGGGATTTAAAAAATATGAGGGCATGGGTTAGTGGGGGGCTTGGCAGTGCTGGGGAAATGGTTGGAGTCAGAGGGTTTTTCCAACGTAAATGATTCTGTGAGAAATCACTTATCCTCTTTGACAACATCCCCAAGCCATGGGGCTCTGCCAAAACACCTCCACCCTGCTCAAGGACCGTCATGGGATTTCTGCTCTTAATTCACCCCAGGGAGAAATGGACAAATCCTGCTGAATCCAGGACGACTTCAGGTCATGCAGCTAAAACTCCTCTGCCAAACTTTGCTCAGAGCATAGCCTGACACATAATTCCATGCAAATAGCTTGCTAAGTAAGTGAATTGAGCTTCTCTCACCTCTGGAAAACTGCTCCTGAACATGCTGCGACCCGTGGTGTCCTCAGGTGAACCAGGTATTGGAAATCGTTCACCGCTTCAAAATTTGTTCTTGGGCTTATTTTGCTCAATAAATGAGCTGTGTAGATTGTCAGCACCTGGTCACATAGACCATGAAGGGTTTCCTTCCCCTTCCTAAACATGCCAGGAGTCAGTGGGCTGGGATGAGACCTGGGAAGAGGCAGTGGACACACGGGATTACCAGATTTTGGCACGTTTCAAACCTTTGCCTCCCTGAGCAATGAAACTTTGTGTAAGGCATCACTCCAAGGGAAAATGGACCCTGGCAGAGAACGTAGCTCAGATTTCATCTTCTTGTATTGAGTTCACACATAAATAATTACCTGTGAACTTGCTGTTTCGATCTGCCCCACTGACCAACCTCGGCTGAGGCCTGGGAAATTCTCCTTCATTAGATGATTTGCATAAGATGAGCCAGAGGAGAAGTGCCAAGGAAAAAAAATGACTTTTTATATATATATTTTTTTTTAAAAAAAATGTGAACGCATCAGGCAGCATTTGCAACATTTGCCCAGAGGATATTCAGTTCTGGTATCGCTATTTTCGTGGTGGCTCTCTGCAATGATTAATTTAAAGTGCCAGCATCAGGAATCATGGGAACATATGAGAAACCCAGTTTTTCTTTTAAAATAGAAGTAAGTTTTCTTCCCAGCATTACAGAAAAAAAAAAAAAAACAACCCTAAGAAAAAAACCTGGAAAAAGGTCATCATTAAAGAGATGTAAAACTTCTCTCTGCTTCTCATCTAATCTCATATTTTTTTCATTCCATTTCTTAATTTGGAGGAGAAGAAACACTCCCGTTCGGAGTGCACATCACCAAAATGGAAAAGCCAATATGATCCAACCTTTAGGAGCAGATGCCCCGATATCCCTCAGCCAGGGTGCTCAACACGGGCACGGCAGCCACCTTACCTACATCTTTCCTGACACAGTTGGGCTTGTGGTTCCCAAACCAGTAAAGGAGGTGTGTGGACTGTTGAGGGTCTCTCCACCCCTCCCTTCTCTCTGTACAAATGGGATTTTCCCCCTTCCCACCCAGCAGTCTGAGCTGCTCTTGGCCAGGTAGAGTAAAGGCAAGACCCCTCCAAACCAACCCCGGGCCTGGGCTGGCAAAGGGGTAAAGCCCCGTGGACATTCATGCAATTTGGGTTTGGTGCAGCAGGTCCAAGGTGCTGTGGGGCAGAGCATCTGCCTGGATGCAGAGCCACTGCTTCTCCTAATGTGCCAGGTCACCTGCATGCCAGGTCTCCCCCACTGGAGTGTTTTCCCATGGAAGCAGCAGGCCAGACCTCTGGGTGAGGGCCAGGCAGCAGGAGGGGTCATGCCCACCACATTTTGCTTTATCCACTGGCTTAGGGTAGCAGAATTACAGAATCATTTAGGCTGGGAAAGACTTCCAAGTAGATCATCAAGTCCAACCGTTCCCGCAGCACAGCCGAGCCCACTGCTAAACCGTGTCTCCAAGTGCCACAGCTACATGACTTTTAATCCCTCCAGGGATGGTGACTCCACCACTCTCCTGGGCAGCCTATTCCAATGCCTGACCACCCTTTCCAGGAAGAAACTTTCCCTAGTATCCAATCTAAACCTCCTCTGGCACAGCTTGAGGCTGTTTCCTCCCATCCTGTCCCTTGTTCCCTGGGAGCAGAGACTGACTCCCCACTGGCTCCACCCTCCTGTCAGGGAGTTGCAGAGCCAGAAGCTCCCCTCTGAGCCTCCTTTTCACCCAGCTGAGCCCCCCCAGCTCCCTCAGCTGCTCCTGCTGCTCCAGCCCCTTCCCCAGCTCTGTTCCCTTCCCTGGACACTCTCCAGGCCCTCTGGATCTCTCTTGAAGTGCTGGGCTCAAAACCAAACACAGGATCCAAGGTGTGGCCTCACCAGCACCCAGCACAGGGTGACAGTGTGTAAGGCATCTCACCATCAGCTGGAGCTGGGATTTCCGGAGCATTTCTGCCACATCCTTAACCCCAAACCCATCCACTTTCAAGGGTGTCGCATGCACACGTGCTCTGCTTCATCCCTGGTGATCCTTCCCTCGATTCACCGACCAGTCACCTCCTCCTGTCCCCACACCTATCCCAGGGCTCCTCCATCGTCTTCTGTGTGGGTCACCTTGCCATTATTATGCCCTGCACATCCCTCCCCTCTCGTTCATCCCCTTGTTTTAGGCACCCCAGGGTGAATCCCATTCCTGATGGCAAACCCTTTCCCCGAGGAAGCCGAGGGCTCACACTTATTTACCAGGGAAAGGATAAGCTACAGCGTTTATAGAAAACATATTAATAATTTTGCCCTTTCCCTCCACATTTACCAAATTGATTTTTGAACTGCTAGCAGTCGGATTGCAATAAATATAGTTGAAATCCATTGCACGTAATGGTTTATAAATTGTGAATCATAATTCAGCAGGAGCCCTGGGTTTGGCTTGCTGGCTGCTGCCAGGGTGTGCATGCACGCCTGTGTTTTCCTTTCTCCAGCCCTTCAGCCTGCACAACTCTCCAGTGGAGTAATAAATTGGGAATAATAGAAGCTCTGCTAACTAAATTTCACTTGTCAGTTGGAAAATTTTGTGCTGGGCGTGACATTCCTGCAAATAGCGCAAGGTAAAAAATGAAAATAAAGTATTGACCTGGGTGGGAACAGCTTTGCTAAGCCCCCGAAAGTTTGAACCTAGTGAAGGAGAGATGCTTGGGAAGGGGGAGTATCCAACAGCAGTTGGATGCCCCTCAGGTGGGGGTAGAGATGACTGTGCCTCCACCAGAATGACCTTTGCACAACCCTATCCCTGCAGCCACAAGCACTGGGAGGGGAAGCAGGAGGGTTTTGAGCAGACACTGAGATTCCCCTGGGATGCAGAGTCCGGGCTGGAGCTCAGCGCAGCACCCAGGCAGGAAAATCCATATCTGCTGCAGATTTATTGCCTGTCGGGGGAAATGTAGCACAGATATTTTTAAATCTTGGGGCCATTAAGTGCTCTCCAAACAGGCCTGCTCACCTGCTATTTTAACGACATGTTGTGACACCACCTTATTTTATAAGTATTCCTTTCGGATTTATTAACTCTAAGCTGTCTCATCCCATTTGAAGGGAGGAAAATGCCATCTAGGTGACAGCTCTGGTTGGGCCAAAACTGTTTAATGAGGTTTTATAGGGACCAGGAAACTTAAGCACCACTCCAGCATTTTGGAGAGGAAAAAGAAAACATGGATCAGGAGCAGTGGTATTTACATTGCTTTTCATTTTCCTGCTCTTTCCTCAGCGCATTCCCCTCATGTTTATTGTGGGATGGGATGGGCGCGTGCGAGCCCGTGAACTTCATCTGGAACCTGTGATTGTTAACATGAGGAAGAGGATGGGAATATTCCAAACATCATCCTGGCAGCAGTAAGTGTTTGCAATAGTGGCACATCCCTAGGCATAGTCCCTTTTTTGTGCCAAAATCCCTTTTCCTGAAAAATACACCCCCCGAGTATG
Source organism: Lepidothrix coronata (assembly GCF_001604755.1). Taxonomy (NCBI): domain Eukaryota; kingdom Metazoa; phylum Chordata; class Aves; order Passeriformes; family Pipridae; genus Lepidothrix; species Lepidothrix coronata. The sequence goes on from NW_016690304.1 coordinate 1,752,256, forward strand.
CGCCCTTGGGCGAGGGGAGAGGCAGCGCCAACAGGAACGCTGGGGGGGGTGGATGAGGTCATGGAAAAGGGAAAACAAACTAAGTCTCACATCTGGGAATTGGCTGCCAGAGCAGAAGAAGGGTGGAAAAAGGGACTTCAGGGCTTCCCATCCCGTTGCTGGTGGCAGAGGGCTCAGGGCAGCGCCCGGAATGGGAAAGAGAAGATTGGAAGCTCAGCTCGGTGCTTTGAGTTTGGTTTTTTTTTCCCAAGCAGGTTTATTTCAGGATCTGGTAGATAGGAGGTGTTGGATGTGGGTGCTTGGGTCCTGTGGGATGCACAGGTAGGAGATACAGCAGCTCTAGAATGTCTGTGAGAGTTGAGTGCCTGTCACAGAGGGGTTTTTTTTACAGATAGTCCTTAATAATAATTTGCTGACACCTCTGCTCTCCTTCCAACACTGCCAAGGGTTTATATTTTCCTATGGTGAGCACCTTCTATTTTTCAGTTTTAGGAATGAAAAAGAAAACCTCGGTCCCAATTTTTGGCAGAGCATTCTCCAAACTGCCCATGATCTGCCTGGCTCCAATTTTATTTACGTTACAATCACAGCAGAGCTTTGCTTGGAAAAACTGAATAAGTAGCCAAGAAGAATACACACAACTGCCCAGGAGAGATAATCAGTTGTTAAAACATGCCTGCTGCTCTAATTAGAAAGGAAAATGAAATTGGGTTTAGAGTGGAATTAACTGAAGGCTCCCTTATCCTGTCCATCTACTCTGCTCTCCCACCCCTTCTGGACAAATATGATGAAAAGGGGAAAGAAAGCTGGTCCTCTCTGAAGCATCTGTTCCCTGGAGATCCCTTCAGAGCCTGAGCCTGAGCAAACCCAGGGAAAGACGCCCTGTCCCTTCTGCTCATCCAAAAATGTACCTTCAGCTTCAGTACCACCAGTTATAGAGGCTCACACAGAGCTCTTGTTTCACCACTGCCTTGCACTAATTTTTGGCATCCAGGGAATAGGCAGAAGTAGATTGATTGTGCCTAATAGGTGGTTTAAGCTGTTAGAAATGATTTTCTGTTTATTAAATCTTAGTGGGTACCACAGATATCATCTCCTTCTCCAAGTGAAGGGTTAAAAGGGTCATTGCTGCTGATATAATGGGAGTAACACTTCAGTCTTTGCCTCTCCTTTGAAAGGAGGAGCACTCTGGCCCTTAAATCTGTCCCCTCAGGGGGAAGGGGTGTAGATGGTTGGGCTGTGTTATGTGGTCAGCACTCTTTTGCTGTCTGCTTTGTGATCCTGTCCCTTCCTGAGCACAGGGTGATTAATCCTTTGGCCTTCCCTGGGAAGGTCCTGTCCCTCCAAACGCTTGTCACTGCTCTCTGCTGTTCAGGGAATGACTCTGGGTTTCCCACACATGGGTTTCCAGGATGCTAACAGCCCTTAAAAATGGGTGAAATTAAACATTAGCAATGATAAAAAGGAGCTTTAAGGGTTTGCTGTGACCCTCATAGCGCCTCCGAGGACACTTCTCCTGGCGCCTCGTCACCCTGCCTGACACCTCCTGCAGTAAAACACCTTCTCTCTGCTTTCACTTGAAATCCAGCTTTGCAAATTCCGAGGAGGAAAAGCAAGATGTTAGCGCTGTGTCAGGAGTTTGCCTGCGAAACCAGAAATGATGGCTCTGAAACTGGCTTGCAGTGGTGATGGGGAACTTGGGACAGGGAGCAGCCAGGACTTCCAGTGAGATACTTTGCAGGCATTGGTGGGAGAAGCTCCTTGATCCAAGTGAGGAAAAGAAACTGGCCCATGGGAAGACTTTGCCAACATGAATGTCATGCTGAAGTCTTTTTTGAACACCAGCTTGCACAGCAGTAGCAATGCCAGTTTTTATTCCTTTTGGCTGATTTGAATGTATTTATTGGCAGAAGTCAATGTTTGGAGAAGTTTTGATATTTCTAGGCAAGCTCCTTTGCAGACATCTCTTCACCATCCTCTCTGAGCCTGGATGCCAAGGGTAGGGCCCTTCCAACCATGTCCTCCCAAAGGGCTCAGGCCCTGGTGCTTCACCAGAGTGCTATGTACATCCTAGAAATTTGGGTGTTCCTCCTTTCCTCATCATTCTCCCAACATCTCCTCTTTGTTAACCTCTGCATTTAATACCTGTGTGACGCCAGGAGTTAGCAAGGAAGGAAGGCACTTTCTGGCTTTTCCCTTGGATTGAATTCACAGAATCACTGAATGGTTTGGTTTGGTTTGGTTTGGAAGGGACTTTAAAGATGATCTAATTCCAGCCTTCCTGCCATGGGGCATTCCTATAGATCCCAGCTTCCTACCTGACTGTCCTGGCTGGCTCTAAGGAGAGCCTTGCTGATAAATGAGCAAATTGCTGGATGGCTAAAAAATGTACAGTCCATGTCCTCTGTAATTTGTTCTACCACAAAACTGTCATGGAAGTGAAATGCAATCGATGGATCAGACCTGAAGGCTTCAATTTAATCTCCGCAAAGATTAATCTCTGAAGAGTCAAAGTTTTCCCTTGTTATCTCTTTTCTTCAGTGCCACCAGAGCCCCATCCCATCACACTCAGACAAAATCCTCAGGTAATTTCATACCTTTGCACTTTTTGTTTCCTTTCTTTACATAAAACTCCCTCCTCATCTGGAGGGTCAGCAGATGTACCATCTAAATCCAATTGAAATCCTGTTCTCTGGTTGAGGCACTGGCAAAAATGAATAAATGGGGTTGATCTGCCATAGGTTGCCTAGATAAGCTGTGGCTGCCCCATCCCTGGAAGTGCTCAAGGCCAGGTTGGACAGGGCTTGGAGCGACCTGGGATAGTGGAAGGTGTCCCTGCCCATGGCAGGGGGTTGGAATTGGATGATCTTGAAGGTCCCTTCCAACCCAAAGCATTCCATGACTCTGTGATCTACCTCACCTGGCTCTCCTGGACTCTTTTTCCCAGAAGAGCATCTCTGGTGGTTTCTATTTTTACTTCCACTCATGACTGAGTTGTAACACTGCTCACTTTCATATGAGACCCCGAAACCTCAGCTTGTCCCTCTTGCACTTGCCTGCTGGGCTTGGGGATGGATTGGGACCACAGTCTTTGCTCTGGAGGATTTCTGAAGGCATCTCATTTGTTTCAAGCCCAAGACACAGCCTAGCCCTTGGATGCAGCATTATGTGTCTGAAGGAAACCACATTCCCCTGGAGGCTTGTCTGCCCTCTCCAACCTGCAGAGCTGCAGAGGAGTCCACCACGTAGCAGCAGGGAGGTGGCTGATCTGCACAAATTTGTGTTTTACTTGTTTCTGGGTGTTTTAATCTGTTGCAATTAGCTTGCTTCCTTTATGGCCATTTGTTGTGCTGATTGTTTGCCATATAAACTTGGGCCTGAGCCAGGGAAAGCAGCGGTCTGGAAACCAGCTGGTACCTGAATCTGGTCAGAGCACTGGGCTGATGCACAGATTATTTTATGATGACTTATTTTGAGCCATGAAGAGGTGAAGGTTTGGTTTCACCAGCCTGGAGTATCACTGCCCTGAAAAACCAAAACTTTACAACCCCCCCACAAACTCCTTGACTCCTATGTTTGGCTCCTTCTTAAGGTCGTGTTTACATTGGAAAACTAGTGAAAGCTACTGAAAACTGATCACTATGAGTTGAAGAGACTTTATGCTTGATGGTGGTCCCCAGGAGATGGAGATTTTGGGGTTGCTCCATGAGGCTGCAGAGGGAGAAAGGCATCACTGCTGTTCCTGCTTATGTTACCTGACTGGTGCCAGTTCAGAGGGGACTTGTAGGAGTGTAAGAACTTGCTCTCAGAAGATCTGGGAGAACAACAAAAAAAAAGGAGTGGAAAGCTGCTTTGCAAATCTGTTTTGTGTTGCTTGTGGAATGGGAGGGGATGAATGTGTTAAAAGAGCAAACTTGTCTCTGGGAGGTAAAACGTGGCCTCAGTGGAACTTGCAAAATTGTCAATTTGCAGCAATTGGGGTGCCATGATAAGTGGAGAATTTGGGGTGGTACAGGCACTGCTGGAAGCCTTGGGAGGTGGTGCTGCAGAGCCCCCAGCCTTACTCTGTGTGCTCTCCTGGTCCTGATTTCCCCAGGATGCATGTGGTCTGAGCCTCTCCTGCTCACTGTGTGGCTGACACCAGTCAGGATCTCCCAGCAAACTCTTCCTTGGGACCTGGGTGAGCCCCACTTACCTCCCCAGGAGGGCGGACACGTAGGAGACAGGAGCATCAGCCACCTGGGCTCCTGGAGGTAAGGAATACCCAGCTATACCTGATATAAACTCCCAAATCTGCATCGCCTCAGCACTGCAGCTGTTGCTTTAGCCCTGTCAGGAGTTGGGGATAAAAAAAAAGGAACTCCATCAGGACACAGCAAGGTGTCCTTCAGCATGCCCCTATGCCTGGGCTCAAGCAGAAGAAGTCCCCGGGCATAACTCAGGTGCAGAAGGGATGCTGGGAAGGGTGAGCAGCTTCCAGGTCTCCCTGTCACCCTCAGGATGCTCCTGTCTCTCTCCAGGTGCAGATGTGGGAGAGAGGGTATGACCTTCTCCCATCCCTCTTGGGAATTTGTGGCGTCCATCTGGGAGTCTGGGCTGCTCAGGATTCCTGCTGTGCAAGGCATGGCATGGAGTCAGCCTGGGATCACGGGTGCTGCTGGGTTAGGAAGAAGTAATAATTCATGTCTCTGTTCCTGGGTCACACTTGAAATTAATGAATGGCTTTGAAAAAATTGGCCACTTTCCTTTTATTAATATAGTTTGGACTCTTTCTTTGCCCATGGGTGTCCAGGCACAATTAGGTCATGCTTTCAAGCTCTTTCCAACTTGGAAAAGACAAGATTTTATTTTGTAATGAAAATTGGAGATGCTCTGCTAATCCCATGGCTCCCGCCGCAGGGTCTGCAGTGTGGGGGGGAAAGCAAATTAGTGGGCAAACTGTGATAAAACCCTGGTCTGGTGTGACTGGCACATGCAGGTATCCCTCAGTATGAGGCACAAAAATCCACGCCAGGATTCACAGGGCTGGAATGAAGTCATTGCAAAGCATTTGCTGCCGGATGCCTTTCCGGGCCCAGCTCTTAACGGCTCTTAATGGGCCAAAAACTGGGAGGCTATGAGGGGGAGGCTGAAGTGAAGCCCTGATTGTGAGGCAGAGCTTCAGAACCCCATCCAAGCACTGAGCTTTGTGTTACAGATGGATGAGAGGAGCAGGAGAAGTGGCATTTCTGTGAGACCACATTTGGCTGGCACCGTGTCAGGGAGGATCGCTTTGGAGGCAGAGATGCCAGAGGAGAGGAATATTAAGGAGAGTTTGAAGGGTTGAAGTTTCTTCTCCGGGGGACTTTGAGGGATGTGTGCATGTAAAAAGGAAAAGTCCCCCAAAAGCTGTGTCTTGAGCACCTCTCTTGTGAATCACAACCTTCTTGTCTTTCTGCAGCCCACTAGGAACCCCAGGCTACTGTTCTCTCTCCAGCATCATCTTTCTCCTTCTTTTAAGATGTTAAAATGTTAGTTTGGGGTGTCTGGGGGGTAGGGGGGAATTTGGGTAGTAGGCTGGCTCCTCTTCCTGCTCCCCGATGGTGATGGGCACCAGGGCTGTGTGCATGGGTGATGGGGACCACAAAGCAGGAGGGGAAAAAAAGAAGCCACATGCACAGGAGGGGAAAATAATCAAGGTGAGGGGAAGGAAAAAAACCAACTTGTCGTCTTATAACATGAAAGCCCTCCTCCCCTAGAAAGAAATAAAAGCCAGAGTGAAATGAAGGTAAATGCCAGAGGTTTAAGTACCACGCTGCCGAGTGTGTTTTAAAGGTTACCTTTCAGGGGGTTGGAGAGGGAGCAAGAGAGCGACAGAAAGGGAAGGAGTTGGAGTACTTCCCATTGCGAGGGCCACTCCAGCTCTTAATGGATTTTTATATCCCTGTCTGCTTTTTGTGACATTATTAAAATTGCTTATTTTTAATTTTTTTTTCCCCCTTTCTTCATCTGGGGGAAAGGGTCAGAGAGGGGAGCAAGAGGGACAAACTCTGTTGCTGTGACAATCTCCAGCTGCACGGTGCACATCTGCATGGCTGACTGGGAGCAAAAAGGAAGTTTTGGGTAGTTTTTGTCTTAAGTGTGTGTGCACGCCAGGACAAAAGTCGCAGAGCTTAATTACAGGCGTGGGAAGGTGACATTTCCAGTGCTTACCTGATGAGGATAAAGAAATGAGGAGCCTGAAGGAAGGTAAACACCTGTGTATAATATGAATGCTGTATGGCAGGACCCCCCCCCTTGTCTTCCACCCAGCAAATATCAACCCATTTGCTATTCAGAAATCTGCCAAAAACTGCTTGTGGCTTAGGGAATGTGCCTTTACCTTTGGTAGGCTGTGGATGTGCCCAGCACACATGGGAAAATGTAGGTCAGCAGCTTCTAAAAGTGGGCAAAAATTGGTCTTGGAGGGTAACACAGGATTCCTGCATCCCAGTGGGATGACAGTTATCTGCTTCTGTGAAGTGTCAGCCTGCTGGGTGACTTCCAAGGTGCTCCTTACATCTCAAGGGCCTCATCCTCATGGCATGCTGGCAAAGGGAAAAAAAAAGCCCGTTTTTGGGTTTCTGCGTGGGATAAAAAAAGACACACTGGGGCTAAACTTGGATGGGAAATATCATTTCTGCTGGTCACCTCCCTTTTCCCCTGCACAACTGAGAGGTGTCCAGGGCTGCTTGCCAGGAGCAGAGTAGCATCACCTGATGCTGGAAAACACGGGACCATGAGTGCACACATGCTCTGTTTCTTATAATGGATGGCAGTATGGGATCCTGGGGTGCTCAGCCTGCAGCATCCTTCGCTCCCCAGGGATGCTCAGCCTGCTCTGGCTGTCAGGCAAGGGAGATACCTCCTCTCTGCTCCCAGTATCCCAGAGCAAAAGCTCGTGGAGTGGAGGTAAGAGGCGCTGCAGAGACTGGGATGCATCAGCTGGAATGGTTTGTTGTGACTGGATAAACACCCATGAGGGCTCAGGGCCCCCTGACAGGACAAAGGGGTGCCAACCTCTTGGGGCCAGGTGGGCTCAGGAGGTGGCACAGAGGGAAGAGCCCCCAGCACGATGACAATCTCCACCTCTGTGAGCCCCAGCAAGCCCGCTGGGCACCCTGGCTGGGCTCTTGCTGGGTGTCAGATGGCCTCAGAGAAACAAATTATCACCTTGGCTGGGAGGGTGATGCAGTTTCATTTACTGCTGCTTTTAGCAGCCGCACTCGGTGCCCAGCAGGACCTGGCAGCCGGCGCTGGGGGAGGCAAGTGGAGATGATGGAGGGTGTCCCCCAGCACTGAGTTCAATTTTAGCCACTGTCACAGCTCCTGCAGTGAGGGATTTGCTGTAATTGCATGTGCAGACAGGGAGACAGGAGGAAATCCCTTGCATGGGGTGCCCGGGCAGACCGGGATCCCTTCCCGGGGGAGATGGGGGCTGCAAAAAGCCCCTTTCCCACCTGGCCACGAGCCTTGCTTCTATGGGAAAGGCTTCAGCAAGGGTCCCAGCTCCTGGTGGGGAGCCAGAAAGGATAAGAGGGATGGTGGGTGCTACCTCTGCTTCACCTGCAGCCCCCTCTGTGAATGCATCATCAGTGGACTGCACCTGAACCTCCCCCAAGTGCCCAGGGTAGGGACACAGAGGGACATCCTCTGCCCCCAGAGCTGCCCAGACACATCACCAGGCACTGCTACTCCAGCAGATGGGTGGGAACAGAATTAACCCCTTAAAGCTTTTCAGCTTCACATCTCAGATCTGTGTTTTCTCAGCAAAATGGGGAGTGCGTCTAACAAAATGAACTGACCTTTAATACAAAGTGGGGGTTTGGGGGGTTTGTTTTTTCACCTCCAGGGTCTAAATTATTTCTCTTATTCTCTTTTTTATTTTGCTCTTATTTCACCAGAATCCCAGCATAAAATACCCTGGAAACAGCTAGAGAAAAGTGGGAAAACAAGCTGTTATTGGGGATACTTGGGGCTGCCACAGAAGTCATGGATCAGCCAAGAAGTGGCAGGACTGGGAAGGTATTGTTTGGTTGGTTGGTTGGTTGGGGGGGGTTGGATTTTTTTTGTAAGAACGGGGCTTAGCATCCTCACTTAAGGAGGGCAGCAGCACCTACTCAAGCTTGTTTATGGGATGCTGGCAAAGGAGAAAGGATAGGTCGAGTAAAGAGGGAGCTGTGCTCTCAGAAAAGGGAAGAAAAGCACTGGTTATCCTTCCTGAGATTATTAAGTGTGTGCCAATGTATATATTTAGGCTGTGGTTAACTTTCTGTGCCTCCCAGAGCCCCAGGCCAGCGCTGCAGGGGTACCAAGTGCCCTCAGTGCCGGATTAACACGGCCAGCACTCGATTAGGACTCGTGTTTATTGCTTTGGTTGATAACACTGCTACAATGGGGGGGCAAAAACCCATGAAAGCAAGGGAGACATGGAGATTTAATTGGATAATTCTCACTGAAGCATTTCCTGGTTAACCAGCCAGAACCCCACCTGCATCTTTCCATTATTTTGCATGTTAACAAGGTCTGCGTCCCGTGAAGCGGCTGGTGGGGCGTGAGGGGTTATTAAACCTGGCAGCGCCACTTCCAGTTATTCTCCAGGGGAACTAAAGGGTGGAGCTGGATGTCAGTGCTCTGATCCAGCAGCCCTTGTGGAGCTGGGTGCCTGGGCTCTTCCTTTGGGTGTTCACACAGAGCTGGAGCAAAATGCAGCTGTTTAGGAGCTCAGTGTCATCATGAGCAGACACTCTCCACCAGCAGAGAGAGAAATGATGAGGTGTTGACATATAAGTTCCATCAGGGTGAATAAACAGGAGCTCTGGCTTTATTTTGCCTTTTTCCCTGCATTTGACCAATGAGTAATAGCACAAAGCAGGGTAGTGGGAGCAGAATCACAGAATCATTTCGGTTGAAAAAAGGACCTTTTAAGATCACCTTTAAGTGCTGTTCCCCCAGCACTGCCAACCCACTAAACCATGTCCCCAAGTGCCACATCCCTCCAGGGCTGGTGACTCCACTGCCCTGGGCAGCCTGTTCTAGTGTTTGACAACCCTTTCATTAAAGAATTTTTCCCAATATCCAACCTAAACCTCACATGGTGCAGCTTGAGGCCGTTTCCCCTTGTCCTGTCCCTTGTTCCCTGGGAGCAGAGCCCGACTTCCCCCCCAGCTGCTCCCCCCCCGTCAGGGAATTGCAGAGAGCGAGAGGGTCCCCCCCGAGCCTCCTTTTCTCCAGGCTGAGCCCCCCCAGCTCCCTCAGCCGCTCCTGCTGCTCCAGCCCCTTCCTCAGCTCCGTTCCCTTCCCTGGACACGCTCCAGCCCCTCCGGGTCTCTCTTGAAATGAAGAACAACTGAAAACATCTGGACTTGTTAATTTTGCTCTCCCTATCTATCCAAAACAACCTCAGTGAAGGGGTTTCTTTCTCCCAAGGCCAGGCTGGGCACAGATATTAAGCCATGTGGGAAAGACCTGCAAAAGATAGTAATGGAAAAAGGTTTAAAAATATAAAATATATCACTGGAAATTTCTGGAGCTCTTCCCCTCCCAGACAACCTGACCTTCAACTGGTTGAACTCCGTCCCACAATTTTAATGGCTGTCAGTGCAATCACAAGATGGTTGTTCTTGGAAACACTGAGCCATCCCTCAAGCCTTGAGAGAAATTCATGTTGCCCTTGTCCATCCAAGGAGGTTTCACTTCAAGTGCTTTATTTATCTCAGAAGCATCATGCTGTTCTCTGGGAGGTTGCCCTCTGCTTCGACCCTCAGAAAACATGTCCTGAAAGATGTCACTCGGTGGGGAAGCAAGGCATAAATGTGCTTGTCTGAAAAGCTGCAGAACCAGGCTGGGCAAACAAACACCAGGAAGGTGGAGGAAGATCTCCAGTTCTCCCTAACATTCCTAGCAAAGAGTGGACAGCCAGAGAAAAGCTACTATAGGACCCACTCCTGCCACAGGACCCCCCTCAAGATGGGTATTTTTCACAGTTGCTTCTAGGAGGGGGAAAATATGAATAAGCAGCTGATAATCCCCAATTCTCAAAATTATTGTGCGTAGTAAATTAGCAGCAGCAAGGGGAGGCAGGTGACTCAAGCTGACTCAGTCACAGGGAGCATCCTTCTCCCAGAGCGTGGTCACAGCTTGGCTTGATGCAGCTCTGACAGGAATCCTTTAACCAGAGGGGACCTCTCTGAACGCCATGAAATGCCATCAGGTCTTGCCCACGTTGGGGCTGAGTCCTGCTCCAAAGGTAATTAAAATTAATGTGCTCCTGCAGCTTGGCTCCATCCAGGTTTTAGATGCCACAGGAGAAGCAGGCTCTGCACGAGCTGCTCCCAGAGCTGCAGAGCTCAAACTGAGAAGGAACATTTAAAATCCCAAGATGAAAATCTCCAAGTCCTCCCTCCAGGCCTAACTTTTAGCTGGGGAGCTACAGGTGATAACAGACATCAGAGACCACTCCCCGACAACCCTCTGCTCCACAGACACAAACTCCAGGCACCTCCAGCCCTGTCACTCACAGAAAGAGACATCAGGAGCTGACAGCTTCCAAGGCTCTGAACTTCAGGACTTCAGGTCAGTGTGAGCACAGTGTTCATTCAACATCTGCAGTGGCCACTGGGATGCCACAGCTTTGATGGGATGTTTTTTGCTGGGATGTTTTCCCAGATATTGTGATGGTCTCCTTTATTGCCCGGTAAAGCTGCCCTCTTGGCAAAGACAGCCACCCCTCCTCCTCAGGGGCTCTTGTTTTCTTTTGAAGAACCCAAAATCAAGCAGCTGCCACCCTCCTACACTTCTCCACTTTACCCAACATGGGCTTGTAGGTGCAAATGGAGACCTCAAGTCCCATTTCAGCATGTGAGGATGCAAAAAATAACAAGAGCATTAAAGGGAGCTGGAGAGGGACTTTGGACAAGGGCATGGGGTGACAGGACAAGGGGGAATGGCTTCAAACTGACAGAGGGCAGAGCTGGGTGGGATACTGGGAAGAAATTCTTAGCTGTGAGGGTGGGGAGGCCCTGGCACAGGTTACCCAGAGAAGCTGTGGCTGCCCCATCCCTGGAAGTGTCCAAGGCCAGGTTGGATGGGGCTTGGAGCAACCTGGGCTAGTGGAAGGTGTCCCTGCAAGGGGTTGGAACTGGATGGTCCTCAAGCTCCCTTCCAACCCAAACCACTCTAGGATTCTATGGCTTCAGCCAGGCAGAAGACCAGGAAGTGTGACTTGAGGTGCATCACAAACAGAAATGCACCAGGATATGTGGCTGGAGACCCCAACCCCTCCACCTCTGACCTTCCCAAATCCAGCCTGTCTGGCAGGTACCCCCTGTGTCCCCCCTGGTGCTGTTGGCAGGTATATTGCAGGAGGAAACCGGGCTTTGCCTTGGGAGCACCATGTGTCATTCATCAAAGGATGTTCCCAGCACTGGGCAGTGACACACATTGTTAGCAGGGCCAGGCTGAATCAAGAAAAACAAGTGAGATGACACTCAGAGATCAGTAATTCCTCCCCCTCACTCATAACTCTGTCAGCCCTTTCAGCTGAATTGTCAAAATACGTTTGTCACAGAACAATTCCTACTCTTCTTTTATTTTATATTATTATTGTTTTTTCCTCTTTTTCTGACGCTGGCTGAACTCATCCATTTGGAACAAAACCCAATATTCATTTCCTCTCTGGGCAGTTGATTTTATTATTGGCTCACCTGCTCCAGCAGCTGAAAAGCTATAAGACTAGCTAGATCTTCAAAATTAAATTCTGCTGGATTTTTTTTCCCCAGCCTCACGTATTCCATGACTGCAGGTTACTGGCAGGGATTTGAAGATGTACTTGGCAAAGGCACTTTCTGTCCAGGACAGGGATGAGCAAAACAGGAAACCTGCTTCTCCCTAAATCAGCATCTTTCTGAAGGCTCAGGCTGTTCCAGAGCAGGACAGACCTTGCTTGTGCCTTGCCCATCTTTTCTGGGGGGTGAAGTGGAGCTGTGGGCAGTCACTGGATGTTCCATTGGGAAAACAAAGCTACAAGAGGAAAACGTGGGATACTTTGGGAGTGTTTTTTTGAGGGGAGGAAGGCTCCAGCTTACACCCAGCTCAGAAGCTGGGAGCCCTGCCAGGCTAGGATGGACTTGGGATGATACTTGATCTTGGGATCCTTCCCAGGCTCCCCAATTCCTGTCACGGCAGGATGAATTTTGCTGCTTCAGGGACTGCATTGAGGAGGCCAGGATCAGTTCTGCCTTCCACTGCCAGCTTTGCTTATTTTAGTACTGCTCTTCTCTGCTGGGGGAAGGGAGATCTTGGGATGGGGAGGGAGGGATCCATACGTCCCATTGCATTGCTAAGACCAGCACTCCCATTCCAGACCCAAAATGCTCCAAGGGCCGCTTGGAGAGCTGCTGTTAAAGTCTTGGAAACTCCAGATTAGCCAGTGCTGAATTAAATTCCTCACCTTTCTTCGAGGTGATGTTATCTTCATCCTGCAGCCAGAGGAGCGAGGCCTGAGGGTAGGAACAGAGCCCTAATCTCTGTTGACACCAGCTTTCACCTCCCCAGCGATATTCTCCGCCTCACTTGTCCGTGCACCTGTTTTCCATGCCTGTTTTTTCCGTGGGAATCCCAGCTGAGACGTTTGCTCCCTCAGAGTTGCCTGCAGATGCCAGCTGAGGTGCCAAAGCCAAAGGGTGACCTCACCGTTTCTCAGCAGGAAATAAATTCGCCAGCAACTGGTATTTTCAGTGACCTCATATCGTGAAGGATCTGTGTCCCATCCTACCTGGAAATACCATGAGGCAGCGCTGGCAGCAGGAGCCAGTGCTTTTACTGGAAGGAGTATTTTTAGCTTGGCAAGGTGTTGCCCTGGGAAGCTTATTCCTCCCGACAGTAATACCTTGGGCTGTCAGAGCAAGCACATGGAACCTCTGGCTGCAGCACCCAGAGGAACAGCCCAGCCAGCCAGGGGTGGCACCAGCACCATCCCAGTGCATCCCCAGCACTGGGGCTGGATCCACGCCCGCCTGCCAGCGCAGGTCAGGGCTGGACACGTGTTAGAACATGAAAATCAATCACAGCTGAAAATTAGAGGAAAGGGAAGTGTGAAGAAACCCTGGTGGGTGTCAGACAGGCCCCCCCCAACCTGCCCTGAGAGCTCTTCCAAATGGATAACACCCAGGGAGGGTGGTGCTCCAGTGTGCACCCTTGGATTGCTGCTCTGCCCCGGGAAGTGGGTGCTGAAGCTGGGTGGCCTGTGGGTGCTGGATGATGCTGTGGTGCATGGCATAGTCCCCAGGCTACCAGGAAATTCATCAGTGGGACTGGATATCCACAGGCAAGAAGGGCCACACTCCCTCCAGGCTGGCATTTCCCTCGTGATCCTCCTGATAAACCAGGATGAGGAGCAACACCAGCTGTCATTTGCTGTACCTGAGGATTGGCTGAAGAGAGGGAAGGAGCTGGCAGACACTAATTACCAGCTGCAATAAAGAAATGGGCAGGACCAGCCTCATTAGTGGGACTGGGATGGTCTTGTGTGAGCTCCCAGCCTCAGTATGGGCTGTGCTTCTGTGCCTGCCCCCCACAGAGCTGGCTCCCAAGCTGGTTTGAAACCCAGAAGAAGGGAATAAATCCCACTGGAGTGCATGCAACACCTGGATTTTGGCATGAGGAGGCTGTAGGAGGGCCTGGGGGACGCAGAGCAGGCTGGCTGGCTGGGGACACCTCTCAGCCTGCGTCCCTGACCTGACATCTGCACCATCAGGTAACACCAAGCTGCTCCCGTCTTTGTGCTGGTCTTCTATCAAACCCCTAGAACCATCCTCCTGCTAAAGAAAGTTATCCAGCCTCCCAGTATTAGCATGCTGTTTTCCCAGGCACTCCCAGACTCCCACCCACCCTGCTGAGACCTTGGCTGTGCTGTCAGAGGCAGCAGGATGGGGAGGAGGAGATGGGGTGGCGGGCGAAGCCGGAGGCTCAGAGTGCGACAGAGCAGGTGACTATTTTATCCTTTTAGGGGTAGGAGGAAGCAATTGCCATGTGGCACTGCCTGGGTATACCTGGAGGGTGCAGCTGATGAATAGGACTGTTTTACTTGCCGCAGGCTGAGACACACAAAGCTCAGGAGAGTTTTTTCCTGAGCTGCTCCATTAACACAAACAGACAGCAATGCGAGCTGCTGACACCGGGGTTAATTAAATCCATCTCTCCATCAATTCTTATTCAGCTATTATCGATGGTCATTAGATCAGCGACAAAGTGACAAGCAAACAGTAATAGACTCATCTTAACCCTTGTGATGCTGGAGAAGGGTGAGCAGTGCAGGTGAGTGGGGAGGTGACTTCTCTGGTTCTCTGCTCAAATTCTGTCTGCTCTCTCTTAGAGAATCCCACCTGGATTTGAATGAGTCCCCTTGGTAGGGCAGGTCACCAGCCCTGTTTTTCCAAGGAGGAGTCTGTGCCTGTGTCCCTTTCTGTCCTTTTCCAACAGCTTCATGGCCCGAGGTCATACAATGATAGAAAGGTTTGGATTGGAAGAGACCTTAAAGATCATCTCCTTCCAACTTCCTGTCATGGGCAGGAACACCTTCCATTACACCAGGTAGCTCAGAGCCCCATCCAACCTGGCCTTTGACACTTCCAGGGATGGGGCAGCCACAGCTTCTCTGGGCAGCCTGTGCCAGGTCCCACAGGAGCTGCACTGTTCCTCAGGGACACTGGGGACAGTGGATGAGGTCCCTGACATGGTGACTTGTGGACTGAAAGCAGAAAGGTCCCCCCTGCCATGACATGGGAAGGGCAGGATGCTCTGGGGCAGCTGCACCTCAGTGTTGGTCCACTGGGTCAAAAAATCCCCCTCATTACGAGGCTGCCCCAAACTGAAGGGCAGAGAGATGGGGTGCTCACCTCAGCAACCAAGCAAACCACGGGTAAACTAGTCACTGGGATAATTGCACCCATGAAAGGAATAAGAAGACTAAAAGAATGTGTATTTTCAGCTCCTAGAGCTGTTCCTCCTTGCAGAGAGGCAGAGCTGCTTCCCCCCGCCCCCTGCCCATGTCCTAAAGGCCCTTCCAGTGACACTCACACTTTTACAGTCAAGCTCACAGGGAAAAGCTGCTGCTGCTGCTCTCCTCCCTCTCCCTCTCTGATTAACAGCTTAAATGAGAACTGAAGGCTGCCCAAGGGCTGCAATACATTTTCACGCTTCCGCCGCCGCAGCCACCAAGCCAAGGTCCAGCTCCCTCCAAGGTCACTCACAACCTTCAAGTGTCTTTCCAGCTTGCTTGGGGAGTTTGTGTCCTGCGGTTTTAACCATTTAAAAAATGTATTTGTTACCACTTTTCTGCCTCTTACAATCCTTGTTCTCATGTTGCTGGAATTGGTTTGGTCATGGTGGTAGGGACACGATTTTCTGGAGAAGATGCTTAAACTCCCTCTTTCCAAGCTCTATCCTTTGACACAAAGACAAGATTTCTGAGTGCTGGTAGAAGTGCCTCATCTGCTCTGGCAGAGAAATGTTTGTTCGTGCAGGATTGCCTGGGGTTTGTGTTCCTGGAAATAGTTAATAGTTTGGGTGCTGGTTCATCGCTCTCCAGCACACACTGCTGCAGCGCTTCAGTGTCTTTGTGGGGTTCAGAGATCTCGGCCACAAATAGCTTTCTGTGTGTTGCTCTGTACAGCAGCTTTTAACACCTGCAGAAGCTGCAACATGGTCAAGAGCTGGCACAGAAACACTTCACGAGTTGGTAAACCCTTTGTTGCTGGAGCCGGGAAATGGGCATCCATGGAGCCAATGGCCAAGGGGAAAAGGAGTCAGGATGTTGCAGGGTGTGTGTGTGACAGACCCCTGTCTCCAAACACAGCCCTGCTGCTGGAGAAGGACCTTCTGGGTGCTGAGGTGGGACCCAGGCCTAGCTCAGCCTTGCCCCTTGGAGGGTTTGTGCATGGATGGTGCCTCACTGCCTCACTGTGATGGTGATGGCAGGTAGTGTCTGCCTGTGATGGGCTAATCCTGGTCTCCTGGCCATCACCCCAGTCCTTTCTTTGGGGAAGGGAGACCTTGATCCAGGCAGGGAGTAGGGCACTGGTGAATGGAGAAGCAGGAGGGTAGCTTTTCCATGGTCATCTCTGTAACTGGCATATATTTAGTGGGAGGAATCCCTGCCCATGGCAGGGGGTTGGAATAGGAGATCTTTAAGGTCCCTTCCAACCCAAACCAGTCTGTGATTCTATATGTCTCTAATATTCCCCCTGTGCATATACTCAAGGCAGTATTTTATCCCTGCTGTTCCTTAGCGAAGGGATACATTAGGAAACGTCCTTTATTCCTGAGCCAGGGGAAAACAGCACAGAATGGGAAAGTTGATTTCAGCTCCAGCAGATTACCTTAGGCTAAAGGCTGATCTGCAGGGGAGAGCAATTGCTCCCCTCAGCACAGCCCTTGATCTAGCAAAGTGCCTGTGTCCAGTGGGGATCCAGCAAGTCTGTGCCTGAGCTCAGAAAGAGAAGAGGTAGTGGGGCAAGGGAGTGGTGGAGGGGGCAGAAACACTGGTGAGCAAAGCCCGAGTGCATCCCTGCTCCGGGTAGGGACATCGGCTCTGCTCGGCAGCTTAAACCTCACACAGATCCCTCCCCTCCTGAAAAGGGGAATAATTGCCATATTCATTTGTGGAAGGAAATAATTACTTCATTCACGACACAAAGTCAATTTTTGTCCTGAACCAGAGGGAGCCCTTTACTGACAGAGGGTATTTCAGGGAGAGCAAAAACAAGCCTGGCATTTGTATGCCACAATTTAAAGGCGAGAAGGAGCCAGTGGTGGGCTGGGGTGGGGGGGGAGATCTTTTCCCCCTCTCCCTCTGTTTTTTTGCACATCAAATCAGATAACAGCTAAAATGTTCTGACTTCTCTGGCTCAGGCTGGGGGGGAGAGGAAAGGTCTCCATTAACCTCTTTAGCCATGCTGAAATCAAAAGATGACTGTGCCCAGAGAGCTTTTCCTCCATTCTTTCGCATAGCAGCCGGGCAAGGACTGATGGGCAGATTGAAACAACTTGTTGGTCATTTAGTGTGGCCAGGAGAAGCCCAGGCACAACACAGCTTAAACAGTTTACAGGAATTAAAAAGGAAAATAATAAAAAAGAGTCACCTGGGGCCTATCTGCGTCTCTGCTATGGGAGATGATGTTTGGTACGTGCCCAGGAATGTGGCTACTGAGTGTGGCTCTGCTCCTGGGACCTCTGGGGCAGAGGGAAAGGGCAGTTGGCTTCCTGGAATGGGAGCACAGGTAAATGATAAGCTGGAGCCTTTGGTGTGGCTCCTCTGCTCTCGGATGGCTCTGGCTGAGTGCCCAGTGTCTTGCTGCACAGAGGCTTCCCATTGCCCCATCTGGATTGCCCACCCCATCTCACCAGCTCCCAGAGGGAAGCTGGAGCATGCCTGGCTCACCCAGGGCAGAGGGGAAGGTGGTGTCTGCACCAGCTAATTGACTGATACTAAATTATGTGGGAAAGGAGGAAACTGGAGGCGGATGGCTCTGTAAACATATCTATTTTTGCCCATCTGCACCACCATGATTGAAGCTGGTGTCGGGGGTGATATATGATAGAAAATTGATGAAACATTGATGCCAGAGGATGAATATTTCAGGAGGAGCCGTATACATTGTAGAGGGTTTTTCTTAAATCTTTAACCACTGTTGGATAACCTTGAGAGGGGTGTTTATGGGTTTATTCCTTGGCAATGGGAGCAGGGAGCCCAAGGGAGTTTGGAGTGTGATATTCTTGTGGGAGGCCCAGTATATCCCATTGAATGGGGCTGCTCAGCTCAGCCGGCACTGCAAGGAATGTCACAGAATGGTTTGGATTGGTAGGGACCTAGTTCCAACCCTGAATATCCTCAAGGATAACGCATACCAAACCTTTCCCAGCTCCAAAAGCAAGTACAGGACATAAAAGTGAACCCCAGCTCCATCTGCCCCCCTACACCCCTTGGAGCATTCCCAGCCTGTGCACTGGTTACATCCACCTCCCAGCAGCTTGCCCTGGTCCTGGCCTCACGTGTTTGGGCACAGCACCCTCAGAACAGTGGGAAACAAGTTTGCTTTCTCCTCCAGGCTGACCAGCACCTGGCTTCAGCAGGGCGGTTGTCCTTGTTCAAGGGATAAGAAGTGGAGATTTGGGGTCAGGCGGAGAACAAACAGCCCAATCCAGGAGCACTTACACCATGGGGGAAGCTCAGAGCAGCTTGCAGCCTGGTGAGTGGAAAAGTCCTGCTGGCTCGTAGCTATTTTGAGGTAAGGCATTAATTGAGGACCAGAGGGAAAACAATAAAGCCGTCCCCGAAATAGAAGCTGTCAAAATGTCGTTGCTAGGAGTGAAACCCAACCCAATTTATATTATTTTTTCCTGTTGCAGAGCCTGTCGGCTTCAAAGCAACTGTGAAGGGGCCTGAGTTTGGGGTTTTCTTTGCTCCCACCAAAACCAAACTTCCCAAAGATGTCCCCTGTGCCCGGAGCAGGCGCCGGGCAGGCAGCGACAGCCGGGCACGCGCTGGGGCTAATGGTTTTCTGTGACATTTAGAAGGTGCCTTGGGGGCCTTTTGCATTTGCTGCTCCAAAGATTTGCTTGTTTATTTTGGAAATTAGCAGCATTCAAGTTTTTTTATTGAGAAAACCTCTAAGAAAAAGGGTTTTTTCACACGGAGGGAGAATTGCCTAGAGGACGGATGTTCAGCAGGGGTTTTGCTTCCAGGATGGGAAGGGAGAGGAGGGGTTTTTTTAAGGAACAGTTTTGATGTTTCATGTACAAAAGCAGTGTTACTGTAACACTCGGGTGTGTCTTTCCAGGAGCAGGATCTCCTGCTGCATCAATCCTGAAACTCCAGTCTGGAGTTGGGACCTGGGAAGGGTTGGCATGACTGACAGGACTTCTCCCTGCTTTTCCCTGCAGCCCCAAATGGAAGCAGGGTGATTTATGCGTCTCCCACCCCACCTTGCCTCTCCATAAACAGCATTTCATCCAAAGATGTGTGATGAGCATAAATTGGGGGGGGGGGAGGGGGGAAAGGGAGGAAAAAACCTGCTCTCCTCCTTATCCTATCCCCAGCTGGGCACGTGTGGTGGCCCGTGAGGGCTTTTGGTGTTGCTGGGCAGAGAGCCCCTCCTGCACAGTCCTTTTGAGTTGTTCCCAAGCCACAGTTTCCAAGGGCTGACCTGGAAAAGTGTTTTCCTGCCACCAATATTATCTCACATATCTTGCCATCTTTTCTTCCCCCAATGCAGAAAGCTGCAAATCGAGACCCTGAGGCACCCACATAGCGCCAAGACAACTCTTGTATATCTCTTTTAAAGATATATTTTCCATTTTGCAGTGTTCAAACACCATCTGCTGTTTTGTACGGTGGTGCTTTCACAGGAGGGGAGCATTTTTAGGTGTAAATTGTTCTTTAAAGTACATATTGAGAGTACCAGAGGCTGGAGCGGGTGGAAAAACCCTACAGTGAGCACAGAAAGTACCACAAACCTGGTATTTAATGGACCTCAGTGGAGGGGGACTTTAGGTTTAGGTTGGATACTAGGAAGAAATTCTTCCCTGTGAGGGTGGTGAGGCTCTGGCATGGGTTGCCCAGACAAGCTTCCCCTTGGAAGTGTCCAAGGCTGGATGAGGCTTGGAGCAACCTAGGATAGTGGAAGGTGTCCCTGCCCATGGCAAGGGGTTGGAATGACATTGTCTTTAAGATCCCTTCTACCCCAAACCTTCTAGGATTCTGTGAATCAAGGCCAGTAGCACCCCAGCAAAGCCCCTTGGGCTTATAATAATAAACTGATCATGCTGCCTGTGAATGTAAGTTGTGGAGGATCGGGGTTATCAGGAGCAAGGAGGCTTCATTTCAGAGGAATGCTCTTGGCCAAAACCCGGGATAATGACACCATCCCCCCAGTTAAAATCCCCTGGGCGCTCTGTCTCCTTTTCAAGATGAGCAGAGCAACAGCAACTAACTGGTGAAGAAACTTAGTCCCTGATCTGTAGCATTTAAACAAATACGATTACAATAATTGGGTGGCTGCTGTACCATCCCCTGTTGCAGTGTCACCGCGATGTAATGACTGCCCTGTGCTACTGCAACATCAATTTGGCGCCTCGTTGCTGGCTATCACCTTATTTATTTTAGAAGCCTTAATTTATGTTGAGCCAGGTGTGCCAACTGGCCCAATTACACAGAGGTTGGGAGCGGCTCCTGTGAAGAGTGTGGGAGTTGGAGCCGGGTGCTGCAACAGCCTCTTCCCTGGCATCTCCTCCTGCCTCTCCAGGAGGATGCTCCAGGATCCCTGCTTGGTCTGGGCTCAGGCAGGCTCCATAGACCATCTCTGGCCAAGTACAGGGAAGCAAAGGATGTTTTTCACTTGTGATTTTTGTTTTTCCTCCCCTTTCTCTATTTTCTCTCTTTTTTTTTCTCTCCTGTTCCAGCTCCTTGCTGGCAACACCAGACGTTCTGTTTTGACGAGTTAATAAACATCTCCCCCAGGAGCGAGGGAGCTCCAACATGCTCTGCTTCACCGTGTTTTACGTCTGACTTACAGAGTTTGCCGAGCAAGAGGTGTTTTTCTAATCTGAGAACTCTGTGGCTCACGTTTCCCACTTTTCCCTGGAGCTGCTGCGCTTCCCTGCTGACACCAGGAGCTTCTGTGCTATATCCTGGAGGGGAACCCATTGCTGCAACCTCCCCCAGCCCTTTCTGCCACCCCCAGTCCCAAATCATCCCTCAGATCTTGTGCTTTGGAGCTGTTTATCAGCCTCAAACATTAAGATACTGCTGTACATCTTGCTCTGGGGCATCTCTGTGACCTGCACACTCCCATGTCCCTTCACTGCTGGAAGGGTCACCAAAGGACACCCAACACTGCTGCTATGAGCTGCTGGTGAAGGCCACGTCCCTGCATCGCTGATACACCTTGTCTTGCTCCTCCCAAGCACCTCCATCATTGCTCCCCTAATACAGAGCCCCCACAACCTGTTGTTTTTATCAGCCTTTCAGACCAAAAACCAAGACTTCTTCATAATTTTCAGACCACCCTGTGAGGAAGCCCTTGGAAACCTAAAGAACAGGGACAGATGGACACAGTTCCAAAACCTGCTGCTTCTAGGACGCCCCTTCCTGGCTGTATCAACTCGGAGGTGGCTGGTGCCTTTGTGCCTTTTGGCAAGAAGAAATGAGACCTTGGATATGGTGCAAGGCAGCCCTGGGAAGACGGTCCAGGGAGCCAAATTGCCAGTTCCAACTTGTAGAATATTACTGCTCGTGAATTATGGATAGTTATTGCACCTCCTGGACGATGAATTATTGAGCTGATGTGCCTGGTGGAGAGCGAGGAGCTGGGGCCATGTTTATGGCAGGCAGATCCAGCCTGTGGTATCCTTGCGGGGAGCAGAGGATGTTTTTCTCCCTTTCCTTCTGAGCAAAGCCTCTCTGCCTGAAGCTGTGGAAACAGTAGAGCTCTGCCCACCCTGTCTCACCCAGTCAGCTGTGAGGGCAGCCAGGGGCACAAATCCCTGGCAAGGGATCCCGGAGGATCCCTGCACTGGGACACGGACATAAACCCTGGAGTCCCCTCTCTGTCTATCCTGTAGCATCACCATGAGCAGTTCCGAGCCAAGGAATCTCTCCTTGCCCTCAAGAGGATTTGGGGAATGATTTATTTATCTCCCAGGCTGTGCTGGTCCAGCATCGCTGGCAGGGGATGGCAGGTCTGCTGAGCCCCTTGTCCAGCACAGGCTCCAGGCAGCCTTGGGCTTTAGGGACTCCCTGAGGTGGCTGCTCCATCATGTTTAACAGACCTTGACAGACCTGTGTGCCCCGTGAGTTTACCTAAATGCTTTCTGGGGGCCACTTAGCCTGTAGGTCTCCATAGCACCCTGTGGCAATGAGGTTATAATTTAATCACGGGTGGCGTGGAAAAAGCGCCGTCTTTTGTTTGTCTGTAAACCTGCTGCCCGATAACTCAATTTGGACATTCCTAGTTCCTCTGTTGGAAGAAATGGGGAATTATCACAGCCTCTGCACCTGCTCCACCACACTGGGGCTTTTATGCTGGCCCACTGTGGCTTTTTTTTCCCTCTCCCTTATTCATATCTCCTGGCAGTTTCCCACTGCCCTGCCAGCCCAGCCTGGCTTCACATGGAGGATGGAGCTAGAAAAGTCTCTGCTTTGCTTCATGGCTGTGTTGATCTCCCTTCTCTCCCACTCTCTTCTGTTACAGGTGCGTGAGAGATGCTCAGGAGGCACTGCTGACTCTGGTCCAGACTCGGCTCCCTGTGGAGCAAACCACGGTCTTGATGCAAATCCCCAAAGCATCTTCTGGTGGCATTGGGTGCTCACTCCTTCCCTTTGTGTCCATGTGTGCACATGGGGAGCTTTTCCCAGCAGCCCAGCCCAGCCCCTCACAAGGGAAAGGATTCATAATATGGATCTTGGTCTCCTTGGGAATCACTAATCTCCTAATCAGGATGGCCTGGCCTCAGGGGAGAAGTTTCCACCTCCATCCCCCTGTGGGACAGAGATGCCACGAAGCACGATCCAAGGTGGAGGAGAGGTGGCATGAGGGTCTGAGGGGTATCAGGGAGAAGTGGGGGCTGTTTGTGTCTGCCTCTCCCTTCCACCCAGAGAGTTTTCCATCACAGCTCGAGCTGAAGCTGAGGAGACTCTGGAGTGGGTAGAAAGTGAAGCGCTTTCCCTAATCGAATCACACGCCAGTGTCACTCGGAAAGCTCTGCAAAGCAGAAAGGACTTGGGAGCCACTGAACCACAAACACCCCCTCCCTCCCCAGTGCCTCCATGGAGATCCTGCCTCTCTTCTTCTCCATCTCTCACCCATGAATTTGGCTTGGGAGGCAACCAGGACTCAGAGATCCCATCTTGTTCCCCATGTCCGGTGCAGGGCCTGCACACCAGGTATCCCATCGGTTGGAGGATATGTAAATGGTATTTCATGGTCTTGGTCTTCATCTTGGGGTATTCTGCCCTCTCCAGTTATCTCCCTGACAGCGGTGTCTCCCTGGATATGCGTAATGTCCTGCTAGTCAAGGGGGCCTTCTCCATCCTCAGCTTCCGTGAAGATGCTGCATCTTCTCCTGCATCTTGCTCAGCTCCCTCGGGAGCCCCTGCCAGCCCGAGTGTGGAATGTGCAGTGCACAGCATCCCTGTTTGGAGGTGAGGGACAGGACAGCCCCTTGCCTTCACCTCCCTGCTCCAAGGTTAAAGGGGTAACTTGAGGACCCCAGTGTGGGATGAGAGAGCCCATGGAGTGGGGGGAGGAAGGGAGTGTGCCGGGTGTTTCTCCCTCAGAAAGCATGGGAGAAAATTACAGGGAATCATAGAAACATGGAATGGTTTGGGTTCAAAGGGACCTTAAAGATCATCTCATTCCCTGGGCAGGGACACCTTCCACTATCCCAGGTTGCTCAGAGCCCTGTACAACCTGGCCTTGAACACTTGCAGGGATGGGGCACCCACAGCTTGTCTGGGAAACCTGTGCCGGGGCCTCACCACCCTCACAGGGAACAATTTCTGATCTAAACCTCTCCTCTCTTTTACTTTCAAACAGTTCCCCCTTGTCCTGTCACTACCTGCCCAGGGAAGCTGGCCCATGGTGAACCAAGAGGACGCTCTGACTCCATCCTGGTGACACCAGCAAAAACCTACCCAGCAAAATACCCTGGCCCACCTGTTTTGCAGGAACACCTGCCCTCTCCTCCTCCAACCCTTTTTCTGCCCCAACTCTCCCTGTATTATGGAGAGGAACAAATTCCCTGTCCTTTCCAGGCAGCGTCCAGGACTTTTTGGTAGCAGTGACAGCATCCTTGCAGCAAGTCTGTCAGCAGGGATTTCCACAGCCTCCTTCAGTGCTCCCAAAGCTCCCAGGTGAGAAGACTGTCAGTAGTAGGGGAAAAGATAAAATGAATCACTGCTAACCCAGTGTTTACTTTGTGCCAGGGCTCCATCGGTAACAACAAGCTCCCTCTAAAATTCCCTCTTTATAAAAAGCAGGGGCATTTCAGCCCAGCTGGATTCCCAGAGGAGGGAGGCAGCTATTCGTGGAGTGAAAGGAGATGTGGTAGGGTGAGCCAGTGAGGAGGAGAAGCCAGGGCATCGGCTGCAGCATCCCAGGGGAAACAAAACTCTGTCTAAGGCTTTTGCATGCTGGGGAAGCCCTTCCCAGTGCCTTGACCCCACGTTATCTGTAGCTTTGCTCTATATCCCCTCTTCTTCTCCCGTGTGCAGGTCTTCAGACAGTCTCTTCTTCCTAATGCCTAATCAGGTTGGTGGGATTGGTTGTCCTGATAGCACACCTGTGGATAATGTTATGCAAATTGCCTCGAAGGCCTCTGAACCCCCAAATAGATAAGCACCTCTGGCTAGCCCCCTGGTTAGCTGCCTGCGGCCCTTCTGGCCAACCACAGCTGCAAATAACATCTGGGGGCTTAAAAGAGAATGCTCTTTAAACAAAATAGATAAAAATCATATTTTGCCCCTAATAGAAATTTTTTTGTACCATAAAGATGTCTTGATATCTCGGTGCCGCCAAGCCCAGCCTCATCCCAGATCACTGAGGTGTTTAGTGAGGAGCAAGGTCTAAAAGGAAAAGGAACTAATAGGGGATGTTTTAGCCCACCTAAGGCCTGCTCTGCCTCTAAAGTTTGGGTGGGAAGATAAACCCACCCCTCCCGTGACGGTGTGGTCAGAGCTGAAGGGCGCCATGACCTCAAATCCCGAACAAGCGAGTCTTTGTCTCACCTCCTGATTATGCTCTGGGAGTTTCCTCTGTTTATTATTCATCTGATTGCCATAGTTTTTAACGCTTTAATGCATCCACCCCCCTTCCTGGTTATGCCAGAGACCCGAATATCCAACCCAGAGAGGTCAGAGGGCCCTTGCTCAGGTGTCACGTGTGTCACCCACCGGTGGGATTTGGGCTGCCGGTCCTGTTGCATCCCTGAGTGGGAGCAGTCCCTCCCTGTGCCTGCTGCAGAATGCCAACCCACCCTTTCCCACATGCCAACAGCTTCCCGTTGGCTTCATCCATCCCTGTCCTTCTGGGGCTGATGACCCTGCCAGGGCAGCTGAGCCCAGTGCAGCTCCTCACACCTCGGATCAGCTGCTGGGAGCTGATTCCCTCTATGCTGGGAATTTGATTGACGCGTTCACGCCGGGCCATTAGTGGGAAAACCAGGGGTAATATGTAAACACCTGGGAGGAAAAACGGCCCTTTGCCTTAATGATAGTTTGTAGTGTCATATTTTTCTCAAATTGTGCAATAGGGGTAAGTGAGCCCTTAATTTGCATTGCTTTAATTCATATTTTGAATACCGGGCAATGACAACACCACTCAGTTTAACCCACTCGCGCTCCCTCATTTCTACAGAAAAAAGGCACAGAAGGCACACTCTCCTTCCCAAAGTAGGCACTCCAAATGTCCACTCTGGCTGGAAAATACCTTTCTTTCCCAGTTTATTTTCCCAAAGCTGTCAGTCTCAGCCTCTCTCCAACGCCAGCACTGCTGGGTTTGCATCAGGTGCATCCCTCCCCCTCGCTGCCCAGCCGGGCGCTTCCCTTACAGCTTCACTCCCTCGACAGCAATTGGAAATGAGATTTTCTTTTTTCCCCCGCTCTTCAGCCTTTTCCGGCACGTCCCAGTGCTCTGTAAATACCGGCTCAAGTGCAGCCGGGTGTGAGATGCTCGGGGTGGCACTCCAGGCAGCTGCATGGCCACGAAGTGCAGGTGGCCCAAGCGACGTGCCACGAGTTCCTCCTGTTTTTTGGGGTCTGGCTGGGGCACCCATGGGACTGGCTGAGGGTGAAGGTGGCACCTGGGCAGCAGGAAAAGCTCGTGATGGCTCTGGAAGGTTCCCAAAAGGTGGATTTTCATTTTTGGAGTGATGGTTTGCACGCAACACCCCAATACCACTGCTGCTCCATCCCGTCGGGATTCACGCTGCCCCTGCGAAGGCGACGACCAGGCTCAGCCCTGGGAGCAAACCCGCGTCTGGAGCAGCTCGTGGAGCCTGGAGAGCCCCGGCGCCAAACCCACGGCCCCGGTTCCACCGGGCTGGCGGCGGCACAGGCTGTAATTACCGCCTGCCTGCCAGGGCTCCTTCGCCCCCACTGCCCTACCCCGAGGAGCTGAGCAGCTGCCAGCAATTAAAAGTAGTTAGCAGTTCCCATGCTATTTTAACCATTTATAGGCAGCCATGGCAGCCCCTTCCTTAGTGGGAAAGAGTGGATCTTGCTGTCACTCAGCACTGCACAGCCCTGCTTGCACAGATGCCGCTGCAGCACTGCTCTAGCGTCGTGTGACTTTGCTGAATTTGGGGTTCTCTCCCCCAAAAAGAGCTTGCTGAGTCCTTTTGCCCCCCTCCACTGAGCAAGGGGCCAGGGTTGGGTTTAAACCCAGCTTGAGGAGGGACTCGCCAGGTGGAAAACTGCAGCCCCAAAAGGTTTACAAACCTGTAAGTTTGTTTACAATTCTTTACAAGAAGGGAGATGTATGGATATCATGGAATCACAAAATGGTTTGGGTTGGAAGAGACCTCAGATCATTTAGATCCAATCCCCTGCCATAGGCAGGGACACCTTCCACTATCCCAGATTGCTCCAAGCCCTGTATAACCCGGCCTTCAACACTTCCAAAGATGGGGCAGCCACAGCTTCTCTGGGCAACCTGTGCCACGGCCTCACCACCCTCACAGGCAAGAAATTCCTCCTAACATCTAACCTAAATCTCTCCTCTTTCAGTTTAAAAACATTCCCCCTTGTTCTATCACTACCTGCCCCAGTAAAAAGTCACTCTCCATCTTTTTTATAAGCCCCCTTTAAGTACCAAAAGGCCACGTATCGAGGAGCAGTTGCAGGATACCTCCCTCAGTGTAGGAATTTTACTTTTAATTATTTGTGTGTGTGTGCATATGTTATCTTTATGCTCCTGTGGGTACATCCTGCAGCCTGGATTTTAATGCCCACTCTTGGGAGGGGAGGGGTATAAGAGTACCTGAAGGGAGCTTACAAGAAAGATGGAGAGAGACTTTTTACAAGAGTATGGACAGAACAAGGGGGGAATGCCTTCACACGGCTAGAGAGGAGGTTTGGCTTAGATATTGGGAAGAAAATCTTCCCTGTGAGGACGGTGAGGCCCAGGCACAGGTTGCCCAGCGTAGCTGTGGACGCCACATCCCTGGAAGTGTTCAAGGCTGCCAGGCTGGACGGGCTCTGTGCTGGTCTAGTGGAAGGTGTCCCTGCCCGTGGCAGGGGGGTGGAACGAGATGGACTTTCAGGTCCCTTCCAACCCAAAGCATTCCATGATTCCATGATAAGCGTCCATTCCGCCACCCCACGGCACTCACATCGCAGCAGGACGCGCCGCTTCACTCGTGCAAAGTATTTTTGCAGGGGGAGGAGGACGCGGCGGGGGAAGGGGGGGGACTCGGCGCCGAGCGCGTTGCGGGGCTCCCCCTTGTGCCCGCTCGGCCCCACTGCAGAGCGGGACCCACCGCTCCGTGGGTTAACGCGGGTTCCCCAGCCCGGCCCCGCAGCCGCTTTCCCGGTCTGGCTCCATCCCCGTATCCCGGGACGGGGTGGGTTGGAGGTACCGGGGGAGGGAGAGAGGGAGGCTGAGCCCGGTCGCAGCTCATCGCAGGGATGGAGGGCCCCAGGCCCCGCCCCCAGGCCCCGCCCCAGGCCCCGCCCCCCGTGCCGGGCAGCCCGGCAGTGGCGAGGCGGGCGGGCAGCGCTCCGCTCCCGTCCCGATCCCATCCCATCCCGATCCCAGTCCCGCCGCCATGCCGCCGCCCGCCCTCCGCATCACCCTCCTCCTCCTCCCGCTGCTGCTCCGCCGGGCGCTGGCCGCCGCAGGTAAGGGGGGCACAAGTTTGGAGGGGCTGTGCGGGAGGCTGAAGGGTGGGCAGCGTCCCCCCCAGAAAAGTTCACTGCCGGTTGTGGTGTTCAGCCTTGTGACGCCGAGTTCGTGTTTGTTTTGGTTTTCCTTTAAGATAAAGGTTGAGGGGTTGGCGGGAGGGGAGACTCTCCCTCCGCGCCGTTTGGGGGGGATGCTCGCGGGGGATGCGGGCTGGCAGCGCCCTCCGCGCTCGGAGGATGCTCCGGGCCGGGGCGGATGGTGCTCCGGGTGGGTGGGAGCTGGCAACGCTCTGCGCTCCGGGGGGGATGCTCCGCGGGGATACGGGCTGGCAGCGTTCTCCAGTCCGGGGGAGATGCTCCGTGGGGAAACGGGCTGGCAGCGCTCTCCGCTCCGGGGGGGATGCTCTGTGGGGATGTGAGCTACCAGCGCCGCTCCCTGCCCGCCTCGCCGTGCCGCTTCCTTGTATTTCTCTCTCTCTGTATATATATATATATATATTTATTTTTCTTGGCAAAAGCAAAACAAACCCAGCCCTGTTTTTGTAGTATCGCCAGCTGCGATTCCCCGGCGTGTCAAAGAAGTGATTATTTAGCCTGGATTTTATTTTTAATCTATTTTTTTTTTATAAATCTGCTTTTTCATAACCCGAGCCACTGATGGCCAGGCAGCCAAGTGGTCTTTTCCTACGGCTCTTCAAAGTTTCCTGTGCGCAACGCAATCTTGTGATTGAGATGCACTTAAATCCAGCCCTTCCGTCAGTAATCCCTGCCACAGACAAGAAACAGAGGCACCTCTCTCCTGCTGCCCTCTCTCGTTAGGACTCCTGTGATCAAATTCAGCCTTTCAGCTGTGTTTTTTCCCCCACACCCACTCCACAACTCCCGAACATCCTTAGCATCTCGGACTGAGGACTCTGTCCTTTGTCATCCTCCTTTGCCGGGTGTTTATTCTCCAGGTGTAAAAAGGTGCTCGAGTGTAGAGCTCAGAAGTGGAGCCCCATAAAGTTTGATGGCTTTTAGAGGTTGGAAGAGACCATAACCGTGATGGGCAGGGTAGTCATCCCCGTGGGAATTCGGGATCTCTCGCTCCCCGCAGCTTCTGGCGAGGGTTTGAGGACACGTTGCAAAGCACAGATCGGTCTTGTTAGGAGTTGAAAGCGTCTCCTGACAAGCTGATTTTCTAGGAAAATGAACCAAGCCTTCTTTTCTGAAGCATAATTAAGGTGACGAGGAATTTTAGGGAGGGATTTTAATTAGATTAATATTTTTTCCGCCTCCGCCACACAAAGATCCAGTGTGTTTGGGCGAATGGGAAACAGGAATGACTTATTCAGTGGCCTGGACGTTCCTGCAGCGGCATCTTCCAGCCAGGAGAAACTCTCCCTCGTTGGGAAGGGAGAGGTTTGAGGGCTGGCAACTGGTGTCCTGCTTGGCTGGGAGCGGTGCCGTGGTGTAGGGATGGGCAGTGAGGGGCCCGGAGGCTCGACATGGCGTGGGATGCTGGGGATGGGTTTGGGAGGGCTGGATTAGCCAGGCTGCTGTGGGACAGGGTTTAGCTGTGACCAAGCAGTGGGGATGCCGAGGGGAGGGTGGGATGTCACTGGGTTGGTAGTGCAGGACCCCTGTGCCTGGCTCCGTCCTCTTTATTTTTGTGTGCACCGAGTTCACGCAGGGGTTGAAATAAAACTGGGCAGGAGGGAGGGAGGGAATGAAGAAAAAAAAAACCAAACAAGTTAAACCTGACCCACCCGGCTCAGTTTGAGCCTGGGGAGCTCTCTCAAGGCACGCTGGTAATCTGGCATATGTATGTCTGCGTATAATAAAGTTTTTAGCTGTAGAGCTATAATTAGTGTTTCTCCAGGAGTGTTGTGTAGAGGTGGCATGTGATGATGCAGAGGAGGCAGCCAAGACCCGGTGATCATCCGCTCCCTTCCCCATCCTTGCCTGGTTTTAAGGAGGGAGGGAGAGCCATCACCTAGAAAACAATTTTCTCTTTTGATAACAGAGAACGTACACACTGTTTGTGTTGGGTTTTGCAATGCAGGGGGAGAAGTGTTGTTTTGGGTGTGGGTTTGAAGCCCAGAAGCAGCTGGTCCACTCATCCATCCCCTGGACTGCTGCTGGGGGAACCCCAGTTCCCAGCACATCCCCCCATCCTGAGCCTGGGGCTTTACCTGCCAGGCTTCCTCCTGCTCCTCTGTGTGCACCTCTGGATAGGAGAAAACTGTGTGAGGATTTGGAGCTTGCTTGAGGTGAGGGTCTTTCCTCGAAGGCTGCATGGAGGCTGCAGAAGGGTGGCTGAAACCCCGAGGGTGATGCTGGAGGGGGGCACTTAGCTGACAAAGGGGTTTGCAGACAGTGTGGCACTGCCATCCTGGTGAAGGACTGTCCTTCCATCCTTCTGCTCTATCACCAGTGGGAAAACACCCAGGGAGGAAGGGATATCAGCATCACTGCGAGCTGTGAGGACAGTGGTGGCAGGAGGCTGCCTGCCTGCTGCTGCTGTCGGGAGCAGATGGCCAGGGCAGAGCTGCTCCAAGACCTGTTGCTCATCCAATCCTGCCCTTTGGAAGTGGAGGCTTAAGGACAGTAGTATGTGGAAGGATCTGCTCTGGTTTTTTTGTTTTGTCTCCTTCTCCTGTAGCTGATTGGTTATGGAGCCTTCTCTCTCCTAGAAGTGGGTGCTCTCTGTGTATGATAGCAGCAGGGTGAAATACCAAAACAACAACAACAAAAAAGGAGAGAAATGGGAAAACACTGATTTAAAGAGGGCAGAATCTCTTGGAAGTGGTAGTTGGGGGGGGTAGAGGAGAAATCCAGCTTGCATTTTCTCTGTTTAGAAAGCACAAGCACACGGCTGCTGACCCTGTAAGGAGCTTGGAGAGTCCATCTGTGTCCTTTATCTCCCTGCTTTGTATATCCCATGAGTCCCTTTGATGCTGTGCATGCTGGTTCCCTTTCCATCCCTGTCCTAGCTGTACAGGAATAATATATATAAAAATATCTAAAAAACAGATCTGTATTTTGGGTCAGTTAAGCGAGCCAAGATGCTTCAAGGAGCTTGGTTTTCCTTCCATTTCTAGCAGTGGCAGCACTTTTAAATCCTCAGCCCCACAGCTCTCTCCCTCCCAGTGTGTTTGGGGCCGGAGGATCATCCTGCCAGCCTCCTAGGTTATCGGGAGAGTCCTGAGCTGGGCTTTGCTGGGCCAAGCCAGGCTGGCAGGCGGGTGCCAGGAAGGCAGCAGGAAGGCTGGGAGGTGAGGGTGGAAGGGGCTGTATGGAGTCTGTGAGGAGTTCATTACAGCAGATGTTGGTGCCATAAAGCCACAGGTTCCTGCCGGCTTTAGCGATGCTAATGCGAGTGAAAACATTTGCTGGAGCAGGAGAGAGGGGGGGAAATAAATCATCAGCCCATCCCCTCTGCCCCCTCCTNAGGCAGCAGGAAGGCTGGGAGGTGAGGGTGGAAGGGGCTGTATGGAGTCTGTGAGGAGTTCATTACAGCAGATGTTGGTGCCATAAAGCCACAGGATCCTCCCGGCTTTAGCGATGCTAATGCGAGTGAAAACATTTGCTGGAGCAGGAGAGAGGGGGGGAAATAAATCATCAGCCCATCCCCTCTGCCCCCTCCTGCCATCCCACTCGTCTCACCATGGGAAGGGGGGATTATCAGGGCTGTGGGGGATGCCTGAGCTGCTCACTGGCTGCCATCTGTGGCGTTGCTCCTCCGTGGCATTTTAAGGTCCACTGGCTCCAAGTTTGGTTTTCCATGATATGTAAAGCTGTAATTTGCTGTAATCAGTTGTATTGTGCAAGACACCCCTGCCCGTGAGTCACAGCACGGTGGCACCAAGCTGACAGAGCCCTGGCCCATGGGGTGCTGGGTTCTGTGAGGGGACCTGTGTCTGGTGACATGGAGACTTGTTTCTCCTGGAGCTTCCATCCCTGGAAGTGTTCAGGGCCAGGTTGGAGAGAGTCCTGGGCAGTCCAGTCTAGTGAGAGGTGTCCTTGCCTGTGGCAAGGGGGTTGGAACTAGATGAACTTTAGGGTTCCTTCCAACCCAAAGCATTTTGTGATTCCTGCTGCGCATCCTGGGCTGAAGGGACCTTGGCCAATCCTTCCCTGGGACTGCCAGAGCTCAGAACCTTAAGGAAATGTTGTGTGAACTGTGTTGTTCTCCCCTCTCCCCCCCCCCCAAAAAAAAAACAAACACCCAAGCAAACCAGAGCCTTCATGGTGTCCCAGGATTGGTGAACCAGTAGCTTTTGAGTGATGTGTTAGGCTGGAGCATTGGAAAAAATCCTGTATGACCTGCACTAGGGCTGGGAATTGCAGAGCTTTGGCTTGGGAGAGGCAGAAAGCCCCATAGAGCTGCTCTGGCTTCACACCCACCCTCCCAGGGACCTCTCTTGGTGGGAGCCTGGAGGCCCCTCGCTGGATGCAGCACCCTCCCTAACACTCCCTAAATCCTCCCTCTCCCTGTCCCTGCAGCCCTGCAGGCTTGGCTGACGCTTGGATTTTTACTGTCGAGGCAGCTCTGGAGTGTGGGTTTCCTTTTAGCTTCACACTGGGGCTCCCTGCACAGAGAGTGATGTTGTTCTTGAGGGCCCCAGCTGGGTTTTGGGATAAATCAGTTTTGGTCCCATTGGGGAGCAAAGTGCTAAAACGGGGGAGGCTGGGGATTCAGAAGGCAAGCAAGCATCCCAAAGGCTGCACAGAGTATTATTTTTGAAGCCTCCTGGTTTTTCGGAGGCCTGACTCACGGCGCAGGAATGCGCTGGGCTGGCAGCCCCAGACCTGCTCCTCGGAGGGGAAGAGCTGCCGTCCCCTCCTCCTCCTCCGGAGCCCGTTCCCGTCCCAAACCGCTGGGCTGGGCTGGTAGCAGCCACATGTTTGCTGAGCTTGGATTTTTAGGGGATTTTTTTTTTTTATCCCTCTGCTATTTGCTTGCTTTTTTTCCTGGTTTTCTTTTTTCCATGTAGGGGCTCAAAACCCCATTTTTTTATTTCTGCTGGGGAGGCTCAGCACCTCTGGATCTCATCGGCTGCATGGAGGTGAGGGAAAGGCAGACCGAGCCCTGAGATCTAATGCCAGCCAAGCTGGGAAAGGCTGGGCAAAGCCACGCTGGAAAACGAGGAAAGGGAAGGGAAGCAGGAATTATTTAGCACGGGGCTTGCTCCAGCGTGTCCTGCACTCTGCCTTTAATCTCCTGCGAGTCCCTCCCTGCTGCAGCCCAGCGTGGCCCCGCTCGAGTCTCCTCTGCTCTCTGCTGCCTTGGGTGGCTTCTCCCACTTTTTGGGGGGCTGTTCCCAGTTTCAGTGGGCTTCCTGAGACCCACACAGACGTGTCATAGCTGGGTTAGGTTTGGAGTGAAACGCCTGAGGCGATGGGGCCCCAAACTGGGGGTGCAGGCACTGCTGCCTGGTGTAACTGGGGGGGTGTTGAAGCTGTAAGCCTTGAACAGAACTCTTGATGGCCAGGGGTGCATCTTGGGGTGAGTCTGGTAGAGGGACTGTGATGACAAGTTTGGCTCCCTGTGTCCCTGCAGGTAGCCCAGTGTTTCTCTGTGGAGCCCACCACGGGGAAATTCATGTGGGGAAAAAGCATGGAAGCAAAGCAATCCCCATGTCACTGCGATGCTCAGCAGCAGGCAGGCTGTCTTACAGCTTGAGGGGGGAAAAGCGTGTTTTTCTTTGCTGTGAACTCTCCTTCCCATCTTTCCCTGGGCTTTGCCAGGCTCCTTCCCTTCCTGCCTACCTGGAGCACACATGGAGGCCTCTGTGTCTTCTCTCCTCCTGCTTCAGCCTCTCTTCACTGGGGATTGATGGCCAAGCTCTCGCTCATTTAGGTGCTGGGAAATATTCCTTTTCCACCTAATTCCTTGCTGACATGGCTCTTTGCTGGGGGAGGAGGAATTACCAGGTCCCAAGCCCTGGGCATGGCTGTGGAGCCACGTGGGGTATAAGCATGGGGATGGCAGTGGCACAGGAGTCCCAAAATTGGACTGTGACCATGACATAAAGTTTCCTCCTGGAGCTGAATTTATCCAGGTGAAATATGTATCAGGAGCTGCATCCCATTACCTGCCACACAGGGCTTGGTCTGGATGGAAGGGGTTGACATAGCCCCCCAGATTTAAAAATCAAATGGTTTTGAGCTATTTTTCCCCTTTGGCTTTGCTTGTTGTGTCAGTTTAAGGCAGTGCTGGTGTGTTGTGTTGTTTGTTGTCTTTTCTCATACCTTGGGAGATGAAGGACACGAGTTGAGACACTGATATTATTACTTAGGAGTAATAATATACCTGGTTGTACAAGGAGAAAACTGAGCAGAGCTTTTCTCTCCTGGCATTTTGGGCCTGTACTGTTCCTTTTCTTGGGGGAGAGCGAGTCCCTTCAGGTGAGGAACAAGACCTGTACAGATTTGTGGGAGTCTCCCTTTGCACCACAATCTGTCTGCAGCAGTCCATAATATCTGTACATACATACCTAGAGCATGGCTGCCCTCGCTTCTCTCCCCAGTTTATTCCCATATCTTATGGAAATAAAGGAGAAGGAGGAAAAGCACCACAAGCCATCCCTTCCCAGCTGGAATACCCAGGGCTGTGAGCACAGGCTGCCACCCTAATCGGTACAACCCTCTCATGGAGCCAGACACAAAAGTCAGATCCCAGCATCTCTCATGCTTCCGGGGGGTCCCGCCAGGGTGGTTTCCATAAAGACCCCATGAATAACCTTTGCTGCCCCCCATCTCCCCTCCTTCACAAGCTTACGCCGAGCGCCAAAGCTGAGGGATTGTTTCCCTTTGAAAGAGCGTGGAAAATCCCATTTTGAGACATTTAATGCGTATTAGATCCATCTGCCTTCCTCTGGAGCGGGGCCACCGCAGGAGGAGAGGTGAGGACATCCCAGCGCAGATGGGTGGGCTTTGGGGCCTTGCAGGAGTATCCCCAGCTGGAGAATCCATGCAGGTGGATAGCACGGGATGCTGGAAAGAGGTGTGGGGAGTGAAAAAACCCTGCAAAGCTTCCATAGAGGTGGAGAAATGCTCTTGATATTGATGTCGCTGCAGGCACGGGGGTTTTTTGGGTGCTTTGGCTTGTCCTAGGGATGAGTTTCAGCACACCTTGATCTATTGGACCAAATGGCTGTCCCGATGCAGGTAAAACATGTGTGAGAAGGTTTGAGTGCAGGATGGGGCACGGGGAATGCTCCTATAAGGCACAAGGATGCTCCTCCCCACTGGGCATCCCTCCCTGTTGGAGTCATGTGGGGACGGACGTGGTGGCTGTTAAAGGGTGGGAGATGAGGGCACAGCTGAGATGAGAGCAAGGTTTTCTTCACCCAGACTTTGTACTGCTGTTGCTTTGTGAGCCTTCCCTTTGTGGACCAACTCTCATCCCTGGGAGCTGCCACTGGCGTGGAAGTGACCCCTGATTGCTCCCTTCTCGCCACGCTCCCTCCTCTTCAACAGCATTGAAATGCCTCTGCAGGTCCTCTTCCAGGATTTAAACAAGGAGCAGCACCTTTGGGTGGGCTCCTGGATGCACCTACACCTCCTGGGGCAGTGACAGGGAGGGATGAGACGTGTCAGACCATACCCAGGCTTCCCGGCCGGGTGGCTTGCGGAGGCGGGAGGCTATTAAAGGGTTGTGCTGCATTGTATAGCGTGGGAGTTTTCCTTAGGCAGGAGGTTGGAGAGCCCAGAAACTCCTCGGGACAGATTTAAATGGGAGAAGGGACACGCCTGGGATGCAATATTGCCGTCAGCAAGTGTCCTCAATGCTTTCTAGGCTGTGAGGTTTGGGGCACACATGGGCACATCCACCCAGCAGTGGTTGAAGGCACCAGGGTGGTCCTCAGTGGAAGACCTTGCTTCACTGACCGTCCAGTTTTCCAGTGGACTCACATGATATCTGGGAAATTGGAATACTTCCTTCAGGTGATGGTGACTGCTATTTGGAGGACTGAGAGCAACTGGAATGGAGGACAATCCCATGGTTGGGAAGATAGTGTTTTGTCAGAGGTTGGACTCAATGACCCTGGAGGTCTTTTCCAACCTTAATGATTCTGTGATTCTGTAACAGGGTTTTATGGAATGAAGTTCATTCCTCTGGGTTGATGCCTCCCTGCCATCATTGTGGGGTGTGGCCTCCCCTCTCATGGTCTGTGAGCAGGGGCTGATCTCCCCCTGTAGAGACCTTGCCGTCTTATGCCATCACCCAGCTGCGTTATTGGCTCCATCTGTTTGGGTTGGCTTGAAGAACAGAAGGAGGGTGTTTTCCAGCAGCCAGAAAGTGGTTGCTATTTAAAACAACTGAAAAAAAAATAAAATAATGTGGTCTGCTGCTTCCTTTTCATCTGTGGAGCCGAGCAAGCGTCCCCACCCTCACCTGAAGGGGCATCTCTGAAGGCTTTGCAGGGCCCTGCAAGTGAAGGTAGTAATTAGTGCTGGTCATGAGGGTGGATCTGCAGTGTGGCCAGGCTGTCTGCTGTGGGCTGGCCTGGGGCCATCACTGCCCAGGTGTGGGATCCAGCAGCCTCCCTCCACCCCTGTTTATCCCAAACAGGCTGGGGGTGCAACCTTTGCCTCCCCACTGCCGCAGCTCTTTTTGCAGTTGCTGGATGTTGCTATGGTGTTCCTGCACTGGAACATTATTTTCGAAGGTTTTTCTTTCCCACTTTGACAGATGTGAAATGTAGAGACAGGCTTAAAATGAAAGCATGGCTCCTCGAGTCCAATTACGCAGCAATTAAAAGTAATCAGCGGTCTGGGTCGCTGTGCCGGAGACGGGGTTCATTGAAGGGTTTTCTCTTCCAGCTTATCTTGGAGAAGCTTAAATGTCTGTCTCTTCTGCTGTCTGGGACCTGACTAGGGGACATTTCCGTAGAGCGGGCCAAGTATTGCTGGAAGTCTGAATTAGGCTGGAATTAAGCTGTTCCCAGTGCTCCCAGCTCCTCGCTGGGATGTTCCTACACAGCTCTGTAGGGTCTCCTCTGAGTTGCATCGGTCTGTGTTTAGGGGACAAGGATTTGGTGACATGGTATCACTGCTGGGTGCACGCCCAACTCTGTCACCATTGCCAGGGCCACTTTAGGCTGGAAAGAAGAGGAGGTGGCATTTTGGGCTCTCCTTCCACGTCCATCTGCGCGTGTCCACCAGGTCTGCGGTTCCGCTCGTCCTCCCCTGGTCTTCAGGAAGAGATGCTGACTCAGTTGTGGAAGCAGGTTTTCCTGCAGGATGCCTGATTCCCCTTGCACATCATTTTGGCTGCTTTTCTGCAGTCAGAGCCTTGCAAATGCCTCTTTCTGTGCTCCGGCGTCGGCACTAAAGGGATTTGTTTCGGGAGAGGGGATTTGGCTGTGGAGCTGAGCAGCACAGAGCTGCTCGGGTGACCGGGATCCTGAGTGTGAGGAAGTGGGGTGTGGGCTGCCAAGGGCTATAAAACTGACTTTCTTCCCCTTTTCAGTCCCTCTTTTTGGTTTTTTTTTCCCATGTGTGTCTGTGCTAAATCATTTGCTACTGGTGAATGACTAGTTTTGGATTACAGGACCTAGAGCCTACTGGTTAATCCCTATCCTGGGTTGTGGGTCCTTCAGCTACCCTGACACACATATATATATATATATATATAATATATATAAAATATACTTGTGTGTATATATATATAAAACAGGGCATTGAGGCACATACTTCAGACTCTAAAATTTATACACCAAGATAAAAACGTTGGCTGTGCCCAAAGCTGGAAAAGCTAGATCCAAAAGCTGGGAAGAGGGTTGGGTTCTGTTTGGGCTGAACAATGACTAACCAGAGCTGAGTTTTTAAAACAAATGCTTGGGATAAACTGGTTATGCAAACTGGGGCGAATTGGGCAGGTTCCTTTGTAGTTTATAGCAAAACCCTGGGAGTCTGGGGCGTGTTGGGGCTGGTCCTGCCGGGGATGGAAAAACCCACACGCCGGCTTTGCAGATGGGGTCGCAGCCTATGATGAAGGATCCTGAGGGATAAGCAGTAGGGGAAGCCACAGGTTACTGCAGGGCCTCATCTCTCCAGCTAAAACTTTGAGTAACGCTGATCCTAAACACAGAACAGGTCAAAAATAGAGATTTTTTTTTTTTAAGTGTGGTTTTTAATACCTGCTGAGGGGAATTCATGCTGTGCTCAGCTCCAAGAAGCTGTCAGGCTTGCTGGTCCTGTGCTGCTGAAAATATACAAATTCAGAGGATTTGGGTTTGTTTTTTTTTTTTGCCCCGGGGTTGGTGGCCAGGAGGGTGGTGTGGGGCACACAGGCACTCCAGCAATGCTCGGTATGCCTTGGGAAGGCAGTCGGGCTCACAGACCACAGGGCTTCTGGTTTCCATCACAGCCGGCACTGTTTTGGCCAGGGGCATCCGTCCATCCATCCGTCCATCCATCCATCCATCCATTCCACACCCTCCCAGGCTCCGCAAGGCCTCCTCTCCACTGCGGTGCTTTGGGGACACTGGGAGAAAGAAGCAGGTCTGAGCGCCCCTGTGAATTTTTAACCTCACCCAGCGGCGCGGGCTGGGGGAAGGTGAGGCCTCGCTTTTCACGAAGGCAAACTAATGCTCCATAAAAATCCCTCTTACTGCTTCCCGCTGGATTGGTCTGGGCTGAACAAAAACCAGCTTAGGCTGCCATAGTCATTTTGAGGGGGGAAAAGCCTGGCTGCTGGATGAAGCAGAAAATGAGATGAAAACTGCCTAACAGGAAGATAAAAGATGATTTTTGCACGCAGGGAGGGGAAAAGAGGAGGAGAAGTTGCTGCTTAACCCTGAACATTCCTCTGACCACTGGCACTGCTGCACCCGCTTCCCATCCCTGCATCCCAAAGGCATGCTGTTGTTCCTGTCTTTTGCAGAGGGATGAGGTTGGATGTGGTCCCTGGCTGGCTGGGGAAGGAAAAGCTTCCCTTGTAGAGTGGCTCCTTGTTGTGCATGCACTTGCTGCCCCCCTCCCTTTCCATCTCCGCATCCCAGTGACATGCTAGCTCTGTTTCCATCAGTATTTATGGACTGGCTATAAGGGGAGGCAGCAGATCCAGCCGGGATGTTAATGACCCCTGCATGCAACAGCAAAGCCCACTTAGCGGTCTCGGCCGAGGGGTTTTACTGCAGCCTCTCCCGCTCCACCTGTGCCCGTCTCCTTCCCTCGGAGAGGGATGGGAAGCGCTGTCGGCACCATTCCTCGCTTAAAGAGAAAAGGGCCTTGGTTTGTGTGCCACGGGGAGGCGGGGGAAGGAGAGCGTGTGTGAGTCTGTGGAAGGTTTAGGGGGGAGAATGCAAACCATATGTTTCTGCAAGGGTCGAGTTGCAGAGCTAAAACCAGCAGGGAAGCCAAGGAAGCCAGAATCCTGCAGTTTGGCTGCGCTTTGCATCCTGGTAGGTGTGGAGGAGTTGTCCAACGTGGCCTAGCAAAGGATGATTTAGCAAAGTAAACCCACACTAAGAGATGATTTGGGTCCCTGTCCAGTGTATTTAGGGCTGGGGTCTAGGGCTGTTTTCAAGCCTTGGGGTTCCTATAAATAAACAACAAGGATGCTGGGAAGAAGCTCCTCTGGGTTGTCCTGAGTTCATGGTGTTTGCAAGCCTGACAGGAAGAAATTTTTGCTGGGAAGGGAGTGCCTGCAGCCTGCTGGAAAAGCAAGGGTGATGTGCCCTGCACCGTGGCTGTCCTTGCAGTCTCCTTCCAGCTATAGAGAGGCAAGTCAGAGGAAAAGGTCTGTTTTCCCTTCTCAGAGTGGAAAATGTTCTGTGCAGGCAGCCTGGAGAGTTGTGCAGACATCGGACCCGAGCGATGTGAGCTGGATGAAAGTGCTTTTAAAAAGAAATCCGAAGACAGGAAGGAGCACTGGGGTCTCCCAGCAAACTTTTTTAGCTGGGAGACATCTTTTGTTTCCAAAACTAAAGGCACGGAGGCAGTATGTGCTTCCCCAACCGGCTCCACGGAGCTGTTTGCAACCTGTCAGCTTGGTAACCATCTGCTCTCAGCCCATGGGGACCAAG
The DNA here is from genome assembly GCF_001604755.1 of Lepidothrix coronata. NCBI lineage: Eukaryota > Metazoa > Chordata > Aves > Passeriformes > Pipridae > Lepidothrix > Lepidothrix coronata. Next base: position 1,792,195 of record NW_016690304.1, read on the forward strand.
CTCTATGTGGGACACGGGAGGGGGGAGGCACTGCCGTGACCCCCGGGACCGGCCGTGGGCTCCAGCCCCTCGTCCAAAGGGACCGCAGGGCACAGCATCACCTTGTCCCCCACACCAAGAGGAGCTCCTGTGCCAAAGATACAAAAAATCCCCACGGATTTATCTTTTGGCTGGATGGCTTCTGTGGTTTTTTTTCTTCTGTTTGTTTGTTTGGGGGGGGAGGAGATTTCTTTTTTTAGCTTGATTTCCTATAAAAATCCAGACTTTTTTTTTTCCCTTTCCTGTTGTGCTGTTTGTGTGTCTGCATCCCTCCCCCTCTGACTCAGAAGGAGATGTCTCGTAATTAAGCGCCCGCCTGATTAGGAAATTAGCAATAAAGTTTTTATCTAGGCAAGCTAGTCGGCCAGTGAGAGGGATCTATTAATATCCCACTAAAAAAAAAAAAACAAAAAACCAACCCAAAACATCAACAGCATAACACTTTCCACCTACTATTGGGGAACACAAACGCCACGTGGGTGGGAAGCATTTGGAGCAGATCTATAGGAAAACAGGTTTTGCTCGGCTGCCCGAGGGACCACGGCGTACAAGCTGGGATATGGGGTACCTGGAAACACGTGAAGGACTGAGGAAAAAGCTGGAAAAACCTTAGGCAAGGTGAGGGAGGAGCTGAAGGCTGCTGTCAGGGCATGGCAAAAGGCATTTGTTGGCGGGTGACCTTTATTTGAAGGAAATGATCCTTTGTTAATGATGTTTGAGATGGAAGGGGAAGCGGGAGAAGAGCATCCCATGCCCTGGTCAGCAGGGGGGTTGTGGAAGGAAGGGTGGGCTTCCTTGCAGGCTAGACACGGGCTTTGGATGGAATCCCTTGGCATGGTGGATGCGGTGTAGTTACTTGGGACTCATTTTGCCACCATGTGTGTAGAAAAAAGGGACTTAAAAGGGCATTTATGTCAATCACGGGGCCTAAAGTTTGGAGGAGTTTGGGTTATCTCTGGGTCAAGAGAATGGTGCAGCTTTGGCTTTTCGTGTTTTTGGGGAGCAGGAGTCCCCGACCTCTCTGAAAAGGGAGCATCAAGGGGAAAGATGGGGGAGAAAAAAAGGATCTTCCATTGATATGATTCCAGCTGCCGCTGCAGGTCCTGAAGGTCTCCCCAGGGTTTGATCTGGCTGGTATTTGTCCCTAGGGAAATGCCATAATAAACCTGGCCCTTGCTTCACTGGCTCATCCCAACCAAGCTGCCCAGGAGATGCTTTAATCCAAGAGAAGCTGAGTCTGGGGAAGGGCTCGGGTCAGTTGGGTGGGGAAATGAGTCCTTGTCCTATTGCAGAGTTCCCTGGGGTTTAAACCACATTATTTGCAGACATAGGCTCTTAATGCAGTGCAGGAGAAGGCTTGGAAAACCATGACAAGGTTCTCAAGAAGCTGGTGAAAACAAGAAACTGGAGCTAGGAAAGGAAAAGTGTGTTTTTATTCCAGGACCAGGATGTTTATTCCAGATAATGCAGAGAGATGGCATCCCTTTTAATTTAAAAAAAAAAAAAAAGGAAAAAAAAAGGAAAAACAACCTCTATTTTGAGGCTGCTGAGAAAGTGACTGCCCCTTGTGATGTTTCACAGCTGAGATCATTTCTGGCTGAGTGAATCTGCTCTGGAGGTTTTAGGCTCGATCTGTATGGGTGAGCTCAGAATCTGAATTTTTATGAGGCAGTGGCGGGGTAAATCTCAATAATTTTGGGCCAAAAAATAAAATAAAGCTGCGAAGATGCATCAGTGAAGAAAAGACTGTCATGTTTTGGGGTGAATCGTGATCTGGAGCTGCTCTGCTGTGAGGGAAACAAGAAGCGAGCGTTTGCTGAGAGAACATGAGCAAAAGCTGGAAGGAATTACTCTTCTTTTCAGAAATAGGTAATAGACATCATTTTTGGAGTAATTAAATTTCACGAGTGCTAATTCAGGATGAAATTTAGTCTGTTCACTGTACTGCAGACTTTGGGAGAAGATATGAAGTCCGAGGCAATGCAGGCTGCCTGTGGGAGTGACTGAGGCTCGGAGCAGGGCTTTAATTTCGGCGCTGTATCAGTGTAATAGTGTTGTTTATAAGCTTCTCTTGCCACATGAAAGCAACATTGTATTATCCTGGTTGGCCCTAAAAGCAGGGAAGCAGCCAGAAGAGGGCTGATTACAGAGCAGCAGCTCTTTCTTCCCATCACTACAAAAGAATAGACAATAGAAACCGGGATCCAGTTTTAGCTCCAGTAATGCAATGCCCTCCTTCTGGTGGTCATGTCACATGCTGCCTGAGTAATTCCCATCCCCTTGTTTTGCCTGGAAAACCAGCCTCTGAGGGAGGGAGGAGGGAAAGAGGGAGGGAGGAAGCAATGGCTTTGACTGGGTGATGCCAGGATCGGGCTCCCCTGTCTGCAGCACAGAGCTGCAGGTTTGGGGAAGGTGGTGACATCCAAAATCTGTAGGGATGGCAGTGCTGTGGAGCTGGTGGGCTGTTGTTTGAGGGGTCACCATCCCTAGGAATGGGGAGCAGTTGGGCTGGAGCCTGGGGTTTGCTTGGAAGTCTGAGCCTGAGGCACTGGAAGAGGAACTTGCAAAAGCAGCTGTGTGGTTGTTACTTGCTCGTGCCATGAGCTTCCCATCCGTGCATGGGGGGTGCTAAGGCATGGAAAATGTGGATTTTTTGTGTTTTTTTTTTTCTTTCAAGAGTAGTTAACTTGACCTTTCCAAGGTGGCTTGGAAATAGGACAGTTTGTTTCCAACTTGTTTTGTGTTGCTTGGCTTCCCCAGCTTGGGTGATCATTATGGGATTCAGGAGGTGACTGGAGAGCAGGTGATTGCTAAGGAGAAGGGGGACCCCTCTGAGATTGTGTTTCCAACTCCATCACTGCACCAGGTGTGGAGAAAATTCCAGTGGAGTTACTTCTTAAAAAGTAGCTGCAGGTCACAGCTGGCTTACTCTGTGCTTTGGCATTCCCGAAGAAGCCAGATGGGAAACCAGTGCAGAGAGAAACCTGCAGCAGAAACCTCACAGTTCTTTGTGCCCAGGACAAAGGGTTGGTTTGGAGTTACAGGGAAGAAAAGGAGCTGTGTTGGGGGGGGAGAGGGGGAGGAAAGGTGTTGCAAGATGGGCATTGGGACTGGAACACATAGCAGGGGAAGCAAATGGGGCCAGAATGAGCAAATACATTGTTGAGGATGATTGAGGATGCTGGCCCAGGGGAAATCTTTCACCAGCCTGAGGGTGGTGCGGATGCTGATTTTCCTACTTCTCTGCAGCTTTAAACAAGCAGAAGGCACATTTTCCCTGGACACTTCGGTGGCAGGAGGTGGGTGCCCACCATCAGCATCTTCCTGCTTAGCCCTCAGGAGCATGTGCTGGGGATGTGGCCGAGCTCCAGAGCTGCTGCCACCCCTCAGCCTTTGGCCTCCATGGTTTTGTAACCTCATTTCCCCCCGCTCACTTAGTTTGCAGTGAGGAACACCTTTTATCCACCTTTTAGATGCTGAAGACTTATGGTTCAGCCTGAATATGTTATCAGAGCAGTGTCTGATAAGTTTTCTGCCTCAAGCCCTGGGGAAGTGCCTGTTCAGGGTCGCTGCAATAGATTTTCCTCCTCTTTCCTAGCTACCTAAGAACAGTGTGATTTTTTTTACTTACTCCTTAACTGAACATTATTACTTTAATCAGTGGAAAGAAAAATGCAGGGCCCAGCCAGTGTTGTGATGCCTCTCCCCGCTTTCAGAAATCCATGAATGGTTGGCAGGACGTGTTGTTAGGAAAGAATAAATCCCTGATTGTTTGGATGAGCTTGGACTATGTGAGGAAGGTGACAGGGGAAGGGTGAAAGGTTTGGCTTGGGTGGGCGGTGGAGCCAGTGGCTTGATGTTGGATGTGGAGGTGATTGAGGGTGGTGATGGTGGAGAGAGGCATTTTCTGTGGATGGTGTAAAGGGGAGCAGCAGAGGCACCAAGTCATTTTGTTTTGCAAGAGGAGGGTGATTCAGGGGTCCCTGCTGGAGTTTGGAAGATGGGAGGAGGTTACCACATGGAGTGGGATGCTGAGCATCCATGGAAGTAGCCTCGTGTGCATTAATCAGAGAGCTGCCTGCAGCTCCCCTTTCAAGCTGTAATAGCCAGACCTGGCAGAGTCAATCCCTATCTATTTAAAGCACTTCAATAAATAAAGATGCTAAATAAAATCACAGTGGCCCTGCACTTTCTCCGTGCTTCTAGGATTTCTCTTTCCCCTCCCCACATTGGCTTCTGGATGCATCCAGAGGCAAAGAAAGGGAAGGGTCAGGAGTCTTATTTTGGGTGGGCAACCTACACCTCACACCAGTGGTCTGGAGCCAGACCCTAGCTTGGGCATCTGCAGGGTGATGGCAACAACGGGGCCGGGATATTTAATTCCAGGCAGTTTCCCTGGCACAGCAGAAGCTCTTGATGGTGTTGCTGTTTTCTGTGGCAGGGAGGTGACAAGTGGGAAGCTGTCTTTGCAAGCCCTCTGTAATGCTAATGGAAGCTGCAGGTTGGGTTTTTGTTGTTGGTTTGTTTTCTTGTTTTGTTTTGTTTTTTTTTTCCCCTTGCCAAAGACTAACCAGGGAACACTTGTTGGAGGATAAAATTAAAAAGCCCGTGGTGGTTTATTTTGAGGGCAGTGTGTTTGCTTTCACATCATGCTGGAGGGAATTGCTCTGCTACTGTCAGCAAATAAATAAAATAAGAGCTTTGTTTTAAATTAGACTTTCTTCTGGTAGCTAATTAGGCGAGCTGATACCTGCAGTTGCATTACCTAGGCACCGGCTGTACCCAGCATATTTGAGGCATATGGCTGCTGTCGGCAGCTTCTAAACTTCATTAGCCCCTTATTATGATTTTTTTTAAATATCCCTTTAATTGGATGCGAATTCCCTGGGACCAACAAGAGTCCTTTTTGGGTGGATGCCCATGAAATCCCTGGCAGGGATGGAGCTGGGGGTTGCAGACACTGGCTGGGACTCGCTGTCCGTGGAGCGGAATTCACTGTGGGTGCTGGTGTGATGCTTTCCAGCCACTGAGGAGAAAGTTCTGGGTTCCTAGTTGTGAAAATAACCACTCGAAGCTCTTTTTGGGTGTTATGAGCATCCAGCCCTCGTGCCGGGAGGGAGCTGAGGGAGCGCCAGGCTGGAGCCGTGGCTCCTATCCCACCTGGCAGCAGGCGGGACGAGAGCCAGCAGCGCCTCCTCTCCTCCCCGCTGGTGCTGGGAGGCTGGAAGTTCCTGTCGGTCCTGTTGGTGATGGAGATCAGCCCCGTGCAGCTCCTGAACCAGAGTCTGAGCAGAGCCCACCACCCTCCTCGCCAGGGAGGAAGGCTCTGGGGGTCCCGCCCTCCTCTGCCTCCCACCGAAGAGACTGCGAGGGTCCACAGACCGAGCCGTGAAGGTCTTGGGCTGTTTTGGGAATGGCTGTTTTGGGAAGGGCTCACAGCTCTCACCCCGCGTCTTTTTGGGCGGGACAGTGGCTCTCCGGGCTGTCGCCTCGTGTCCCCCCGGCTCCAGCCTCGGGCATTCCCAGCCCCGCTCCCGCACCCAGGGCTTGACTTTACGGGGAAATGAAGCAGAGTAATTATCCCCGGGGATAATTACCCGGCCCTTGCGCAAGGCGGGGGCGCTTCCGACCCCTCCGGCCGCCCCGGGAGCCGGGGCTGGGCACCGAGCCCTGCGCACCCCTCGGGGGTCCCTCCATCCCCCGCCCCTCCCCAGGCTCCTGCTCTCCGTCTGCTGGGGCCAGGGGAAGGGGGTTCTTCCTTCCCCTCCTCCTCCTCCTCCTCCTCGAGCTGCTGCAGGGGCTGCCCCCATCCCGCATTCCTCCTCGGGAGGAGATAAGGATCCAGTCTGGCGCCGGGGTTTCAATGCGCTCCCTGATTATCGGCAGGCGCCGGGCAGAGCCCCGGGCAGCGATAAGTGGGGAAGGGGAGCGGGGAGGGGGCTGCCCGCTACTCCGCACCCCTCCCCCGCACCGCTCTGAACTGCGCTTGGGGAATCCTCAGTCTCACTTAAAAGCTTTTTTTTTTTTTCATTTCCTTTCTTTAATTTTTTTTTTCTCCCGTTTTCTTTTTTCCTTTTTTACCTGTGCACCCGGGGCTTCTGTGGCTTCACTGCTGCCCGGCTGGGCTTGTGTGGGCATGGAGGGGGATGAGGAAGAAGATGTCCCAAGCTCAGAAGTCTGGTTCATAGAATCACAGAATGGTTTAGGTTGGAAGGGACCTGAAAGCTTAAAGACCATGGTGAGGGACACCTTCCACTAGACTAGGTTGCTCCAAGTCTTCTCCAGCCTGGCCTCAGACACTTCCAGGGATGGGGCAGCCACAGCTTGTGGCCAACCTGTGCCAGGGGCCTCACCACCCTCACAGGGAAGAATTTCTTCCCAATATTCCATCTAACATTTCCCTCTGGCAGTGGGAAGCCATTCCCCCTTGTCCTGTTCCTCCAGGCCTTTGTTCCAAGTCCCTCTCCAGCTCTCCTGGAGCCTCTTTAGCTACTGGAAGGGGCTCTGAGGTCTCCCTGGAGGCTTCTCTTCTCCAGGCTGAACAATTCCAGCTCTCCCAGCCTGGCTCCATAGGGGAGGTTCTCTGGCCCTTGGAGCATCTCTGTGGCTTCCTCTGGACTCACTCCAGCAGGTCCATGTCCTTTCTTATGCTGGAGGCCCCAGAGCTGGACACAGCACAGCAGATTGGAAAAGCCATCTGAGTGCCATTTGGGCACAAAGATGCCACCACCAAGCACACCAGTGGTGCTTTCCTCCCCTGGAAGATGGGATGTGTATGTCCAACATCATGTGCTGTGGTGGAGCAGGCACAGTTCTCCATGGGACACTGCCACGGTGCACAGTTCCCCTTCCAGATGTCTTATTGCACATCTGGGCCTTCCGTGTCCCCCACCAGCTCCTTGCATTGCAAGTCCCCCACCAAGTCCTCAGCAAAGGTCCCTTCTGAGTTTTAGGAGCACAGGGCAGGGTCTTTTTCATGGGACAAAAGCTCTTATCATGCTTGTGTCAGGGCTGTGGCATCTCTGTATGTAATTAAACCCCATGTGTCTCCTCTCTGCCAAGGAACCTGGAGGCAAAGGAAGAGGCTTATCTTCCTGCTGGTGGCTGGAATGCTCTTGCAGCCCAGAGGCATTTCTCTGCTGTGCTAATGCTGAGATCTGGGGATAAAAAAACCCCCACACAACCAGTGAGTTTTGCCCTCTCTTTTCACTCTGAAGCTTATAAATAACAGTGCAGCATCCTGTGGAGCAGTGGTGGGGTTTGATTTTTTTTTCCCTTAACTTTTTTTCCTCTTCTAAGTGTAACTCTGGGCTGATGTCCCAGGAATGTGATTTCTCCGGCTCATAAAAGACCAGCTTCTGGCCTCCTCCTTCTTTCCCAGGCATTAAAGAGCCAGGCCTTGGGGATGAATTGGTGGGATCTTGCATCCACTGGGATGCTCCACAACATATGGGGCCTCTGGTTTCTGGTGTGATCTCTCTGAAGCTTCCTGCATGAATATTTGATGCTCTTCCTCGGGGTGAGCGTTAACAAGAAATGACCACCACCAAAAAACGTGCTTTTTGTTTTTAGTGGACGGGAGAGAAAAAGAAGGAGGAGGGGGGGAAAGCTGAAATGCAATCGTTTTTTATGGCTTTCCGGAATGGCTTGGATGTGGGCTGGACAGCAGCGGGTCAGGAGCAGAAGGAGCAGATAGCCCCATGATCATCTGCCTTACTTGCATCTTTCCCTTTCAGGTCGTAAATATAAAACCACTACTTGAAAAACAAAAAGCTCGTTAAGCTGTCAGCAGGGTCCCTCTTGGAAGGTCATAAATGTGTCTCTTAGCAGTGACTTTTGTTCCTGTCCTTACTGGGGCTTAGGCACCGGGATCCTCTGTGGGGCCGGAGGGAAGTCACTGCCCATGAGGACACCAGTAGCTCATGGGGGGGCTCTGACCCCGCTTATGAGGGGAGTACCATCCCACTGCCACAAATTTGAGGCTCCCCATCCATTCTTGATCCATGCCTTGGCCTTCCATGTGGACCTCAGGGTATGATGGTGCTCCAGTGGAGCACAAACCCTGCACAGAGTCAGGGTTGTCTCTGCTGGCCAGGGCTGGCAGAGCGTGGGCTTCTCCTGTAAAGCTTCTGGAAGGGTGATGAAAGACAACAGAATACTTGAAATCTGTTTAAATCTTGTGGGAGCACAGTGGAACATCTCTGCCAAATGATCACCAAGCACCATTGGGTGGTAGAGTCCCCATCCCTGGGGGTGTCCAAGGAACGACTGGACACGGCACGCAGTGCTCTGGGCTGGGTGACAAGGTAGAGTTGGACTCAGTGGTCTGGGAGGTCTTTTCCAACCTGATGGTTCTCTGATGGTGTTTACGGTTGTGCTGGTAATGACAAGCCTTGGTGGCTGTCCTGTGGCAGGGCTGGGCGCCACGGGCAAGGGCACAGACTCTGCCTCTGCGTCGCCTCATTGATTTCATCACAAACAGCTCAGCTCAGCTCCTTGCAGCTCACTGAGGTGGGTGTTAGAGATGATCCAAATAGCCCAGCAAACAGCAGAGAGGAGGAGGAGCTGGTGGTGAAGAGCAATCCCGTTGCCTTCTCCCGGGAGATGCTCTGTAAAGGGGCAGCCAGGAGGGTTGGTCGGTCTTGTTGGTCAGTTAGGTGGTTGACATAAACACAGGTTGTGCTGGTGGGGTTTTCCCGCTGTCTCTGGATAGACAGAACTGCTTTGGAGATCCTTTGCATGCACTGGTTGAGAGGTTGGATGTGGGGCTGGAGAGGGAGATGTGAAGCTGGCACTGTCCTGACTCACAGGCATTAGGCAGTGGGTGCAGAAGCAACCCATCCTGGTGTGGAAAGGATATCCACGTTTTATGGGCTGTGTTTCCTCCAGAGAGAGATTTTCCATGCTGAAAATAAGGTCACACATCCCTGGGATCTGTTTGTCATTTAGGGCCCCGATGTTTTCCCCTTGGTTTCACCATGTGCTGCAAATGCAGCCGCTCTTGCATTAACATCTAATTAGCAGCAACCAAAAAAGCCTGTGCCTGAAACAGGAGGAGAAAGAAAAGGGTGAGAAATTAAAGATGCAAAAGACCTGTTAGATCATCTGGCCCTTCCTCTGGGATTGTTCCGGTGGAGTTTTGTCCAGTCTTGCTCAAAAGTCTCCAGGGCCATTACTGCTTCCCTCGGAGGCCCATTTCATTGTGTATTGAGAGAAACCTTCATAAATGTAAAAGCTTTATACAATTGAGGTAAAAGAAGAAACAGATTGAGTCATTGTATTGTTCTTTGTAATCAGCTTTGCTTTTCATTAATTTCCTCCCCAAAGCCTTATTTAGGCTGGGAATTTTAAAGAAAAAGCACGTGCGAGGGATGGTGGGAACAGGCTACCTGACTCCGGTGGGTTCCTGTGCATCACCCTCCTCGCCCCGACGGCCTGCCTGTGTTCAGACACCTTCAGGAGCCGGTCTGCCTGCTAGCTGGGCCAAATTTAGCTGTGGTGGAGACGTGGTCGGTGCTCTCACGGCCTCCTGCAATGGGGTCCGACTTGTCTGGGCAGCTGCTTGCTGCTGGAGCTGCCTAATTTAGCTATTTTTAAAGTAATAGCACCAAAAAAGCCTACAAGTGGGCATCAGCTGGGGCAAAGGTGACTGAAAACGATGGAACAAAATCAGACTGGGCTTTTGCAGGCACTTGCTGGGGGTTTGGGAGCTGTGCCCTTTGCTGCAGGGTGTGCAGTGACAGGGGATGGGGCACGAGTATCCGGCGTCTCTGTCCCTGACACAGCGGATGCTTTTTGCTAGTGGCATGTTCTGGGTGAGGCTTCTTTAATTAGGCCTCTGTATCCTCCTATGTCCCAGCGTTTTTGCTATTTTAACCTTGCCAGCCTGGTGGATAATTCTTTCCTTTAATGTGCCTTGGTTGTTCCACTTTCCAAACACTCTCCTTCCTCCTCTGGTATTTTAGTGGAAGGGGCCCCTGCCCATGGCAGTGGGGCTGGAATGAGATGATCTTTAAGGTCGCTTCCAAATGAAACTTGTCTGTGATTCTGTGATTACTTTCTTTCCCCCTCCCTGTTTCCCTCTCTGACATCCCCATTCTCATCCCTTGCATGTCCCTTTCACTCCCCAAGTCCCCTGCATCTTGTCCAGGCTCTCCAGGGCGAGGTGCTCCACATTCAGGCAGGCTGCCAGCATGGAGGCAACACACCCCAAAAGAGCTGCCTTTGTCCTTCCTGCTCTTGTGGGACACCTGAGCCACGAGCAGCATCATTGTTGGCCCTCAACAGCCCTACAGGCTGCTGCCCACAAGCCCACGATGAGAAATAAATGAGCAGCAGCGGGTGCCAGATGCTGTGCAGGCAGCTGCTGCTTCCTCTCCAGCGTGGTCCAGCGCCACACCGGCTTTAATCCTCCCCTCTGGAATACCCAAGGTGCTAATCCGGGCTCTGCCGGAGCAAACAGGAACTACATCTCTCCCTGCGTAGGAAATGCTGAGGAGATGCTTTGGGGAGAACTGAGAGTGCTTTTGGGTATATCTGGTGAGCTGGAGGGATGCCATCCTGTGCCAGGAGTGGCTGGATTGCTCCAAGGAGCTGAGTGAGGCTGCTTTGCTAGGAGTTTGGTGCTTTGCCCTGGCACAGCCGATGGAACAGTGGAGGATCAGTGGAGTTGCTCCACGTGTTTGAGTGTGGTTGGTGCATTTCCTGGCTGTAAATGCAGCCAGGGGTGCACAGAGGTGACAGAAGTGACTCCTGCTGTGGTCCAGACCGGTCCTGAGCATGGCTGCTCTTCCATGACAACTGCCCCTGCTATCCAACCTCTCTGTGGGGTCGCTTGCATCCCTCTTTTCCTGCCCCCGTTGGCTTTGGGTGGGTGGAGAGGGAAGGTGTGGGTTGGCAGCTTGGGCTGGGGCCACGGGGGAATTCCCCGGCGCCTGAGTCTGGGTGGAGATACTGCCAAGCCAACTCTCCTTCCTCACAGCCAGCCTGGATCCTTCCCCAGCCTTCCCAGGATTGTGCACGGGGCCATGTGCTGGGCAACTCTTCCACCAGGGCTTTTGGGGCAGTAAGAGCTGCAGGTGAGAAGTAGAGAGAAGAAAATACCTCCAGCCCCTGTGAGTGCTGGGCAGGACCTGCTGTCTCCTGCAGGGAAGGATGTGTGCCCTGGTGCCAGCTGACCCCTGCTTTCATCCTGCCATGCTCAGAGCCCTGGACCAGGGTGTCTTTCACTGCTCAGGGCATCCTTTAGTGCTCAAAGCCCTGTTTGGAGGTGTCCTGTAATGCTCAGGGGGTGTCCTGAGATTCTCAGAACCCTGTGCCAGGGTGTCTTTTATGCTCAAGGCATCCTTTATTGCATAAAGCCCTGCTCAGGGGTGTCCTGCAATGATCAGAGGGTGTCCTGAGTTGCTCAGGGGGGGTCTTACACTGTTTGGGTCATCCTGTAATGCTCAGAGCCCTGCTCAGGGGGTTCCTGTGGTGCTTAGGGGGTGTCCTGCAATGTCCAGAGCCCTTTTTGGGGGTGTCCTGTGATGCTCGGATGGTGTCCTGCAATGTTCAGAGCTCTTTTTGGGGGTGTCCTGCGATGCTCAGAGCCTTTCTTGGGGGTGTCCTGCGATGCTCAGAGCCCTGTACCAGGGTGCCTTGAACTGCTCAGGGCACTCTTTCACCCAGCCCAGCTGGGGAGCCAAGGAGTGCCCCTCTGGGGAGGGGTTTTGGGGACCTCCACTGGTGTGGAGCTGCAGGTCCCCGGAGCTGTGCCGGCGGCCGGGCTCACAGCACGGCCGGGGCCAGATGTTTCCCAGATGTTACTCACTTCCTGTCTGGCTTCTCCTCGTTCAGCTTTTTATGTACTTGTTTGTTTTGGACTACAAACAAAATAAAAAGGGTTTTTATAACCCTGTTCCCCTGGGGCGGCGAGTTCAGGATATAATCTGAGGTCTATTCACTATTGTCTCAATCCCCCTCCTTGCCCTCGGTGTCCTCCCCGGGCTCAGACTCACATGCTGCTTTTGTTAAGGTGCTTTTTTTCCCACATGATGTCTTCTCTCAACAGACCATTTTTCCTTATGACCTCTTCCAGCTCTCAGGGGAGCTCTGGGAATATCCCTGGCCAGTTTGGCATGGAGGCCTGAGGAGGAAACAGTGTGTTTCTCGGTGCTGACCTGCTCCTTTCTGCGGGCTGTATTGTTAGGAGGGTTCTCCCGTGTATCTGAGGATGGGGAAACTCATTGCACCGATGACATCCAGCATCCCCATGGATTGCCATTGTGAGCAACTGTAGCCACTTTGCCTTGATGAGGATGTTTGCAGAGGAATGGGGTGGAGGGTGCAGAGAGTGAAATAGCCACATCGACCACTTGTAAAAGAAAAAAGGAGGTGAAAACACTTGGAATAAAGGTGTTTGTGTTTGAGTCAGGTTAACAAAGGGGTCAGAAATGGTATTACCATAAGGAATGCTGTCATTTTAGGGGTAGGATGGATGAAAAAAAAAAATCTCAAAAGTATTGTTTTGGCATGTCAGGAAGTTCTGGTGATCGCAGTATAACCAGGAGCTGTTACAAACGCAGCCATGGAGTTTTCCCATCCTGAAAAGCACCTGGATCAGGATCAGTCCTGCTGCTCAGCAGGGTTGTTTGGTGGATGATCCCCTCTCTGTCCCCCTGGGTCTCAGAGCATCCACTTTAACACCCTCCCAACTCAAACAAAGTGAACCTGGCAGCATCCCTTTAAAATGTGTATGTTCAGCTCTTTCTGCACTCCTCTCACTTCATTTATATTGTTTTTCCTGCCTGTTGGGGTTAAGGCCCCTTTTCCTCTTTTCTTTCTCCTTCTCTCTTAATTGCCTGTTAAATAATTTAAATATTTAGGACTAAAGGGCTTCAATTATCCATTAATTTACATTAGTAATTTATATATCAGGCTGAATGGACACACTGTTAGTGTAATGGGTCCCTGTGGACAGGCAGAAGCAGAGCTGCAGTGTGTTTTCCTGGAAGCGTGGATGTTTCCTTACACCTCCCGGCCTGGATGTCAAGTATGTGGAAGGGATCCCACTGCCCACACGCCTGTGGGGACAGGCTGCTGTGGGGTCTGGAGTCCCATCTCCTTAGGAGAGGGTTGCTTGTGTTTTAAAGCAGCATTTTTTTATTTCTTTTTTTTTGCATTTTGAGCTGTGCTTGCAGGAGGTTGAACATGTCACATGTTGGTGGACATCAGGGAACGGTTTGGGTTGGAAGGGACCTTAAAGCTCATCTCATTCCACCCCCTGCCATGGGCAGGGACACCTTCCACTAGCCCAGGTTGCTCCAAGCCCCATCCAACCTGGCCTTGGACACCTCCAGGGATGGGGCAGCCACAGCTTCTCTGGGTAACCTGTGCCAGGACCTCCCCACCCTCACAGGGAAGAATTTCTTCCCAATATCCCATCTATCCCTGCCCTCTGGCAGTGGAAACCCATTCCCCCTTGTCCTGTCCCTCCAGGCCCTTGTCTAAAGTCCCTCTCCAGCTCTCTTGGAGCCTCTGTAGGCACTGGAAGGGGTTCTAAGGTCTCCCGAGAGCCTTCTTTTCTCCAGGCTGAACAATTCCAGCTCTCCCAGCCTGTCTTCATATAGGAGACATATCCTTTAGTAAGGACAGGGTTACTTTGGGAGGCTCAGTGCAGGACCTCAGGGACTTTCTGAGGCTAAACCCCTCAGCACAGCCATCCATGGGTGCTTTGGGAGTGCCAGGGAGCAGATCCAGGCTGGTGCGTGGCTGGTGCTTAGCCTTGGAGACCAGTGTCCCTTGGGCAGTGACAGCTCTTCCCTCCTGTCCCCCTGCCCAGGACGGGGATGGGGCAGTACCTATTTTCTGCATTCAGAAATACAGTTTGAGGAGGATTTGGGGGGGGTTCAGGTGCTTGTACATGTTTGTTTGGACCCAGCCCAACGGCCCCCAGCCCCAGTCTAGCTGGCAGCCGTGGTGGCAGCTCCCGGTGCTGTGGCATTGCCGGCGGCTGGTCCAGCCGGGAATCCTCAGGATCCATCCCTGCTGCGGCAGGAGGATCCAGACTCCCCGCTGCAGGGCAGGAGGGGGGGCCGTTTACTGATTGGGCTCCAGGGAAGAGTAAATTGGAGCCAAGCTCCATCCCTGTAGCACGGGGGAGGGATGCAGGAGCGTGCCCTGCTCCGGGGGGAGGCTACCCCGTGGTGCTGGACGTGGGGAGCTGCACCAGCCCTGCTGCCTTCCCGGAGCAGAGGTCACCTAATGACTCTGATTACCCACAGCACGACCGTAGTTAAAGCAATTAGTGCAGATCGCTTATGGAAATGCAGCCGCTGGGGGACAGAGAGGAGAAAAGGACGAGGCTGGGGGGCACCGTGGTTTTTTTTCCTGCTTTTTCCATGACAGTTCAGTATGCGTGATCCTTTGCCCCTGCTCCCCTGAGACCTTTCTGGATCACCTCTGGTGTCTCTCTCTGCTGTGCATCCCTCGGAGGTGCCTCTGAGCCCTTCAAGAGCCATTTCACTGCTCTGCCTTGGATGTCCTGCATCCACCCGAGCCACGTGTGAGACCGTGTTTGTGACCATAACAAACCTGGACTCAGCATCCCAAACTTTATTTAACTCGGCAGTCTTGCATATTTTTAGGGCAGTTTTTGTCAATACCTTGGGATCTTGTAGCACCAAGGGAGGGAGAGGAAGGTGAGGGAGGGAGCATTGATTTGCTTGTTGGTGTATCGGATTTGTAGGTCCACATGTGTTGCAGCATCAATTGGGACACTTCCAGGTGGAGTCCCACCTATATGGGTTGGCACAGACCACCAAAACTGGGGCATTTCTAGCCCTGGAACCTCCAGCACCAAGTGGTACCCATGCTGAGAAGGGAAGGATGCTCGTGGGAGGTTGGCCCACCTGGGAGCCGGAGTTTAGTCCCTGGGGCAGAGCAGGAGTGTGTGTGCCAGAGGACAAAGGGAGGAAGGAGAAGCTCAGCACTGTGGGAACAGGGGCTGTGTCCAGAGAAGAAAAGGTGGAAATTCCCGGCAGTGAGAAAGGAAGAAACTGGTCCTCTGGTATTGAAGTGCCAGGGAGGGGAGGAGGGTGCCAAACAACGCTAGGAAGCTCCTGAGGGCTTCCCAGCTCGATGGAAATGGGAGCATGAGGGCAAAAGGCTTTGTTTTTTGTAGGGGTTTCCTTTCATTGGAGTGTGGGGTGTTTCTGCTCCCACTCTGGATGGTGAAGCAGTGATACCAGGCACCAAAAACAGCCACCCACCAGAAAAACCCCGAAACCTCCCAGCTTTGATCAAATCCCAGGTTTTTTTCTCTCTGTAAAAGCAGGTGTGAGGTGCTGGGAGCCCAGCTGGCTGCGGGGTTTAGAGGGAAAGGAATAAAACTAATCAAGGTAATTGCTAAAATCCTTTTGCAACCGGCCAGAGACCTCCCTCTGTGCCACGATGGGGACACCAGGCCCTGGTCTTGGGTACCTGCTCTCCATCCTACCTGCTCTTGGCTTCAGGGATTAAATCCTAACAGGGAAGAAGGGATGGGGAAGCCTTGTCCTCTAAGCTAGTCTCGCTGATTGTTTGGGGGTTTATTCTTTAATGGGGATATTACTGAAAGTGGGGGGAGAGAAAAATCTTAATATTTGACATTCAGCATCAGCAGGGATTATTTTTTTTTCTCTTAAATCTTTTTCTATCCCTATTCTCCCTCTCTCCCCTTTTTTTCCTTCTGTTTGTCCTCTCAGTAAAAGGAGAAGGGAAGAAAAGGGCAGAGAAAGGACAATGAAAAGCAAAATATTACCAGACTCCATTTGTGGTGATTGTTCTTGGTTTTGTGTTTGTTGGGGTTTTTTTTTAATGTTGTTTTTTTTTATCGTAGCAACAAATCTGAAAGATTAAGGGCAACTTTAAAGACTGTTTAATAAAGGGACCTTAATCAGCCGCTCTTGTGATGTTCCTCCCCCAGCTGAATTAATGGGGAATTCGGGGCATGGAGTGGACCTTTCCTTTTGTTGTTTTTTTTAACGATTAAATAATATTGTGAAGATTAAAATTATTTCAAATCAGGACAGTGCTGCCCCAAGCACCTTCCCCTGCGGAATTGGAATGTCTGACGGGGTGGGAGGTGACCCCTGGCTGCTGGGTCTGGGTGCCTGGCACGGGGGAGTGGGTGCTGCGGGTCCCGGGGAGCGGGTGCTGCTCCCAGCCCACGCCTGCCGAGCGAGCGGCCGGGAGAACAGTGGGAAAAGCATCGGGAAAAGTAGGGCAGCATCTGGCGAGGGGCCCGCGGAGAGGCTGGCTGGAGGCGGCGGGAGCGTCCTTCCAGCCAGCTTTGGCTTCCCGGGGCTGGCGGGAGGAGAGAGTGAGTGAGAAAAAGACAAAAACGATGGGAACAAACAAACGAAACAAAACAAACAAAAAAAAAAGGGCAAAACCCCAAAAAATCCCCACAAAAAACCGAACACAAAATCCCCAGCTTTCTCTTCTTCCTTTTGCGAAGAAGGTCCCCTCTTTGCAGCCAGCTGCCTGGACTTTTTGGTTTGCCTCGCTGGGTTCATGCCGCCACATTGGCTTCCTCAGGCTGGGACATGCACAGCCGCCTCCTCTGGATTTTGGGACACTAGTACCACCACCCAGGACCACCAAACCTTGTGAGCCACTTTTAGAGAGTGTGGCTGGGTTGTTTCCCCCCTCCTCCCCCCCAAATGTTTGGCATCAGCATGCTCAGAGGGTGAAAGCTGCTTCCCTCCAGCTCATGGTCTGGTGGGATGTGCGTGTTCAGGGAGGGATGCTCAGAGCTGGGATGATGCCTGCTGGGCAGCAGAGCATCCTTGTCTTCCCAGGGAGCAGTGGGTGGTTCCCAGCCCTGCTCGCTGCTGGTTTAAAGTCACTTTTCATGCCCAAAGCCAAGGCAGTCGCCTCTGGATTTGCATGGTCAGGGAAAAAGAACCCCCAGCTGAAATTTGCACTCTCGGAGGGAATGCTGGGGAATTTACATTTTGAAATATGTGTGTGATTTCAGTGAAGGGGAAATCGCTCTCTCTCTGCAAAACTGGCAACTTTCCTTCACACGGAGTTAGCATTTTAAAACTGCACTGCTCAGTTGAACAGGACACCCTTCTTTTCCTTCCCTTTTTCCATTTTCCAAGTAGAGATCCCATCTTGCACTTGGTTTACTGCAGTTTGAAAGATAATTAATGATTCCTTGGACTTTCTGGCACTAACCAGGGCAACAAGTCCCTGTTTGTTCCTTGTTTTCTTTTCCCTTCTCTCTTTTCTTGTTGAAATTATTATTCTTTTCACAACAGAAACCCAGCACACGCCGTACATGTGAATAAACAGCACGTTACCGCATTCTCTGCTGCTGGCTCTTTTCTTTTATGAGCCAAAGCAAATAAATAAAAAAGTTCATATAATTATTGTGTCCATTAAAAATAATGTTGTAGCTTAGTAAATAGAACAAACCCTACAAGAGGACCGTGACAATGGAATTAAAATAGCACAAAGGGAAGTGTCTGTGCCCGTAACAAGAACCAGCGCTAGATGAAATTTGGAGATAGTTTTCCAACATAACTGCTTCCCTGAAGGGAATGTATAAAACAGCACAAAAGAAGCGAGCACAATAGAGTGTAACAGGGATTTGCTACATAATTCCTCCTCCTTTTTTTCTGCCTTTCTTTCTCTTTTTTTTTTTTTTTTTAATTCACTCTCTTTTCTGCGGGTATTTACGGGGATCTGCGCAGCTCACAGCTCTGCTCCGTTAAAACCAGAAATAAGGAACAATTTACTCCAGTCTGCCTGTGTCGTGTTATAAATCCATATAATGAAAAATGAAGAGGTTTGTACCATAAGGGATCTCAGCTGTTTACACTTCTCAGGAGGCTTCATCTTTGATTATAATAATCATAAAGATAAACAAAAGAGTAGTGGCTCCATAAATACTCCGACGTAATGCATAATCAACAAGATGAATCTCTCTCTTCCCAACTCCCAGCATGGGAAGTTGCTGCCAGAGCCTGGGTGTTTCTCCTTTTGGGGGTTGGAGATGGTTGGGATTTGGGTTGGACCCACTTAGTCATGGCTGGCAGGGGCACAGGGAGGCTGCTGTGAGATGGGCAGGGGTGCTGAGCTGGGGTGCCCAAGGATGCTGTGGTGGGATGTGCAGGGATGCTGCCATGGGATGTACAGGGATGCTATGGTTGGATCCCCTGTGTGAGGGCACCCTGCTTTATTTTACCTCTCAGGCTGCTTTGCAAAAACCTGACCTGAGAATTTAGCTAAAAAGTTGATTTATTTTTATATTTTTGTCTTTAAGTGTTGTTTGATCCATAAGGCCATTGCATGCAGACACATTCTTGGTGCTGCCCAGCTTCTCCTACCCACCCTTTTTTCAGCACAGACTTTGCTTTCTTTATTTTGTTTTCCCTTCCCCATCCAGTCCTGGTTTAATAAAGGTGTGCAGCGAGATAGGCCGGCTGCAGGCTTTTCCTTTGGCTGGGAGAGGAGGAAATCTGCTTGTTTTTTTTGCAGGGGTGTAATTAGGGCTGGCTGGGTGCACCCCCTCATTACCCACACTGGGGAGGAATGCTCTCTAATTATAAAGCTTGCCTGTCGCCGGGTGGGAGGGAGTGCTAACCCACTGGGAAATGCCTGTCTGTCCTGCTGTCCGTCTGTCCCGAGCTGGGTGGGCTCTGGGAGGAGCTGGAGGTGATGGGGTGAAGGAGTGGCGCTGGACTATGCCAGGTTTGGTAGGAAGGGTATGCAAAGGGACTGTGAAGCTCCTGGCAGAGGGCAGCCAGTGGAGGAAAAGGAGCTGATTTGTCAGGCAGAGGTGCTTGGGGGAAAGGTTAAAGTGGCTCTTTGCAGGTTTAATTATTAATAAAAGATTGGTGAGAATGGAGAGGCCAAATGCACCCCTCGCAGCCAGGCTCCCAGGTGCTTTCCTGGCTGGTGGGAGCAGGAGGGGATGGGTTCCACTTTTTGAGGGGCCAGAGAGGTAGAACAACATGTTCTGCAGACCCAGCACAGCCCTGAACACGGCAGCACACCGATGGCTGGGTTTTTGTGCTCCAGCCTTTGCTGAGTTACCATGCCTGGGGGAGGTGTCAGGTGCCACAGGGAGGGTCACCCCACGTCATCCCATTGGCATTTTGACCTCAAAATTCAACCTTGCTCCAGACTGGAGATGAGAAAGAATCATGGAATGGTTTGGGTTAGAAGGGACCTTAAGGATCATCTTACTCCCTGGACAGGGACACCTTCCCCTAGATCAGGTTGCTCCAAGCCCTGTCCAGTATGGCTTTGGACACTTCCAGGGATGGAGCAGCCACAGTTTCTCTGGGCAACCTGTGCCAGGGCCTCCCCACCCTCACAGCCAAGAATTCCTTCCATAAATCTAACCTAAATTTCCCCTCTGTCAGTGTGAGCCCAAATGAACTCAGAGGCCAGGTACCACTGGTTTTCCTTGGTCCCCCCAGAGGTTCCATGCTTAGTTTTTTTGGCCTCTCTTGGGTCTGTCTCATCGAGGGAGAGGTTAATGAGCCACACTGAGTTAATGAGGCCGGGGGTTACATCAGCCAGCTCAGCCCTGGGGACCTGTTACATTCCCTGCCTCTCACTTTCGTCAGCGCTTCCCAGCTTGTGCCTGAGCCCGCTTTGAACAATCCCAGGGTTGTGAAGGCACAGGATTTTGTGGGCTCTGTGCAAGGAGGCAGCAGGGAGAGTTTGATGTGAGTGGCTTCAAATTTTCCAAACCCATCCTCAGCAACACTCAGTATTTTGGGTGGTCCTCCTTTCTCCCTGCTGTGGCTCCAGTGGAAGGCATCCCTGGAGAAGGGATAGTGGGCTTGGCATGGCACTGCCCCACCTCATGGAGACTTTGCCTTTGAGGATGCCCCAGGCTGCTGTCACCTCCTCAGTGATGGGGCATCATGTTAGGTGACCACACATGTGTGGGGGGCTGAATTTGGGATGAGAAGGGGATGCTCAGGGAAGGATGTTTGGGGGAGGAAGGATGCTCAGGGTGGTTTTAGGATGAAAAGCTTGGCTGTGTGTTAGCACTGGACACAAAATTGTACCAGGAGGGCAGTCTGTGATGGAAAGCCCATGGGAACAGGGCAGGCCTGTGATGGTGATTCTGGTTCCCCATAAGCTCAGGGATGGACTGGAATGTGGTGGGAAGCCTTTGCATCCCTCCGGGGCTTGCAGTGGGGATGCCCTCAGTGGGGCAGGCATTCTGGGATAGGAGTGAGCCACACCATGGCTCCAGCATAGAAATCTGCTGGAGCATAAATGGCAACAGCACTAATCCCTAAATAAGTTCTCCCTGGAAGCAACAGGGGGGGAATTTGGGGAGGGAGGGAGTCCCACTCCAGCTTTTCAGACACCTCCTTCGGCCAAGCCAGTGGCCAGAGCATCCCCTCCATCTTGGTCTCTGGAGCCAGAGCCATTCCCATCTCTGCTGGGGGATTGGGAAGGGGGATTGGGAAGGCAGATGACTCTCCTCCTGTGGCGCTGGAGATAAGCTGCCATATATTTTTTCATTTCTACAGGAGGATTTTAACCCACCTGGCAGGTTTAACCGTTGCCTCCCAGGCCTTCCCCTGAAACAGCGCTTGCCCTGAGGCAGATGGGAATGGGGGGAGGTGGAGACAGAAGGGGTTAAGCGTCCACTGCTGCTGAGATTTAGCCGGAGAAACCCAGCCGGAGGACCCAGGCATCCCAGCTTAATCCTTACATCCTTACATTGCATCCCTGCCTGCCTGGTACGGGGAGGGAGGGATGGTGGCCGTGGGTGATGGGCAGCTACTAATGCTCCTGTAATCTTCCAAATATTTGGAGGGATAACAATTGCAGGCGAGAGGATTTTAACGCTTTCCTGTGGAGGTTTGCTTGGCCATTGCTGCATAGGGAATTGCTTTCCAAGGGGAATTGCTTTCCGGGCTTGCCATCCCTTGTGCCGAGGTTGGGGGTGATGGAGGGAGGGTAAGGCTGGATCCCGGCTCCAGTGCTGCTCCCCTTGGAGGGGGTGGGTGGGTTGCTTGGGATCATCGGTCGATCCTCAAACCGAGTTGCAAGCGCTGGCTGCAAACATCTGCAGGTCACCCCCTGGGGAACAGATGCTGCGGATAATCCAGCTCAACCCCGGCAGATTAAAACGTGTGATGAGGGATGGGGAGAGAGAAGAAGCCCTCGGTGCCTATTCCCCTCCTCCGTTTTCCGCCTCGCTGCTCCCACCGCACTCATCCTCAAGGCGTCAGGATTTGGCCCCACGGGTCGAGCCAAGAGCTGCTCCTCCTTGCCTTTTCCCCCCCAAAAAACCATCTCGAGTACCGAAGGCTCCATCTCGAGTACCGAAGGCTCCAGCCGCCCCGTAACACCATGCCCTGAGCAGTGTGAGACTGTGGGATGGTGACAGCCTGGGGACTTCCAAAAAAAAAAAAAAGAAACAAAACCCCAAAAGAGAGCTGGGAAGCAGGCACCCACCTCCAGCGGGAAGGAGGGAAGCCGGCAGATGGGAACCCCCTGTAGACGTCTGCCAGGGAGATGATGATGGCAGTCAGCGGAGCGCACACTCAAATATTTATTAGTTTGTCACTGCTGGGAGTTTTATTGCTTGTCTGATTGCGGGACTGGAAATCCTGGCTGTGCAGGGCTCCTCTCCTGCTTTCCCATGCAAAAGCGTCTCCTGTGCATGCTACTCCTGTGGTCAGTGGACCAAAGTGTCACCTCGGGTGGGCAGAGCAGAGGTGGCCTCTCTGGAGGTGAGGGGGTTGCACCATTGGGAAAGTACTTCCATTTTTGGGGTGTTTTGCAGTTGGTGCTGGATAGTCAGGGCAGAAGGAGCAGCAGTTGTTCCTCCACATGGCACAAGCAGCCATGTTTTCCCCCCTACCGACTGAATGTGGACTTTTTGGGGGCCCCCCCGTGCGTGTTAGCCGAGTGAGAGGTTTCCCATGCGGCGGGTGGCCGGGCGTCGGGAAGGGGGATGAAAGGTTGGGTTGATGGCTTATGATAAATGTGCCCAGCATGGTTCTCCTCCCTTTTCTTATCCAAAGTCCCCGTTGTTCCTGTGCCTTAATTCTTCCCCAGCTTGTTTAAATACTAGTGGCCATATCATGCTGGAGAAAAACGCCCTGCCCAGCTGCACATGCCTTTTTTTTCAGCTGGATTTTTGGATGGAGAAATCATCCTCCCCTCCCCGTTGATTTGCTCCCATCCACTAGCCTGAGGGATCTGTGGGGTTGGGGTTCCATGGCATGGCCCCAGTTGTGAGTCTGCCACAAAAAAACCATCATCCTTTTCCCCCGTCTCCTGTTAGAGTTGATTTTTTGGCCCCAGATCTCTCTTGGCCAGAAAAAAAGATCTCTCAGATGTTGTCAGTTTGCAGGATTTAAACTTTCCCAGCAGCCAGGATGGTCTTTGCTTTAAAGGTTCTGGTGTTTTGGGTTCAAACCTTAAATTGAGCAGGTTTTTGTAGCCACCAAAAGCAGATGCTGTATCTGGCTGGGGACATCATTGTATTCAAACCACCCTCATCCCCAAAGCCACTGTGCCTCCATGAGAACAACCTTGAAGTGTTGAGCTTGAGATCCACAGCATTTATTTGGGCAGACCCCCCCTCTTGGAGCAGGGGCTCGGATGGGACCCAGCAGGTTTTTGGTACCTCCGGGGGTGTTTCACCCCCAAACCCTGTGCTGGGGGGCCAAGGTGGCTCCCATCACAGCCTGGAGCGTCACTCATCCCACTGGAGATGATCACTGGTGAGTCACAAACCTGGCATTTTCATCCCCATCCAGCCATGACTCATCCCCTCCCCGCTCCTGGATCCTCTCGGATGACCTGAGGTCCCGTTTAGCGTCACCAAAGTGGCACTGAGGTGGAAGAAAACATGTCTTTGGTGTTGACTGCTGGAGGAGGACCTCTCCTTGGTCGTGGTTTGGGATCAGGGACATGCACTTCGGCGTGTCACCTCCATAGGGGAAGGACCTTCTGAAAATTGGCTTCTTTAGGGACATTGAGGCTTCGTGGGTCATTCTTATTAAACAAAACCCAGGAGCCACCCCTGCCCTGGGGATGGGTGGCCAGCAAGCCCCCAGGTGGATTTTTGGAGGGTGCCTGTGCCCTTTCCCAGCTGCCAAGTTCAGGTGTGACTTTGCAGGCTGCATGGCACAGGGATACAGGGAGCATCACTTCAGGGAGGTTTTCACACGAGCCCAGGTGTGAAGTTTTGTTGGCTGCCTCTGTTGCCAGTTAGATTATCTCCTGCCAGCCCTCTTCGCCGGGGAATTTAGATTTGTGGCATCGAAGCGGTTTTTGAAATAAAAAAACCAGCAAACGACCAACAAAACAACAACTCAGCAGATGAAAAATTGAGTAGTAACTTAAAAAAAAAAAAGAATAAAAATAAAGGATATTTGCCGGTGGGACACAGGCAAGAGGCTGCTCAACAGGAGAGGGGGAGCAGGAGCTGGGGCCTGAGGTAGGCACGGGGGGCAGTGTGGGACTGCTCAGGATGGGGGGCTCACACCTCGGCATTCCCTGTCCCCCTGCCTGCCACAGGGCCTGGGAAAATCACAGGTCTGCAAACAAGAAATAACCTGGGGGAGGAAATAACCAGCAGCACAGAGAGAGAGAAATTAGCCCGGAGTTTAATTCATTGTTTCCAAAAGAGCAGTTAATGGATTATGACAAATGTCCTACCGCTCTCCCTTAGTGCTGTGTTAAATGGAAATGGAAAGTCAATTTTCCTAAATGGATTTTAAACGACTGACCTCGTGCATTTTTTTTTTCCCCTCACTGATTTTTGCTCGGGAGGCAGCTTGGTCATCTTGTTTTCTTGATGCATCTGATTATATTTATTTTTTTCCCTTCTTCCTCCTCCTCCTCCTCGCATCTTGGGATTCTGATTCTCTCTGTGCAGCACCGTTCCTTGCCAAGGGTGATGAAGGGAGTGGGCTCCTTCCTTTTCCCTGCCAGCTCTGGAGATGTTATCGCGGGGCTGGGGATATTTACTGTTTTCCTGCACGCTGCAGTGCCTGGAGTTGAGAATCACAGCTCTGGCTGAGGGAAGAGAGGAGGAGGAAAAGCTCATAACTCCTTTGGGTGTAAAGAAAAGCCTTGCGATGTGACCTGACTGCTAGTGAGATTCCCAGGAACAACAGGTTAAGCAGTAGCATCCCAGTGCACCACTGGGGATTTTTCTATTAGTCCTGGGATATTTGGGTTTGATCTTAATGGGTGAAATGTCTGGAAACAGGCTTCCTGCAGATGATGCTCAGCATCAGTCACAGCATCTTCCCAAGCTGTTGCTGAGGATGAGCCACCCTGAGGTTCCCATTCCTCAGGGATTATGTCCCTGAGGTGCTAACCCCTTTCCAAGGCTTTTCTTGGCCTGGCCTGAGCACACCTGACCTCTTTTTCCCGTTATTTTTGCATTTAGATGGCTTTTGAAAGCAAAAAAGCAGGAAGATGGAGGTCCCCAGGTCACTCACTGACCCCTAGTTTCTGGGGTGAGAGGGTGTGAATCCTGGTGGCACCTTTGGGTGATATTCTCTGGAGCTGGCTGGGCTGGAAGCAATTGCTCACCTGTTGTGTGATGCTGAAATCCAAGTGTTGACAGGGGCGTGGGATCCCAAACGCAGCTCCACTGAGGATGTGGATCTCACACTGGATGGCTGAGATTTGTGCTGGGATAATGGTCACCATTCCCAGCACTGAGCCCTGCCAGCATTTTCCCTGGGGCATACCCGTGCATTCCTCAGGGCTGTGAGGAGGAGACCTGGGGTGGGGGACACCAGCCCCTGTGGAGCCTCTCAGTGTCCCCATCAGCATCGCTGGACCTGGGTTTGTTCTGCTTTTTCCCTCGTGGTCTCCTCTAGTGAGACCACCCAGGCTGTGGGCTCAGAGTGTGGGTGAGGGGCTGGTACCCAGGAAAAAACAGGATAAACTCTGCAGCTCTCTCTCTAGCAGGGATTTGCTTTTCTGGTTTTGGGGGAGCCTCCAGCCTTCTTTTGCTTTTCCAAGCATCCTCAGCAAGGGCTGTTGGTGACACCACCACGTGCAGGGCACTCCTGGGGAAGGACAGGAGGGGATGAAGCGGTGTAAGCAGGAGATGCATTCCTGCTGGGATGGGACTAAGGGCACCTCCCCACCCTCTGGCTCCCCTGGCAGGGCTGGAGTACAGCGATGTGCTGCCCGACTCCTTCCCCTCAGCGCCGGCAGAGACCCTCCCTCACTTCCTGCTGGAGCCACAGGACGCCTACATCGTGAAGAACAAGCCCGTGGAGCTCGTGTGCCGTGCCAACCCTGCCACCCAGATCTACTTCAAGTGCAACGGGGAGTGGGTCAACCAGAACGACCACGTCACCAAGGAGAGCCTGGACGAGGTCACTGGTGAGCAAACCCACCTCAGCATCCCCCTGCCTCCCCTTCCCTCTCGTTTTTCCGGGTGCTTCTGCCCTTTTCCCTCATGCACAGCCAACCTGTTGAGGGCTCTCCTCCAGGCAGAACAACAGGCAGACTTTCCAGAGCACGGATGAAGGCACGATGGTGGTGCTGTGGTCACCATACCCCCTGGAAGCTTGAGGAACTCAGCCAGTCTGCTTGCACACTTACCCTTCTGCAGGACCTGGGCTTGTTAAATGGGATTTTAAAGGCAGCATGTTTAAATCCGATAAAAAAATGGAACAGCTTTCCTGCAAAGTGCCTAATCAACACGTAGGAGTCATTGCCAGGAGGGGTGGCAAAGGCTGGCAGCTTACTCAGGTTCGCAGAGGGATTAGGTGTTTAATGGGTAATGAGAGCAATTGCAGGTAGGATTTGAAATGCCTTTTGATGGCAAATGAGCTCTTCCCTGCCTCAGAGGATGTCAGCCTCTGGCTGCCTGGAACAGGGGGTAAGAAGGTGGTTCGAGCATTTTAGGGGGGTTTTATTCCATGGGACTGGGCTCCGCAGAGCTGCTTGGTCCATGCCTTGAAACCTCCTCGCGTGAGAAGAAGGTTAGGAGTTGGATATATCGTGTGATCAAATAGATTTGCTAAAATTGGGATGCTTTAGCTCAGCTCCCATCTTTTCTGCGCCAGTTTTGGTACCTGTGGTCTGACCAGGGGTGGAGGAAAACAGTCACAGTTCCCACGTAACATCTGTTCTCTGCAAATCCCTGAGCATGTGGCATCTGGAGGGCTTTAAACCAAGGCAGCCCTTTTGAACTGCTGTGGTGTTGGCCTGAGAAGTCAGGCTGGGCTTAGAGGAGAGACTTCATTAGCCTGGAGCCACAAGTACTTTTACAGAATCTCTCCTTGTCTCTGTGGTTTTTCCCACAGCCTTGCCCTTCCCTGGCATCTCTCTCTCTCCATCCTGCACTAGCCATGACCTGGTCTGTGCTTGGGCCCATCCCTGAACCTGCTCTGCAAAGGGGAGATCATTTCTTTCCTCTGTGGCTCTTTGAGCCTGTCCTCCTAAAGCTGCTTCAGCTATTCCTGGAGTGTTCTTCCAGAGATGCCAGATGTAAGCAGGCATCCAGAGATGCCATCTCTGAAGGGCAAAGCTGTCCCCTTGCTTCTCCAGAGGCTGACAGGAGCAGGGGCCGCAGCATTTCTCTTTTCCAGGGTGCATCTCCACCTTCCAGCTCTTGCAGAGGCCAGAGTTGAAACCCTCACCACTCCAGGGCAGAGTCAGAGCTGGTCAATGACCGAGCAGCCTTTGCTGAGGGGTTTTGAATTTATTTATAACATCTGGCCACACTGGGTTGAGCCAAAGGTCCCTGTGCCCTGTGTATGGCAGTGGAGGACGCTCAGGGGAAGAGCACTGAACCAGGACAAGGAGGCAGTGATGCAGCCTGCTCTGTTACCCTCCCAGCTTTCTGCCATCCATGATTAGGGACTTCCTGCTCTGGTGGCGGTATCTGAGCAGTGTAGTCCAGCCCTAGATGAATTCCCCACTCATTAATTTGTCTGAATGCTGTTAGGACTCATTTCTCCTCTGGATCATCCCAGAACCCTACAGCAGGGAGTTTCATGGTTTACTGATGTGCACTGTGGAAAAAAACCACTATATTTCATAGGCTCATATAATCCCAGAATGGTTTGTGTTGGAAGAGACCTTAAAGGTCATGTAGTTCCATCCCCTGCCATGGGCAGACATCTTCCCCTAGAGTAGGTTGCTCCACCCCATCCAGCCTGGCTTGGAACACTCCCAGGAATGGACCATCCATCTGGGAAACCTGTTGCAGGGGAAACTCCTTTGCCTTGGGCTCTCCCAGCAATCTGTGGAGGAAACAGCGTGCACCCCCTCCGTCCAGGCTTCAAAGATGGTATTGCTGCTATCAGGGAACACACCAACAGTACCTTCAGTGTGGAGGTGATGCCGTGCATGTAAAAGCTGCTGGCGTGGGCATCTCTGCCCGGCAGCTTCCCTGAGAAAAAAGGAGCTGGAACCAAAGTGGTTTAACATGCTAGAAAATCTGCATTTGCAGCACCTGACCTTGGTCAGGAAAGCTGCTGCAAAGGGCACAGGGCAGAGCTGGGCACAAAGGCACAGGTTAACACGGTTAGTTTTTAAGTGTCCTCGGTTAAAAGCTTGGAAAAACGGACCTTTAAGAAGGAAAAAAAAAAAGAAAAGGAACTTTTAGGATGATGTGTCTTGAATGAGCCCGGCTCAGTAATGCTCTGTCTGCGTCTGATCCAAAACATTTCATGTGGAAGAAAGCAAAAATAGGCCAAGTCAGGGAGGATAATTCAGCTGGGTGAGAAGGGCAGGGCGGGAAGAGCAGCCAGGTTTGGATGCCTGGGAGCCCTTACATAGTCACTCCTGTGAGCCTTGAGCTCAGCCTACAGTTTTGGGTAGTCATTGCTTTCAAGGGGACAGAAATACAGCATTTGCAGGATGCTCCCCACCTTTCCAAGGCTGCTCAACCCACCCCACTGGAGCTTTCCAGATAGACAAGATGTTTTTGAGCCATCTCCATCCTGGGTCCTTCTAAAAACCCTAAGTTTCCCAAAAGCACTTGACCCAAATACCTTTTCTTTGGTTTGTTTTGTTGGGTTTTTTTGTTTGTTTTTTTTTTTTCTTTCCCCTGAATAGTGACAAAATAAATTGTATTTCCTTGTCAGCTCTCCTGCAGGAAGGTGGCAGAGAGACAGTAATTGCTCCTCACAGCGCTGGGAGCGGGCTGTAACAAAATTACAGCTGGGGAGCGTGCGGCGCTCGATCGCCGTGAAATTGAGGCCTTTTTAAAATAGAAACTGCGAATAAAAGGGCAGGTATTGCTTAAAATAAGGAAAAGTAAGCCCTGAGTCCCTCCTGCCCTTGGTGATGGCCACTGATGCTTCAGCATGTTCTGAACGTGGTGGTGTCACCTTTGCCACCACACACCCCTGCCATGGCCAGGGTGATTGCCTTAAGATCTTCTATTTGTCTTGTTATGTTTGTATTTAAGCAGCACTGACAGAGATGGTTTCTCCCTGCAACAAAGCCTGGGAGGCATCCTTCAAACCCTGGTGGGGGGGGAAGGAGTCTGGGCAGGGATGTTGGTGACGTGGGAGAGAGCTGGTGGAGGAGGGTGATGCCTCTAGAAATGGTGGAGAGGTCCTGGTCCTGCTCAGTCAGACTGAGGAGGGACAAAACCAGACAATTCCACGAGATCCATTCCCCTGGCTTCAAATCCAGGTCACCCTCCACAGGGAACAGTCCCCCTGATTTGCAGAGGTGCCATCCCCAGATGAGATGCCCCTGTCCCCAAGCTTTGCATGTCCACCATCCCTCTCAAGTGCTGCCTCGGTCCCCCTCGTCCCAGATGCTCCTGCCGAGCTGATGCCGTCCCTCTCTCCCCTTCCAGGGATGCTGGTGCGGGAGGTGCAGATCGAGGTCTCCCGGCAGCAGGTGGAGGAGCTCTTTGGCTTGGAGGATTACTGGTGCCAGTGCGTGGCCTGGAGCTCGGCGGGCACCACCAAGAGCCGCCGCGCCTACGTCCGCATAGCGTGTAAGTGCCCGGGACATGCCGCACTTGCTCCCGCGGGGTTGCCCGTCTCCAAAAGCTGGCTCCCTATTGAAGTCACTTTTTGATCACTCGGAATGACCCATCCTTGCTGGATGGCCCTGGTCTTCGCTCCCCATCCCAGCTCCAGCTTTGCTTCTGGGCGAGAGGCTGTGGCACTACCTGGGTTAATGCTGCAGTGCCCGTCAGCTCAGCTCTTCCCAGTGCTTTATTATCCCTAATAACCCAAGGATAGCACCTTGCACGCTCTGCCTGAATCAGTGGCTCAGTGTCCCCGAAGTCCCTGCTGTCATATGTCACTTCTCTGAGCTGCTGTTTGGGGGTGACAGCCTGACTAAGGGCGGGTTAATCAGGCTGTTCCCTCCCCAGTTTGCTCGATTAGCAAATGAGATGGCAAAGCCGTGGGAGAACAGCCAGGATTGCCCAGCCCCAAATGGATTTTGCTATTAGAGGGCTAATAATCCCACGTGTTATCCAAAACGGAGAGGGCTGATGAATTGGCTAAAGGGTTTAGCTTGAACAGGGAAAATCACGGGATCAGAGGATCATGGAATGGTCTGGGTTAGAAGGGACCTTAAAACTCATCTCATTCCAACCCCCCCTGCCATGGTCAGGGACACCTTCCACTAGACCAGCCTGCTTGAAGTCACGTCCAACCAGGCCTTGAACACATGTTTTTTCAGAGCAGATGAGGTGAAGTGAGGGTTCGGAAGCCGCGTTGAGAGGGCTGGAGCTGTAGCAGAGGATTGCAGCACCATCTAGTGATGCTTCTGCTCCTTCCAAGGCTCTGGAGCTGGACACAGCCATATTCCCCACATCCCGAGGGGCCTCTCCTTCCCCCAAACACTGTCCAGCCCCTTGCTGAGGAAGCCTGGCTTTTCCTCTGCAACCTTTCCTCACTGGAGTGCAATGATCACATTTCCAGCAAGTCTGGGGATGTGGCTTAGCCAGGACCAACTAGGGCAGAGCTGAGCAACAAACCCCCTTAACCCTGAAATCTGGGAATTCTCTTCAGCACTGATGTGGGAGCTGAACTGTTCTGCAAATCTCATTTTCCCCCTTCATGAAAAGAGGGTCCTGGAGCAAGGTCCAGAGGGGGAAGGAAATAGAGGGGATAAAGAAACAGCAGTCAAGCTGAGGTTTAGCCCCAAAAGGAAACGACAGGATGGGGTATAAGCTTGCAACAACATGAAGGAGGAAAGATACTGTCCTTGAGCACCACATGCTGCCCAAATGCATCCTGGAAAAGATGATTCTCCAGCTCCTTCCTCCCAGGACACGTTTTGCTCTGGCTGTGCTATGGCAGAGGGATTTCCTGACTTGTGGACACTTGGTGCTGAGTTTTGGAGGTTGCCCACCAAAGTTTTGGAGGCTGCCCTGCTCCTGCAGCAGCGCTGGTAACCCCTGGCTTTTCCTTTCCCTCCCAGACCTACGAAAGAACTTTGACCAGGAGCCGCTGGGCAAGGAGGTCCCGCTGGAGCACGAGGTCCTGCTGCAGTGCCGCCCGCCCGAGGGGGTCCCACAGGCCGAGGTGAGTGGCTCCACAGCCCCAAGGAATGCCACCCTGGTGGCTGAGGTGTCCCCTCCCTTCCAGGGCACGTCCTTGCACACGGCTTGTGGCCATGATGGGTGGCCTTGTGCCGAGACCGTCAGCTCTCACTGTGCAGCAGAAAGGTTTATTTTGGGCAGTGGATCTCTTACTGTGACATCTAGTAACACACGTAACCTCAGCACCTGCTCAGAACACCTCCCTCACCCTTCCTGAGGTGCCCTTAACCCCTTTTAGAGGGAAAAATCTTCAGCCTAAGGAGTTGGCTGAAGGGGAGCAGTCACCAGTGGGAGCAGAGGGCATCTGGGAAAGTCAGTATGGATGGGTTTCCCTGCCAAGGTGGTGGAGCTTTCCATGCCCACAGCTCTGTCAGCCCCTGGGAGCTGTGCATTGGTGGTAGCCACATCCTTGGCCCAAACAGCAGTTATGTGCCTCAGATTTTTAAGTTTTTAAGGAGAAATAAATACAGTCAGAGGCAAGGTTGGCCAGTCAATGGTTGAGGTGCTGAGGACATCAGTGGTCTCGGTGATGGCTCACTCACTGTCCTCACCCACCCCTTCCTTTATTGCCAGGTGGAGTGGCTGAGGAACGAGGACGTCATCGACCCCTCCCAGGACACCAACTTCCTGATCACCATCGACCACAACCTCATCATCAAGCAGGCCCGGCTCCTGGACACTGCTAATTACACCTGCATGGCCAAGAACATCGTGGCCAAGCGCCGGAGCACCACGGCCGCTGTCATCGTCTACGGTACCAGCCCTTGCTTCAGGGAGGGGACCTTTGCTCTGGCCATGTCCCCAGGCCAAGGGGGAACACGGGCACTTTCTGGGAGTGGTAGGAGGGAATTAAATTAGTGCATGAAATTAAGTAATAATCAATATCTGCAGAACAGGATCCTCTTATAGCTTGCACAGCCTGTTAGGGGAGGTTCAGAGGTGTAGGGGTGGAGGTATTTCCAAGCCTTCTCTGTTGGGTAGGAAGGTGGATGGAGGCTGGACCCAGATGGATTGTTTTGATTCTCAAAGCAGCTGAAAAGCTGTGTTCGGCTGAACTTGGCTATGAAACCAAGGATCTCCCTGGGGCCAGGCACAAAAATATTTTGCCAAGTGGAAAAAAGACCAAAGCTTTGTCCCAAAGGGCTTAACTAAAAGGCTTGAGCATCTTGGGCGTGAGGTGGGATACACGAGAAGGAGTCTTGTGATTTGCTTTTCGTGAGAAGGAGCTGTACAAGGGGGTCACAGATGTAAGAAGCCAAGGCTTAGCTGCTGTCCCTGCTGAACTGGGCTCTGGTGTTAGTGCTGTCCATCTCCTCCTGCAGTGAACGGTGGCTGGTCCACCTGGTCCGAGTGGTCTCCTTGCAACAACCGCTGTGGCCGGGGCTGGCAGAAGCGCACCCGGACCTGCACCAACCCCGCGCCGCTGAACGGCGGCTCCTTCTGCGACGGGCAGCCTTTCCAGAAAATCACCTGCACCACCCTCTGCCCAGGTAAGGCAGGTTCGCAACCTGGCGTGCCCACACTGCCCGTGCCCCAGGTGGAATGGCCCAGCTCTGCTACCAGTGCATCCCAAGGAGGTAGGGGCTCAGGAGACCCAGTCCAAAGCACCCACAATGGAGTACTGCGTCCAGCTCTGGGGTCCCCAGCATAGGAAGGACGATGACCTCTTGGAGCGAGTCCACCAACATGGTGAGAGGGATGGAGCACTTCTCCTGTGAGGAAAGGCTGAGAGAGTTGGGATTGTTCAGCCTGGAAAAGAGGATGCTTTGAGGGGACCTAATTGTGGCCTTCCAGTGCCTGAAGGGGCTGACAAGGAAGATAGAGAGAGACTATTTACAAGGGCCTAGACTGACAGGACAAGGGGGAATGGCTTCACACTGACAGAGAGTAGGTTTAGATATGGGGAAGGAATTCTTGCCTATGAGGGTGGTGAGGCCCTGGCACAGGTTGCCCAGAGAAGCTGTGGCTGCCCCTGGATCCCTGGAAGTGTCCAAGGCCAGGTTGGACAGGGTTAGGAGCAACCTGGCCCAGCGGGAGGTGTCCCTGCCTATGGTAGGGGTTGGAAAGAGATGATTTTTAATGTCTCTTCCAACGCAAACCAGTCTATGATTCTACCCTATTTCAGTCTCAAAGAGCTGGGGGTGTCTGCAGGGACACAGCTGCCCTCCCCAGATGGCGGCAGGGCTGGATGCACTGGGATAACACTCCCCAAGGGAAGCCCCTTTGTGCTGCCAGCACCATCCCGGCACTGGGGAACGAGCCCCCGGGGCCGTGCCAGGGCTTTTACTGACGCTCCTGTGTTGGGTGTCCCGCAGTGGATGGCGCGTGGACGGAGTGGAGCAAGTGGTCGGCGTGCAGCACCGAGTGCACGCACTGGCGCAGCCGCGAGTGCGCCGCCCCGGCCCCCCGCAATGGCGGCAAGGACTGCAGCGGGGGGCTCCTGGACTCCAAAAACTGCACCGACGGGCTCTGCCTGCAGAGTGAGTACCTGGGCAGGCGGGCACAGGCGCGTGGTGCCACTGGCCATGCTGCTCCGGCACTTGGCCACGCTGTCGCTGGCTGCGCCTGCAAGCTGGTGGAGCAGCACCGCTGGCACCTGGGTTTCAGGTTGTGTCTTCAACAAGGTGTTTTCAAGCAGACTAACCCCTCCCGAAGCTAGTTCTCACCTGGAGGAAAGAAATCCTGGGGATTTTTGGTGGGATCTAAATGTCCCAATGGCATTGAGACCCTCAGCCCCCCTCTAGGTGTGGGGTCTTGGCTGAAATAAGGCTGGTTGTGGTTGGCGGGGGCAAACCAGAAGGGGTTTCTCAGCCCCACCGTGAAAACGCCTGCCCTGGGTCGTTGCTGGGTAGGAGCTCTGCAGCTCCTGAGTGTTTAGGGAAGCAAACCAATAGTGAAGATAATGGTGCTGCTGTGCTGTGAGTGGGCACACTGAAGGCAGCCCAATGCTGCCACCTGCTGCTGTGTGACACCACTGTCCCCTTTAATGCCGCCATGGCCAGATATTTCCAAAGTCCTGTTAGATAGGGACATGCGTCCCAGGGCCTGGCTGGGCATGGGGATGCCCTTGTCACTGTGCTTCTGCCTTGCTTTTGGCATGCCCTGGGGTACAATGCTGATCTCCCATGCCCCCAGGCTGGCTTCCCCCCACTTTCCGCTTCATCTCATGCCCATCATCACCTTCACCATTTTTTTTTTCTAACTTTGTTTTCCTAACAGATAAAAGAGTTCTAAGCGAACCCAAAAGCCACCGTAAGTGCTCATTTCATGGCCATTTTTTTTTTCTGTTTGTTTCTTTGGTTTTGTTCTGTTGCATCTGTGGTTGGGCTCCTCAACAGCTGGGCAAGGACAGGGTGGGAAGAGGGAGCAACTAAAGCCCACCCCAAAACTCCTGTGTACTCCTCAGGATTGTCTCTATTAGGATGTGAGGGCTGATCAGGAACCTGAGCTGCACAAATCTAATGTTTCTGGGATCATTGGTGCTCAGGTGAAGTTGGCATGAGCTGTGGCCAGGTGTCCTACAAAGGTTTGAGGGCTTCACCTCCATCTCATTCTCTGGCATCGCTCTTGACTTCTTGCTCTTAGAAAACACCCTCCATCCTCCTGCCAGCCTTCCCAGCAGGCCCAGTACGCATCTTCCCCTTCGTGCCTGAGATGGTGGTAGGGTTTGGGGAGCGCTGGTGGGTCTTGACGTGCATTTCTCATGCTCCTTTTTTCACCTCCACTTCTTTAATCCCTCCCAGTGCTGGAGGCCACAGGTGATGTGGCCCTGTACGCCGGGCTAGTGGTGGCCATTTTCGTCTTCATCGTGATCCTCATGGCTGTGGGGGTGGTGGTGTACCGGAGGAGATGCCGGGATTTTGACACGGACATCACGGACTCATCAGCTGCTCTCACCGGAGGATTCCACCCTGTCAACTTCAAGACCTCCCGGCACGGTGAGAGCCACATTCCTGGGGGAATGTGCTGATTTCTGAAGGCTGAGGGCTCCATGATGAGGGGAATCAGTGCAAAGCTTTGAGCAGCCTGGTCTAATGAAAGGTGTCCCTGCCCGTGGCAGAGGGGTTGGAACTAGGTAATCCTGAAAGTCCCTTCCAACCCAATCCATTTTAGGATTCTGTGACCTCCTCCACTCAAGCAGTACTTTCCCAACCCCTTGTTTCCTCCGCTGTCTTCATCCCACCTGTGTTTCCTGCTCCCCCAGACAACTCCCAGCTGCTGCACCCCTCGATGCAGCCGGACCTGACAGCCAGTGCGGGGCTGTACCGCGGTCCCATGTACGCCCTGCAGGACTCCTCCGACAAGATCCCCATGACCAACTCGCCCCTGCTGGACCCCCTGCCCAACCTCAAGATCAAGGTGTACAACTCCTCCACCGCCTCCTCCTCACCAGGGCTGCACGACGGCACGGACCTGCTGGGGGGGGTCCCCACCACCGGCACCTACCCGGGGGACACCGCCAGGGAGGGGCACTTCGGGAACGGGCGGAGCAAAGCCCTGGGTTCCCAGCACCTCCTTGGCTTGCCCCGGGAGCACGGCTACAGTGCCAGCGGCACGTTTGGCTACCTGGGGGGAAGGCTCACCGTGCCAGGCACTGGTAAGCCCCGAGCTGGGAGGGGGGACTGTTTGGCTTCTGAAAGATCAAGGGGTTCCTCTTGTCCTAGAAAACTTGCCTACTGTGAGCAGCCTTTTGCTGTCCCAAAGCTGGCTCAGGGAAGAAAGGCAGAAAGCCATTCCCAAGCCAGGCTTGGAAGGCTAGAGGTCACAGCCTCCTTGGGTTTCACTTGGCCTTTCTCTGATATTGATCCAGGGCCAGCACCTTGCAAAAAGATCCAAAGATTAGGATTTTCATCCTCACGCATTGGCCTGGCTCATCCCTGCAAGTGGTGTAGCTGTGGGCCATCCCAGAGAAGCTGTGGCTGTCCCATCCCTGGAAGTGTCCAAAGCCAGGCTGGATGGGGCTCTGAGCAACCTCATCTAGTGAAAGGTTTTCCTGCCTGTGGCAAGGGGGTTGGAACAAAATGATCTTTAAGGTCCCTTCCAACCCAAAACGGTCCATGATTTTCTGAGGTAGAAGTAGGGAGCCCTAGCTCCCTGTTGTCCTGGTGCTGTCTGGCCAGGGGGATGGGAGGGTGGTTTCTCCCTCTTTTTGTGACTAACAACACCTATGTGTTCCATTCCAGGGGTGAGCCTGCTGGTGCCCCACGGGGCCATCCCCCAGGGGAAGTTCTACGAGATGTACCTGGTCCTCAACAAGGCAGAGAGTGCCCTGTAAGTCACCCTGTGCCACCCGCGTGTCCGCTCCTTGTTGGCCACCATGGAGTTCCCTTTCCAACCAGTGTCCCCTCTCCCTCCCCAGCCTGCCCTCCGAGGGCACGCAGACGGTGCTGAGCCCGGCAGTGACCTGTGGGCCCACTGGCTTGCTCCTGTGCCGCCCCGTCGTCCTGACCATTCCCCACTGTGCCGACGTCAGCTCCTCAGATTGGATTTACCAGCTGAAAACACAGTCCCACCAGGGAAACTGGGAGGTAAGGTGGGAACCCAGCCCAGTGGCCACCAGAGACCGTCAGCCTTGAGGGACACAAGCCCTCAGGACCATGGGCTGACCCCCAGCCTTGATGTCCCATCTGTAGGAAGTTGTGACCCTGGATGAGGAGACCCTCAACACTCCCTGCTACTGCCAGCTGGAAGCCAAGTCCTGCCACATTTTGCTAGACCAGCTGGGCACCTACGTCTTCGTGGGAGAGTCCTACTCCAGGTCAGCCATCAAGAGGCTCCAGCTGGCCATCTTTGCCCCCACCGTTTGCACCTCCCTGGAGTACAGCCTCAAGGTCTACTGCTTGGAGGACACGCCAGATGCTCTGAAGGTAAATATCACCTTCCCAAAGCTGTTTGTGCTGGCAACAAGATGCTGCCTGGTGCCTCTCAGGGTGGCCTGGCCCCAGGGAGCAGACAACCTGATGCAACTGCCTGCAAAGTGACCACAGTGAAATAATAAGGTGTTTACTGCTTTCCCTGTCCTTCTGCGCCTTCTCCGAAGGAAACAATGAGGGTGTTGCTTGTCTCCTCTGCTGGAACCCCTTCCTGCAGGCATTCCGTGAGAGGTTGGGCTGCCCATGGGTGGGTTTTCTCTCTGCTGCACAGAAAGTTGTGATTTACCTGTTTTCTATAGATCCTCTTATTCCTGCATGGATCTGTGTGTCTCCCCTCTTTCGGAGTGTTCTGTGGTATAGACACCATCCAGTGCAGCACAGGAAGCTGGAGTTTTGATGCTTTGGCTACCTGGACCACTGGTGTGGTGGCTGTGTGATTCCCTGTGACCTGTCCTGTGGATCCTGTCAGGATTGCTGTGGTGCCTCTAGATGGGGATGTAGGCAGCACTCTGGCTCCCAGAGTGTCTTTTTCTCCTAAAAGCTGCTGGTGTGATGGTGGGATGATGTTAAAGACAAATAGGGTGGCACCCTTCAAAGGAGTCCCTGACCCTTGTGTTGGACCTTTGTATTCTCTGAGGAGTACAGAGGCATTTACGGATGCTCACATTATAAAATTCAAGTTTTAGGTGAGGCTGGTGCATGAGATGAGTTGGCAAGTTCTGTTGCTGTGGCAGAAGCTGCTCTCCGTGGCTTGTTGTTGCTGCTGGCTCTTCTTGGCAGCTCCTCTCCTCGCTCCATGCCTGGCTTTGGGCATGGAGGTGGGCAGAGGAGCAGCCCCTGCCCTTCTCCTGGGTCTTCATGCTGCCTGTCCCGCTGCCCACAGGAGGTGCTGGAGCTGGAGAGGACACTGGGAGGGTACCTGCTGGAGGAGCCCAAGCCCCTGCCCTTCAAGGACAGCTACCACAACCTGCGTCTCTCCATCCACGACATCCCCCACGCCCTGTGGAGGAGCAAGCTGCTGGCCAAGTACCAGGTGAGGGGCTGAGGGGGCTCAGAATGGCAGCACCATCTTCAGCCAGGCACCGCAGGGTTTGGGAGTGCCCTGCTTTTATCTCCAGAGTTGTTTCCCAAAGGGATGGGGGAGGAAGGGGGACTGGTTTTCTGGTCTTTTTGGAGGGATGCTCACTGTGGGGTCCCGCTGTCCCATCTTGTCCCTCGTGGCGTGGCTGGAGGAGGTGAGATCTCCCAGGGGAGCTGCTGGAGCCTTGGCTGAGCCTGTGCTTTGGTGGCCTGCAGGAAATCCCCTTCTATCACATCTGGAGCGGCAGCCAGCGAGCCCTGCACTGCACCTTCACCCTGGAGAGGTACAGCCAGGCCTCCACTGAGCTCACCTGCAAGATCTGCGTCCGGCAGGTGGAAGGGGAAGGGCAGATCTTCCAGCTGCACATCACGCTGGGAGAGGTGAGCGCTGGGGCGGTGGGGGGATCACAGTGAGGGGACACGCTCGGGTATTTCAGCTCTGTGCTGCAACATCTCTCCCTGTCCTTCCCCTTGCAGCACTCCAGCTCCTTCGACACCCTCCGCTCCCACCACAGTGGTGCCACCCCCACCACCCAGGTGGGACCCTACGCCTTCAAAATCCCCCTCTCCATCCGGCAGAAGATCTGCAACAGCCTGGATGCTCCCAGCTCCAGGGGAAACGACTGGAGACTTCTCGCCCAGAAGCTCTCCATGGACCGGTGGGTGTCCCTGTGCTTTGTTTTCCACTGCTGTGCCCCAGGCAGGGGGGCTTCACTCTGTGCTCCCTCTGTGGTGCAGGCCCCAGTGAGGTTATGTCCAGCTCAATAGGTACAACCAAAAATATGGATATAGTTCTGCATAGTTATATCCATCTGTGTTGGTTTAAGAGTTAACCAGCAGGGGTAATGAACCCAACTCAAAGGAGAGATTATAAAATCAGAATAACAATTTATTAAAATAATACAGTAAGTACAATCATACAAACAAACAATTGGTCTTAACCCACAAAACCCAAATGTATAACCCAGTACCTTGGG
>NW_016690304.1:1831240-1891824 GCF_001604755.1 Lepidothrix coronata
TAAGAGGATCCTCTTATCTCACAGGCCTCTTAACACCTAGTTTATAGCCTGAGGAGTCAGGCTCTTATGGGCAGAGGTGCTAATAGTCTATTGACAACAGTTTCTGGGAAATGGCATGGAAGGCTATAGAATACACAGTTTTGGGTTACACCCATACCATGATGAACTCAGCTGTCCTAACTAGGACACCATCTCTATCCATGGATACAGTTTTAAATTAAAAGAGGAGAGCTTTAAATGAGATATTGGGAAGAAATTCTTCCCTGTGAGGGTGGGGAGGCCCTGGCACAGGTTGCCCAGAGAAGCTGTGGCTGCCCCATTCCTGGAAGTGTCCAAGGCCAGGTTGGACAGGGCTTGGAGCAACCTGGGCTAGTGGAAGGTGTCCCTGCCCATGGCAGGGGTTGGAATGAGATGATCTTTAAGGTCTCTTCCAACCCAAACCATTCTGAGATCCATCTGTGGGTCTCTTGGCATTTGGAATGGCCCTGGGACCAGGGCAGTCCTGTTCCTGCTTGGGTTCACCCTTAGGACTGAAGGGAGGGAGGGTAATCTCAGCAAAACAAAGCTTACATTGCTTTTGCATGAGTGTCAGCTCTGTGTAAAAGTTGAAGATGGCATCTTGAGGGCTTTGGCATTTGTGTTATGGCATTCTTGCCACAGTTCATGTTGCAAACAGGTTTGCTGCTCTGGCATCCTCCCTCCTTCCACCCCCAAAGGGCACCACACCAACCTCTGCTTCTCCTCCTCAGGTATCTGAACTACTTTGCCACCAAAGCCAGCCCCACCGGGGTGCTCCTGGACTTGTGGGAAGCCGAGCACCAGGACGACGGTGACCTCAACACCCTGGCCAGTGCCTTAGAGGAGATGGGCAAGAGCGAGATGCTGGTGGTCATGGCCACAGAGGGGGACTGCTGATGATGCTCCCACGGCTGGTGGGCCAGGAGGACGAAACAGGGGGTGAGGAGGGGTCCTTCCCCAACGGCTGGGGGGGAGGCACGTCCATCCTGAGCAAGGAAGGGCGGAGGCCGGCACTCCTCCTCCCTCCCACATCACTGTCAGCCTTAGAGACCCGTCCTCAGCGTTTACAAGCAATCCAAGTGTTACGCAGCATTCCTCTTCCTCCTCCTCATGGCACGGGGAGGAATTAGGGCTTCTTGAGTTGGGATGGGGGCTTTCCTTTTCCTTCTTCTTTTGGGTTCCCCTCCTCCTCCTTTAATAGCATTTCTGCGTTGAAGAGGCGAGTTCAATCCAGGCGAACGGCTTAACTCCTGTCAAAGGCTTCAGGCAGCTTAACGAGGCAAATAAGAAAGAAAAAAAAGGAAAAAAAAAAGAGTTTCTTAGGAAACGCAAATAATTTATTATCCAGATCTTTGGATGCGTCCTTTTTTAAAAAAAAAAAAAAAAAAAAAAAAAAAGGCAGATTTATAAATTTTTTTTTTTTTTTCTTTTTTTTTAAAAAAAAAAAAAAAAAAAAAAAAAAAGGCAGATTTATAAATTTTTTTTTTTTTTTTTGGTGCGTGAGAGCAAGAGCGTTGCTGTGGTCAGGGTGGCAGAGAGATTTCAATGGACACACTTTTGTAGGGAAAAGTGTGTGATCCAAGTCAAGCAAAACATGTTTACATGTCCTGGGACCCCCGGGGAGTCCGTAGGGTGAAGTGCCTCTCCGCCCCTCTGGTTCAGGGCCAGCTCAGACCCTTCCCAAGGTTTTTTCCCTTGCAAACTCCCCTTTCCCTGCCCAGCAGATCGAGGGACTCCCTTCCACCTGTGAGGAGGGATGAGAGATGTTGCCCTGTATTTGGGGTTCATGGTGGGGAGAGTGCATCCAGATATGGGTATTTTTAATGAATTCTTCCCTGGCATTGTTTGGGGGAGCTTTTTAGGATGACTGCGCCTTCATTTGTGTAACTTCAGTAAAAACCAAAGATTTCAGTCCTGCACCAACCTACGGACCCCAAGGTCAAAGCGGGGGGTGTTTTAAACCCAGCAGGATTTTTCAGTGAACACTCCAAACCTGGGCCCGGGGGTCAGAGGGAGGTGAGGAGTGGCTTGTGGAAGGATCCAGGGAGAGCAGAGGGCTGATGGGCTGGGATGTGGCCTCATCTCGGGTCCATGTGCTCATCCCCGGTTTTTGATGCAGTATTTCAGGAGGGATTCAGGGAGGAATACCTCAGCGTCCCCAAGTTGTGAGCCAGGCTGAGCATTTCCACATGAGGGACAGCATCGTGAGCAGTGATCAGGTTTCCATCCCTCATTGCAGCTCCTGTTTTTCCCTTTAACAGGCTTTTTGTAACGATGGGGAAGTTGGGGAGTGAATGGAAAGTAATCAAGGGGTAGGCAGGAACCAGGTTCCTCACACAGATACGGTGTCTTGATGAAGGTAAAAATTTAGGTTGCCTGCAGATAGAAATAGTTACTCAGAA
The DNA here is from genome assembly GCF_001604755.1 of Lepidothrix coronata. Lineage (NCBI taxonomy): Eukaryota > Metazoa > Chordata > Aves > Passeriformes > Pipridae > Lepidothrix > Lepidothrix coronata. Next base: position 1,833,661 of record NW_016690304.1, read on the forward strand.
AGTGCTGTATCTTAGAAATTTGTCTATTTTAAAGAAAAAAATAGAGGAAGGGGGTGGTAAGCTCAGGATTAGGCTAGGTCACACGGCAAGGCTGTGGATTCTCCGTCAGTGGAAGTATTAGGAGGAGGTCCTGCTTTGGGCTGCAACATGCAGTGTCCTGGCTGCAGAGCCCTGGCCCAGTGCCACGGGGTGCCTGTGTCATCCCACAGTGTGCTGGGGACTGGAGCACGCTCAGGGAGCCCTGGAGAGCATCACCTGCACAGGGCAGCTCGGGGAGAGCTTTCAGTATTGCTGGGGCACGATAGGATTCCTCTGGGCGGCTCTTGGAGCCATGATGGAACACGTAGAGCCACTCCCTGTTGTGTTTCGGGATCTTTCGGCTTGTTGCTGGGTTTTCAAGGCTGTGGGAGAGAAGGGATCTTTTCCACTTGTGCCGGATGGGAAGACTGCTGCTGGGTGAGCTCCTGTGTCACATGGGAAGGGTTATATCCATCCTGTAGCTTGCATTTGAGCATTTCTGAGACCCTGTCTCTGAGCTAAGGAGGAATAAGCAAATTTGGAAAGAAATGAAGACTTGATGGATAAAACCAACTGCTGGTGGTTTGGAGAGCTCCTTTCTCACTTCCACGGTGTTCTCTGTGAGATGAGATACTCCTTCAGGTTGCCTCTGAATCTCTCTCACTCCCATTCTCGCTGTCTCTCGTTTATGGATCACTGCGCTGGCTCGTGTGTCTGTCCATCCGTTCGTCCATCCGTCCCGCCCGCGGGTGCCTCTGGCTCCATCCCCATCCATTGCATTCATCTTCCCCTTTCCCTTTGGCAGGCAGCAGCCACCTGGCCCAGCTGTGTTTGGGGAGGTTCTCCCCATTCTCCAGACCAGGGAACCTGTGCTGGGAGTGGGGCAGGAGGGAGGCAGGGTTTGCCCCCCACCCTGGTCCCCTGAGCACCTCTGCCCCTCTTCCATGGGTGCACCTCCCACGCCTCCCACCACACCCAGGGGTTTCTCCAGCCAGGCCTTTTGGCAAAGGCAGCCCCGTGGTCCATGTTGTGCTGGCAGTGTCCATCTCTTGCTCCGCAGTCTGTTTCCATATTTATATGTCCGGGGGATGGGCCTGGTGGCATCCTCTGAAACCGTGTCTGTTTATTCTGTAAACTAAAGAACTGTAAATAAAGTTTAGCATTCCTATTGTAACAAATTAATTTTTATGCAATAAATTATATTTCCTAGTCTAATAAAAAAAAAAAGAAGAAAAAGAAACAATCTGCTCCTTTCCTTTTCATCACTCATTGCTGGTTCCTGCAGGGTTTAGCACCTGCAGGGATTCAGCTCTAGCAGCATTGGCAGTGTGGGAATCCCTGTGAGCATCCCTCCAGTCTGTTTTTGGCTGGGATGCTACAGGCGTGCCAGTGGGAGGATGTTGCTGTCGGAGTCCCTGATGGAGATGAGCTGGAGATGGATTGATGGGTTGTTTTGGACCCGCTTGGGTGATTGCAAGGTGGGAGCCGAGTGCTACAGCCGAGTCTCTTCTCTAAGCCACCTTCTCCAGCAGTTCATTCCCTTCCCCGAGGGATATCCTGCAGAAAACAATGCTCTTTCCATCAATGACCAGGACCAGGGTGGCTAATTTGGGAAGGGGGAATAGAGCACGGAGCTGCAATCTGCAGCTTGGACATCCTGTCCTCCAGCATCCCCCTTTGCTTCCTGCCTTGCTTAGGGACTAACGCTGCTCCTCTGCTTCAATTCCAGCAAGGAAACGAAGCCAGAAGGGTTTGCAGGGGAACACGAGGGTCCCGCTGAGCCTGCCTGGGCGACTCACTTCATCCAGCTCGTCAGGACCAGGTGCCACCAGGAGATGGCATGGTTGTCCCTGCTCTGGGCAGGCATGGGAATTCTGCAACTAGTGAAAGAAAAGGGGAGGGAAATGCTGCCCTGACACCGCAGCACTTACAATGTAGCCGTGCAAAAGTGCCAAACCCTCCCAGCTGGGCTTTCCAGCTCCGGATAGGGTGCTGAGGCAAATGCCTTCTCAGGAGAGGTAAGCTATTCAAAGAATTATAGAATGGTCTGGACTGGAAGGGACTTTAAAGTTCCTCCCCCCTGCTATGGGCAGGGACACCTTCCACTAGCCCAGGTTGCTCCAAGTTCTGTCCAAGTTGGCCTTGGACACTTCCAGGGATGGGGCAGCCACAGCTTCTCTGGGCAATCTGTCCCAGGGCCTCACCACCTGCACAACCAAGAAATTTCTTTCTAACATTCAAACTAACCCTGCCTGTTGTCAGTTTAAAGCCATTCTCCCTTTTCCCTTTCTTTACACCTGAATTCCTTTAACCTCGATCTCCCAAGTTGCTTTCCTTGGGCACCTTTTCCACTAAACCATTTTTCCAAGGGCCCAAATCCATGGATAGCTTTGACCGACTGGTGCCTGATTTCATCCGTTGTTCCCTTATGGAAATATCCAGCTTGCTCAATCCCCTTAAAATTCAGCTGATACCTTGACCCCAGTCCCCATGACAGGTTCAAAATCGACAGCTGTCCCATTGCCAAGCATTGACAGATTTATTCTGCAGGAGAGAGGACATGCAGGAGCAGCAGAGCAGCACAGGGGTGTCCCTAAAACCTGCCCCCAGCCCGTGTGGGGGGCTGTGTTGCTGTGCAGGGTCTCTCGGGTGTGGGTAATGTTTTCTGGAGGGGCTGTGGTGGCTCTGGCCCAGCGTGGCCTGGCTTTGTCCCCCCTGCTGGGCTGTCACAGTCCCTTGTGCTGATGTGATCCAAGGCTCTGCTCCAGCAGTGGGTTTTTTGACGTGATGGATGGCAGCAGGTCAGAAATATCAGGCAAATCCCTCAGAGCTGATGAGCTACTGACTCGGATAGGCCGTGCCATCTCCTCAGGTGCTTTCCCAGGCTGGCATGTCAATGTAGATGAAAATCCCAAGGAGAAACCTCTGGAGAGAAACCCGTGTGCTCCTCTCAAGCCTTTCCATTTCAGCACATCGCCAGTGGGTGTGTTGGTTGCGTGCTTCTGCTTGTTTTGCTCACAAAAGAGGGAAAAAACATGGGAGCCTGCATGTGTCTGAGGTTATTTTGACATCGGGGTGGCCAAGGCCACCTGACCTGCTCTCTTCACAGGCTCACAGGCTGGAGCTGTGTGGTGTCTAGCTGTGCTTGCACTGGTGCTACTGGGAGATATCTGGGTCCCTCTGCATTTCTCCCATAGGCAGCTGTAGGTGGAAAAAAATCCAGACTAGACCATTTTGGGGTCTTCTGCAGAAAAGTGGAGAGCATTTTGCTTGGATGAAGAAAGGTTGGAAGAAGGGCTTTTTCCTTCAGTGGAGGAAAAAGCAAGGAAGAGACACAGGTTGGTTATCTTTACCTTAGGGACTGGACGTGGGGAAGGCTAAAGGCAAACAGTGGGCAACAGGAAACAGATGATGTAAAACTCCTCTAATGTATTTGCCCACACAAATACAAATGAATTGGCAAAGCCTGTCTGATGGTTACAGTGGGGTTACAGAAAAACTGGGGCCCCACCAGTTTATCATTTCCCTGCGTGGCTGAGGAGCCAAACACATTTTTGGGGAAGGAAAAAGGGAAAGAAGAGCTAATGATGATTTCCTTTCCAGTCACACTGTGCTCTCAAGGTGAGCATTAAAGTGTAGTTTGAAGAAAATTGAGGACTTTACAGTGAAATTCATCCTGATGGGGTGTTGCAGGAAGCACAGTGAGTAAAGGAGGATCTTGGGTAAGGGGCCCCAAATCCAACATAATATGTTCCCCATTCCACAAAAAAAAAATCAAGCCAGACTGTGATTAACACTGATTTTCACAGAATCTCAGAATGGATTGGGTTAGAAGGGACCTTAAAGCTCATCTGATTTCAACACCTGCCATGGGCAGGGACACCTTCCATTAGCCCAGGTTGCCCAGAGCCCCATCCAGCCTGGCCTTGGACACTTCCAGGGATGGGGCAGCCACAGCTTCTCTGGGCAACCTGTGCCAGGGCCTCCCCACCAACACAGGGAAGAATTCCTTCCCAATATCCCATCTATCCCTGCCCTCTGGCAGTGGGAAGGCCATTCTCCCTTGTCCTGTCCCTCTTGTCCCAAGTCCCTCTCCAGCTCTCCTGGAGCCCCTTTAGGCACTGGAAGGGGCTCTCAGGTCTCCCTGGATCCTTCTCTTCTCCAGGTGAACCCCCCCATCTCTCCCAGCCTGGCTCCAGAGCAGAGGGGCTCCAGCCCTCGGAGTAAATCCGTGGCCTCCTCCTGCCTCACTCCAGCAGCTCCACATCCTTCCTTTGCTGGAGACCCAGACCTGGACACAGATGGGTGTCACCTGCGCAGAACAGAAAGGCAGAATTCGGGGTGGGGAGGGGGCGGGACCAACCCTTGAGCGGGCGGGGCCAGGAGGGGAGGCCACACCCCCGTCTGAGTCGGGGCGTGGCCAACACGAAGGGGGCGTGTCTAATCAGGAGTGGGCGTGATGAAGATGTGAGGGGCGTGGCCAACCCGTTATGGGGCGGGGCGGGGCGGGGCGCGGCTGTGCGGGGCTGGAGGCGGCGGCGGAGCCGTGCGAGACCCCTGTGAGTGCTGCGGGGAGGGATGGAGGGATGCAGGGATGCATGGCTGGCTGGGTGGAGGAGCGGGCGGCTGGAGGGTGGGATGTGTCGTTTCCTGCTCCAGAAATTTCCTTTTTTTTTTTTATTTTTTTGCCAAACCCCGGCATTTCCGCCTCCCCCGCGCTCTCCTTTCTCTGCCCTGCCCTCCTGGGCGGGGGTCTCGCTGACGCCGCTCGGGGTCGGTGCCGATCGCTCGGTGGGTCCCGCTGCCCCTGCCAAGCCTCCTGCTGCCTTCCCGGCCCCTCTTCCAGAGCCGGGTGACGTTGTTGTGTCTTTATGAGTCATTTTGCTCAGCCCGGCTGACGTCGCGTTTAGTTTACGAGCCGCCCCGCACAGCCCGGGTGATGCCGTAGTAGTTTACAAGTCGTTTCGGAAAGCCCGGCGGTGTTACTACGAGTTTACACCTTGCTCTGCGGAGCCCCGCGGCGCTGTTGGTTTGCCGGCTGTTGGTTTTTTTGGAGCCTCTCATGAGCTCACTGAGGTTTCCTGCTCTTGCAAGGCCGAGGGCACGGGTTAATTATTAATTATGGGCGGAAATGTGGGTGCTGCTGGGGTGGAACCTACCATGTCCAAGTCGCTTTTCCCGAGTCTTTCCATCCCCATGCTGAGCCAGTTCAGCTCACTCATGCAGCACTGGGGTGCTCAGGCCCCGGCACAGGTTGCACAGAGGAGCCATGGCTGCCCCATCCCTGGAAGTGTCCAAGGCCAGGTTGGAGCAACCTGGTCTAGTGGAAGGTGTCCCTGCCTGTGGCAGGGGCTTTGGAATGAGATGACCTTCCAAATCCCTTCCAACCCAAACCACTCTGTGATCCCATGATTTGGTGGGGCCAGAGGAGGATGGAGCCCACACACAGCAGCCTGTGGGCAGCAGTTTGTAACCCTGCTGTGATCACACCCTCATGGGTGGTTGTTTTTGCAGCGTGCCAGCACAATGCACCCGGCAGCCGGCAGCGTCCCCCCAGACCAGGAGCCCCTGATCGAGGAGCCCCTGGGGAACAGGTACAGCCGGCCCAGGCCGAGCGACCACTTCCATGGGGCCTACGTTATCTTCTTCCTCCTGGGCATCGGGTCCCTCCTGCCCTGGAATTTTTTCATCACGGCAAAGCAGTACTGGATGTACAAGCTGCAGAACTGCTCGGACAAAGCCGGCCCAGCGGGGCAGGCGGCGTCGGACCTGCGGGTGAGTGTCCTGCTTCCAAGGCAGGGAAAAAAAGCTGCTTCCCTTCCTAACTTGCTCTTTTTCTCCTTCCACCTCCCCAGAAGGTGAGTGAACATCTCCTGGGGTCTCACCTGCTGCAAACCAGAGGTAGAGGTTTATTTGGGGAGCACAGATAGTAGCGAGAGAGATGCTTAAAACCACTTTGGGGGGCTGTCTTCTACCTGCATTTGGAGTGGTAAGTTTTAAGGTGTGTCTAAAAAATCGGGCTAAGGCTGCCTTTCATAGGGCAATTTCTGCAGTGCAAAGTAAAAATATCTTTGTGGTGGGTTGTTTTTTTGGTTGTCTTTTTTTTTTTTTTTTTTTTTGTCCTTCAAATCTGGCAGGTGTGACACGACTATCTCCTTGCAGCAATAAACGTCTGGCTTCTGGCATATGAGGCGAGGAGCTTGTCACAGGGCAATTGATGAGACAGCTTTGGGGTGGCACGTTTATGGCTTCCCTCTTTCTCCCCAAAAAAGCTGCCTTCTCTTGCTCCCCCTGCCACAGCAGGATTACTTCCCTGTGGCCCCCTGGCAAAGCTATGGCTTTGTTTCTTGGTGGATGGAAAAAGTGTTGGAGTGTTGAGGCTGCATTCCATCCTCCTCCTGAGGCCGAGCTTGTTCAGGTGGTTTGGGCACTTTTTGTTTTTCATATAAACACAGAGCCAGGTGCGACGCCCACGTTTGCCCTCTGATTTCTCACCCCAGTACACCCACAGCTCTTTTAATTTTAATAATTATTAAGCCAGCTGCATTTTTGATGAGGAGGAAGCAGAGTGCTCCTACCAGGATGCTGAAGTACAGGTCTGCTGGTGTAAATTGCAGTACTGAGCAGATTAAACCAATGGAGCCCAAGCCCCTGCACTGCCTAAAGACCAAAGCTGTCTGCCCCTGTGCTAGTGAGGGTGGTCAGGGAGGGGTGATGTGTGCACAGAGGGGGTGAAGCGTGCTCTGCCACCACATGGCATGGTGTTCTCCCACATTCCCTGCATCCCACCCACTGTTCGTTGCTTCTACATCACACTGGTCTGAGGCAATTCTTGAAAAAGCTGTTTTTAGGTAGGGTAAGTATCCCTAGGTGTCTTCTGGCAGAGCTGCATTCCTGGTCAGATCAGCCACTGCTTTGTTGAAAAGGTTTTTCTCCTCTTTCTCCATGGCCACGGGACGATGCTTTTTCCTCCCTCTCGTGAAAAGCAACGTGGCTTTTCCTGCAGTTGAGCCTGATGAAAATTAAACCAGTCAGCCCCATTTCTGCCCTGGGATGCTGAGTCCTGGGGCTGCAGCAGGAGGGTTTACCTGCCCACGGAGCTTGATTCTGGAAAGGTGCCTCTCTTCCTGGCTCCAGCCTGCTCCTGTCTCCAAACCTGCTCACTGCTTCCAATTTCATGCTCTGTGCTCCAGGTAACACTCCAGTGCCTTCAGCCACCGTCATGGACCTGGATTCCTTTTCCAGCCTGGCAGGAGCCCAGCTGCCAAGTCCAGGCTGGAGCAGAATAAAAACTACTTTGCAAAAGCATCTTGTGACTAATTTGCCACCATGATGCCTTGTTCTTGTTTGGGGTTTTTTTAAGGCAGTGTGCTTGGAGGTGCTGTAGTTAATATGAGCTTAAACACTGCCATTATGTGCCTCAGCTCCATGGCTGAGGGATAACACCTTCCCCCAGGAGAGGTGGAGCTGGGAGGAAGATGCCAGGTTTGCTTTGGGGTTTATTATTATTTGGGCTCAGCAGAAAGGGAGAAGAACTAGGTATAACCTGCACTGCCAAAAATGTGCTCTGAAAGTGTCTGTGATGAGTGGGAATATCCACACAGGGAGAAGAGTTACCACTGGAGATGGATTAAAACCAACGAGCAGGAGAGATGATTATGGAGCCTGATATTTTCCATTGGTCCAGACAAGGATTAAATTTGCCACCCACCATTCTGCTGCTGCATTAAAAACATTTAATATTTGCCCAGTTTTCTTCTCACTGCTGGTGTGAGCCCATTTGTTGGGAATGAATGAATGCTTCTTGGGGATGCTCAAAACACAGCATCTCTGCTGGGTTACTTTGAGTACACTTCTGCTTGGTGCAAAGTTATTTTTCCTCCCCAAAAGCAAAGGAAAATTAACTTGGAAGTACATTGAGTATCCCCTGGATGGTTTGGGGGTTTGTTTCAAGTAGGTTGGTAAATAAGTTGTAGCCAGCATTTTGCTTTGTGTTTCCTCCTGTAATTCATCGTGGGGCTGTGGAGCTTTGAGCCTCCTGCTTGGCCAAGCCGGTGCTGTAAGCACAGGCATTTGTGTCTGTCTATCTGGACCCTCTAGGAGTGATTATTACATTTCCTGTTGAACCTTCTGATAGGGAAGGATAGATGAATGTGCTTGTAAACTGATTAAAATGATACAAAGCTGTAAAAAAAAAATAATATAACGTGCAGAGAAAATGCGCCAAGTGCCTTCTCGTGCTTGGACATGATGGACCCTGTCTCTGTAGCTGCATAACTGCAGAAAATGAAAGCCTATATGACAGGGATACGTAGGTCATCGTCTTCTTTGTGATCCTTGTCCTACCTGCTTGCTGAGATTCCTGCAGAAAAAAATGGGATTAAGCACCTCAAGGGGAGGAGAGGGAGCAGGCACGCTTTGACACATAAAGTGGATTGAAAATGTAAGCGTTTGGCTGCAATCTTGGCCAAGAAATCTCTCTCTCTCTGTGCTGTGGTTATTGCTTTCTGTGTTCCCAGCCTGACCTCTGGGCTGGTGGGGATTCACTGGAGCTGCTGCCAACCTGCTCAGATGATGTACAAGTCCGTGGAGTTAATGGGTGTGGAGTCTGAATAGAGTTTCTCTACGAGTTTTATGTGTGCAGAGAGGGAGAATGGGAGGGAAAGTCATGTTCCTGTGTCCCTGCTCAGGCTGCTTTGGCATGAGCTTGTTCTCACATGTAGTGTCCTGGTTGTTCCCATCTTGGGCTTTCGAGGCAGTTGGCTAATCATAAATCAGGACACAAAAGCATTAATATTATTAAAACCAGCCCTCAAGGACAAGAAAACAGTCAGGGAGTTTCTCCAAAATGCTGGAGCCAGCAGGAGAAATCCAGCCCTCCTTATTTCAGGTGTTGCCCCATGGGGCCAGTGTGGTGGTATGGCAGGTATTTCCTTCACCTTTTTTCCTTCTGACTTTGTGTCCCTAATTTCCTGAAACAGCCCAGGGCTATGGGAAGATGAACTCCAGTATTCCCATGGCCTGTTGCCCTGAATAGTTTGCAACATGTGCTACAATGCAACAAGGTGGACACCTACACCATAACTCCCTATTTAGGACCTGAAATTCGTGTGTTGTTCTTCCCCTCCCCACCCAGTCTTTTTTACTTTGTTTTTAATTTTTTTCTCCTGGCAGGACTATTTTGAGAGCTACATCTCCATTGCTTCCACTGTGCCCTCCGTGCTGTGCCTGATTGGAAACTTCTTGCTTGTCAACAAGTAAGTGTTGCTCTGATCCTGGGTCCCCAAGCCGTGGCTCTCCCTGGCTTTGCTCCTGCCTTTCTCTGGCTTCAGTCTTGATTCTCAGCTCAGCCTGCCCTTCCCTCAGGGGGAGGCCACAGGGCATCCTGAGCTCAGCCTCCCTGTGCAGCCAAAATTCCCCCCCCACCTATGCCTGAGTTGCAGCCAGCTGAGATGAAGCAGGGTGAAGCACCTTGCTCACCACCACAGCACCCAGGCCTGCACTTGACTTGAATAAATCAGTTCCTAATAAATTCCTTGGTTAATTGCTTGGAAACAAGTTTTCCCTCTTAAAAATACCCTTGTCACCAGGGGACCGGCTGACAGAAGCCATGCTCATTCAGGCAGGAGCGATGTCTTATCCTTGTCTTACCAGCCCCCTGAATTGGGTTAAGAAATGGACCATCTGCACCTTGTTGCAAGCTTGGCTTAAATCTACAAGGACCTCATCCCTTCATTTGTACCCTTCCTTAACCCAGATCAGGTTTCCAGGCATGTGTTTGTGTGCCTAATCTCCAGATCTCAGCGGCTGGACTGGCTCCCTGCCTCTCTCCACCTCCTCATTGCTTTGTATTCCTCATCTCCCCCCACCTCTCTTTATTTTCTTCCCTCCCTCTGGCGGCAGAGGAGTTGCTGTCCCCCCTGTTGCACCTTCACGTTGCAGTTTAAAGGCAGGAGTGTGCTGTCCCCCGTTGTCCCCAGGGTGCCTGCCAGCGTGCGGATCCTGTCCTCCCTCTTTGTCATGCTGGCCACATTCCTGGTGATCACGGTGCTGGTGAAGGTGGACACCTCAGCCTGGACCACCCCCTTCTTCGCCCTCACCGTGGGCTGTGTGGCTGTGGTCAGCAGCGCCTCCACCGTCTTCTCCAGCAGCATCTTTGGGCTCAGCAGCTGCTTCCCCATGAGGAACTTGCAGGCCCTGATCTCAGGTGGGTGACCCCCGGCCCTGCTGGGATGGTGCACTCGGGCTTCCCCCTGGTTTTCTCTCTGTCTCTCTCCTGCATCTGGGGTTTTGTCACACGGGGTTTATTTTAGAAACTTGGCTTTGCCTAATGATAAAGGGAAGTTGCTGAAGGAGAAACACGCTCGGTCACATGAGCTTTGGTTTCTGTAAATACCCATAAACTGACCCTGGATATTTGCTGGTTGCAGGGAGAAAGGGGGAAGGAGATGACATCCCTCTGCTTTGCTATTTCCAGCAGAGGAATCTTCAGCTTTGCCTTGTCTCCTCCTTTCTTTTTAACATTTCCATGCATTTCCATGAGTGATGAGGGGCAGGTTGGGAGCTGTGAGTGATGAGCTCCCTGGAGCTTTGATAACATTATAAATGTGCGGTGGAACGGTTGACAAACCAAGAGGGGAAGGGGAAAAACTCAGGATGGAGAAATTTTTCCTGGGGCCAAGACAGGAATGTTTTGATGAGTTTATCCCAGAGGGGGAAAGCACCACATTCCTGAGATGACATTCCTGCTGCTGGTGGCTTGAATTCCCATCTGCGGGAGTGCAGAAGGGAGGTGATAATGTGTGTGCCAGTGGAAAGATAGGTTTAGGCTTTGGAAAGGGTTTGTACTTTCTCTGCAGGACTTGGGACATGCAAGCTCAGCAGATTAGTCCCATCCTGACCCATGTGTGTGCTGTGGCTGTGTTGGAAGGGGATGCAGGATGGGACCCACAGACACCCGTGTTGCAGTGAGGTGTGGAAATGGAGAGGAGGTGATGTGTGCAGCTGCTCCCTGAGCCAGGTTTGGGGACCAGCACGAGGGGCAGGGGGTGAGCTCTGTCCCCCGGGGAGCTGTGCGTGTTGGAAGGTGTGAGTAAGAGGAGGATGCTGGTTCTGGGTTCCCCCTCCTGTTCTCTGTCCCTCACCTGTGCCCTCCTGGGTTGGTCTGGCTCAGCGCCAGCGCTGAGCTCCATCTGCTCCCACACACAGGCCAGGCCATGGGCGGCACCATCAGCGCCGTGGCCTCTGTGATAGACCTGGCAGCAGCAGCCGATGTCACCGACAGCGCCCTGGCCTATTTCCTCACTGCTGACATCTTCATCGTGGTCTGCATCATGGTGTACCTGCTGCTGCCCAGGCTCGAGTACTCCAGGTGTGTGCGCCCGCTGCCAGGGCATCCCGTGGGCATGGGAGGGTTTGCTGTTGTCAGTGCCGAGCAGGATTGCTGGGGGGATCCGTGGGATGCTCTCTGTGCTGATCCCTGTCCTGTCACCCCTCAGCATCCCAGTGGGAGCGCTCCGGCACCTCCAGCCACGCTTCCCCATTTCACCGAAACCACAGACCGAAACTGGGTTTCTGGCTGAGTTTCTGCCAAGCTTTCTCAGAGGCACCAACTGCTGATTCCGGGGCTCCCAAAATCTGTGGAGTCAGCTGAGAGCTGTGATCTGGAGGCAGCAGCCAGGCCCCCACAGGGCATCCGTCTCTGCCACATCCTGCACTGTTGTATGTGGCCCGTTGGTCTCGTTGGTGCTTGTAACCCTCAAAACCCCCTGCCCCACAAATGCCTGCATCCCCTCTGTGAACCATCAAGGGTGTAATGGGATCCCCACAGTGAGGAAAAGGGGGTGGTGGGTCTCTGAGGGTTTCATCTCTCTGTACGAGGTGGGAGCTAGAGGTGGGGTGGAATCACTGGGTCCAGCGGGCATCCCTGCATCACCAGCTTCTCTCCTGCTCTCTCTCCAAATCTTAGTTTGTATTCCCCTTGCACACTGCCTAATAGCCTCTCTCCTTCTCTTCCTCCAGGTATTACCTGAGCAGCCAGAAGGAGAGCCCATCTCTGGCCACTGTGCCACCCGACAGCTCCGCGGAGGACAAGGCAGAGCCGGGAGGCACCACAAATTCCTCCTTCCTCACAAAAAGCACTGGCATCCCCCCACTCCGCCCCATCCTGCAGAAGACCGCCCTCCTTGGCTTCTGCCTCTTCTACGTCTTCTTCATCTCCATCATCATCTTCCCTTCCCTCTCCTCCAACATTGAGTCGGTGAGCAAGGCCTCGGGAAGCCTGTGGAGCACCAAGTACTTTGTGCCACTCACCAGTTTCCTCCTGTACAACTTTGCCGACTGGTGTGGGAGGCAGATCACGGCCTGGATCCAGGTGCCTGGCCCCAAGAGCAAGTTGCTGCCCGCCCTCGTCCTCCTCAGAACCATCTTCCTCCCTCTCTTCATCCTCAGCAACTACCAGCCCCGCACTCACATCCGGACAGTGCTGTTCAACCAAGACGTCTACCCGGTGGTCTTCACGGCACTGCTGGGGCTGAGCAACGGCTACCTGGGGACACTGGTCATGGTCTACGGCCCCAAAATCGTGCCCAGAGAGCTGGCCGAGGCAGCAGGGGTGGTGATGACGTTCTACCTCATGCTGGGGCTGGCTGTGGGGTCTGCCTGCGCCGTTTTCGTGGTCCACCTTGTGTAGAGAGGCAGCTGGGGCAGGAGGATTCCCTCAGTTTGTGGTGCTGCTGTTGGATATTCAGGGGATTTTTTTCCCCAAAAAAGTCAGGCATGCCATGGTTTTGAGGCAGGCTGCCTGTCTTGGGAGGGGGGTGGTTGCATCCAGGGGGATGCAGAGGGAAAGTCTCCCTTCTGGGAAGGGGTGTCCCCTGTGCTTGGGGACGTCCCAGTGGACATGTCACTCTCCAGCTTAATGGAGCAAAGAGACCAAAAAAGGCTCATCCTTGCCAGGGAGCTCAGGGAAGCACCAGAGGCCCTCACCCCAGTGCCAGTGAGTGGCTTGTTGGGGCCACCACGCTGGTTTTAAGCTGAGCCCAGGACTTTTGGGGGCACCTTGGGTTTTGCTACCTCGCTGTTACAAGTTCAGCCCTGCAGGACTTGGGTGCTCTCAGGGGGATCCCCCATCACTGAGCTGTGATGGTGGTGCTGAGCTAAAAGGGGTTTGAGCCCTGGAGCACCTTAACACAACTCTGGGAGCAGATAGCAGCCGTGACAGGGATCAAGGCACCGTTTTGCACGGATTTCATACAGTAATTAAAAAAAAAAAAAAGACATATATAAGGGAAAACTTTCCACTTGGGACTCTTACTTGCTTTAATTTTTTTCAGGTAAAATGTAATTGAGGGATCATCCACATCCCAGCAAGGTGCTGTCAGTGCTGGAGCTGTATGTTGTGGCCAACCTGAGAGCATTTCTCCTGCTGTGACCGTGGGGTGGTGGTTGTGGACACCAACTTACCTGTCTGACCTCTAAGGAAAGTGAAATGCTGAGTGGTCCTAGCCTGATGTTTTTTAAGGTGGCTTTAGTCTGTGTTGAGAGAGGTCTATGGAAGGCAGGGAGAGGTATGAGAGGGGCTCTGGTGTGATGTTCTCGGCAGAAATCTGGTTAATTCATGTAGACAAACAGCATATGGTCTCCAGATGTTTTCAGAGGGGTGAGCTACTGTGACACCCAAAAATACAGACCACCCAAAGAGGACTGGCTTTTAAAGTGGCTTAAACTCCCATATGCTAGTGCAGCCTGGCCTAAATCCAATTATTGCATTTATTTTCTTAACTTGGCTGGATTTATGGTCTAGGAGAGGTGAACTGATAAGCAAAGGTGTGATGGCAGAGCTTTACATTGCAGTGATGCCTGAGGGGTGCTGTCTGTGGAAAATACTTCCTTTAAGACTCGGTTATTAGCAGATGTTCTAGTAGTGGTATGTTCTCTCAGTATCTCCTGCTTGTAGTAGTGGTGGAGCTCCTGGTTGGGATTGCCAGGCATCTCCATGCTGGGCTGGATGTGGGGCTTTGCTGGGAGAACAACAGGATTTAGGGTGGTTATTGCTACGGGGTGACATGTAGGATTGGTGGACATTGGGTTTTTTTATAATAACCCTTTCCAGCATTTAGTTTGGGCCTGTTGGCAACACCCACACAGAGCTTTGCTTTATGGCTGATTTTTATTCAAACATAAAATCCAGACACAAGTGGAAAATGTACCGGGCATGTGGCAATGAGGAGCAGCTTTGTGGCACATGCCTGGGCACGTGTGGGCTCTTAATCCTGTCCCTTTGGTGGGTTTGGAGCCCTTCAGCCCCCACCACTTGGCCAGGGACTGCCCTGACACAGGTGAAGGTCCATCCAAGGGCTGAGGGTAGGGATGCTGGGTGCTGCTCAGGGGGTCAGCGCTCCCATCACCTCCCTGGGCACTGGAGTAATGCAGTAGTTGGTCAAAAAGCCCAAACCAACTTTGGGTTGGCAACCAAAAAGGCCCTTTGTGGCCTTTATGTGTCCCACGTGAGAGCCTGCCCTGTGCTCTGCTCTCCCAGCTTGTATGTTTTCCTCCCATCCAAGGAATGATGAGATTCTGCTTGTTTTCTCACTGCTTTGCATTTCTGCTCCTCCTCTCCTTCGTGTTACAGACCAAATACCTCTTGAGGCAGAACTTAATTGTGTGGTACCGTTGCTAATAAAAATAATTCTTGATCCTGTGCAAGTGTTCGTGTCTGGAGTGATTTCTCTTGGAGATGCACTGATGCACACAGTTTTAGCTGGCATTTTTCCTTCTGGTCATCCCTCTCTCCCAGCCTAGATTGCAAACTCTGAGAAATCACTAGGAAGGACCAGGTGAAGGAGCTACAGAAGAATTCCTTTGAGAGCCTGGTTGTTCTAATTGAACATCTCCAAACGACGCACAGGTAGGTGTGGAGAGTATTCTCATGGCAGGGGGAAGTGAGCAGAAAGGGAATTTATCCTTTGGTTTTTGGTGGTATTCAGTTCAGGAAGGTTAGAGAAATGAGGGGAAAAATCAAATAGGGCAAGAATCAGCTCTGTGTATAAAGCAAGGAGTGCTGGTGGGGGTGCCGTGGGATGGGGGTGGATGGTGCCAGGAGCCTGAGCCATGAGCCTCTCGGTGATCCCCCTGCAAAAGAGGATGAGTAATTTATAGGGAATGGCATATAACAACAGAGAAGTAATTACACTACCTGGGTGAAGTCACATCTGCTGCTCAGTGTGGGTTATATCAAGGAGCTCAAGGTAACGAAAAGTGGGATGAGGAGGGAAACGGTGGTGGCGGAATGGAGGATGGTCTGTCTTGGGTACACCAGTCAAAGTGCAGCCACAACTTATGTTTTTATGGTCTTCCTTACCTGCCCAGAAGTGCATTCCCAGGCTTTATTCCTTCGATTAACACCATCCCCTGAGCTGCTGGAGAGAGTCTAGCAGGGTTGTAGATGTTTTCCCCATCTCCGAGCCGAGGGAGGTGGGCGGTGCAGGCAGGCCAGGGAAGGGCCACGTGCTCTGCAGGGCTTGGCCCCATCTCCTCCGTGGCTGTAAAACGAGCTGTGTAGGCATTGCAGAATTCATGAGGGTGGAAGTGAATCAAAGACAGGCACGTATCCCTGCACTCGGGGCCGGCATCGCTGCCATTCCCACCAGGAGGATGGAGAGCCCCAGTGCTGCAGAGGGCTGGCAGCCCGGCACGGTGGGAATGCTGTCCCTGCCCCATGCCGCCTTTTCCAGCAGCCTTTGGAGTTAAATCCAAGTGGCTGAGGGGAGATGAAAGCTGGGAACTGGCAAAGCAGCAGCAGCAAGGCAGGAGGGCGTGGGGAGCAGGAGGGGAATGGATGAAAGGGCAGAAAGCAGAGGGGACGCATCTGCAGCAGCTTCAGCTCAAAGGAGACCCACTGAGCCTAGGCCTGACCTCTTTTTGTCCTCTCTCTCATCTCTGTGGTGCCAGCTACCCCTCCCTGCTTCACAGCTGGAGCAGTTAAGTGTTGGTATTTGGGGCTTTAAAGCAAACAAATGTGCTGGAGGAGGAGAAGGGAATTTTTGCTTTGGAGTGATACTCATTTCCCATCATTGCAAGTGGCTTTCCCTCATTCTCTCTCATGTCCAAAGCCTTGTCCAGCCTCTCCTCACTCAATGGAGTGCCCCACAGGGTAGAAATGCTGCCCCTGTGACACCAGGCTTTGCATTGTAGAGGCTTTGGGGCAGTGCTGTTACCCTTTGGGAGGGGGGAAGCACCTCTGAAACAACCTCATTATCCTTCAGCATCACCTTGGTGGTGGCCAAGGAGAAGATCTGCTGCCTCCTGGCTGTTCCATTGCACGTGTTTTGGGGCAGGACTCATCCTTTCAGTGTTTGGACAGGTTGCACTGCAGGTCAAAAGTGGGATTGCCTTTGTTGGACCGACTGTGGGAATGGAGACTACTGGTGATACATGGGCAATGTGTGAAGAGCTGTCACCCCACAGCAGAGCAGGTGATGCTCTCTGACGCCTCTGCAGCCATGGCAAAGGTATTTTCAAGGTAATTTAGCTCTTGGCACTTTTTCCCCTTTGTTAGGGAAGCATCTTCCTGGAAATGGACATGTGACTCAAGGGCTTGAAATCCTTGGGTGATGAGGCATCAGGACAGATTGCCCAGAGAAGCTGTGGCTTCCCCATCCTTGGAAGTGTTCAAGGCCAGGGCAGCCTGGGATAGTGGAAGGTGTCCCTGCCCATGGCAGGGGGTTGGAACAACATAATCTTTAAGTTCACTTCCAACCCAAACCATTCCATGATTTCTATGAAATGTGAGTGGTCACCCTCTTCAGCAGGGGCTTGAGGAGGGTCACCATCCCCAGCAGATGAACTGAGCTGGATCCTGACCCTCTATAGGTGCCCCAGAGGAAAAAAACTCTTGGCTTTGAAACCTTGCCAGCCAGCTGCAGGCTTGCCCGGCTGCTGTTCTCCTTTTACATGTTTTATGGAGTAATTTGTACTATATTTACACAGCAGTGATAAACAGTTTTTAAAATGGAAGCAAAGAAAACACTGCTGGATGAATTGTTACAAAAAAGCCCTGTTTGCCATTCCAGCAGGGGGAAAAAAAGGGATAAAAATCACCGTCCTAGGGACATGCTGTTCGTCAGATCTGGGTATTTTTTCCCTTGATTTGTGTGCCTAATGTGAGCAGAAGAAGTCGCAGATGCATGCTGAATTCTGCAGGGAACATATGCATGCATTTAAATCATTTACAGCATTTACTGGTGCAATTGTAAAGCACATTATTTTTCTGCATTTGTAATTAGGCTCCAAACAGATGGTGAAGGACTGTAGCTCCTGATTAGACAGGCTTGTGCTCTGTTGGACGGCACTGCGAGAACAAACTGAGATGAGAAACTTTTCCTCCTAATTTATCACGCCGTGGCGGGGGAGTGGAGGAGCTGGGGCTGGCTGAGCATGAATTCCAGCGTGCCTGGAGCAGGCTGGGCAAAGCTGAACAAGCCATCCCCCTGCCATCCCTGCATGCTGATGGATGGGGCGTGCAGACCCCCCTCCCAGCTCATCCTCTATCCCGGATTTTGTGACCACCCCCCCTCACTCTGCACTGCACAGCTTGGGGTACCGGCAGCGCAGGAGGGAGTGTCTGCTGTGACAAATGCTTTCAATATGAAGCAGGCGGTTGGGGGGTACCCGAGAAGGGGCTTTGAAGCAGGAGCAGCCCTGGGCTTGTGGCTGCCTGGTATTAACTCCGCTCTTCAGCATCACCTTCTCTTTGCCGCCCTGGCGAGCCCTTGGTGTGGTGAGGCGGGTAGAGCTCTGCTGGGGCAACCTTGGGAGCTTCCCACTGAATATTCATCTCTAGGACCTGGCTCCCATTTTAACTGCATCACCTTGGAGACCTCTCAGACTCGTTTTTGCCCTTAAACAGCACCAAAAGCCCTTCATGGCCAAAGTGCAAGTACCTGCACGCTGAGTCTGGGGGCCGTTGCACACACCCTCCCTCCAGCTGGGCAGGAGTCACCCCTCACTATAGTCACCCCACTGCACTGTACTCACACTTCATCACAGGTGTGTGAACCCAGCCAAAATGGATTGAATGAGAGGCAGCTGGAAGAGCAGAGCATGGCAGAAGAGTATAATGTCAGCCTGAGCAGCTCAGGTAGACCCATGGGGCTGGAAGTGGTGACACTGGGCAAGCAGTAGAGGAGCCCTCCAGGATTCCCTTGAGGCAACGGTGTGACCAAATTCCCTTTGTGTCCCCTTTTCTGGTTCCCCCCGAGTTGTGGACATGGTGGTCACCTTCTCTTGAGTTTTTATCTTGCTACTCCACTGGGTTACCAGGAAGAGTAAACACAGGTGTGCCCAAGGGTTGGCCAGGAGGGAGGTCATCTTCTACCTGGCACAGCCCTCTGATGCTCCCTGACCCCAAAGAGGGAAGAACCTGGACACACAGCTCAGAGGCCACACTGCAGGGAAGGTGACCCAGAAGGGGGGATGACGGCAGGGGACAGGAGCCTGAGGTGGGGACATGTGGAAGGCTGTGCCTGTAGTAGAAGGCTGTGCCTGCACACGGATTCTCTGTGCCTGTAGATGGCACCTTTTCCTCTGCTGAGGAAGAAAGAATAAACCGAGCGGAAGAAAGAAACTCGAGCAGGTTAAGGTAGGGCTCAAAGCTAAGAGAAAGATGCCTTGGTGTGTGGTGTGAAGAGACTCAGGGTAGTTATCTCCCAGCCCCCAAAGCTGCCCCCTCTCACTGTCGCTGCCCTCGATCCAGGTCACCTGGATCAGCACTGAATCCTCGTTACCTCGGAGTTTACTAACGTTCCCCATCAGTAGGAAATTACATCAAGGGCTGTTTCAAAAGCCAGTGAAAAGCGCTTCCAGCTGCACGGAGAGTTGGTACAAAGGGGTTTTTTGCCCTCACTAACCATTTCTGGAAGCCCAGCCTGAGGCCACAGGGTGCTCTCAGTGCCCTTGGCAGGGGACAGGTCCTGCTGGCTCTGACTTGGGTTGCAAAGGCAGATGATGCATTCTGCAAACAGGCTGCTTCGGGCTCTGCAAAGGGCAGAGCTTCCGAGCTTCAGCCAGGTCCTGCAAGGCTTTTTGGGGCTCACACTTTGATCCCTCTTGCCATGTGTTACCACCATGTGTAGTCCCCACTGCCCTGTCCCAGCTGGGGCTGGTTTATCCAGGGGTAGCTCACCTGGACCCACCTGTAAACGTGAGCTGGTGAATGATGCTACAGAAGTAGGCGTGTGCTACAAAGGTGTGCCCAGCTACCACCCTTCCTATTGTCTCCAGATGGACTATCACCTTACAAAGATGCAATTTGAAACCCAGTACTTTTAAAGGGGAAAAAAGACCCCCAAAACCAGCTGCTTTTTCAGCACTTTTCTTCTCCAGAGAGAGAACTCCAGCAATCCCTTAACTTTGTTCAGCTTTCTCACCAGCCTCCTCCACTCATAAATTCCTAAACAAACAGCATGATCCTAATATTGGCCTTAAAATTCTGTGTGAAATGGACCTGGAAATTAATTTCACACTGGAAAAGCCAGCTCACTGTCAGCCACAGCACAGGTGGTCAAAAAGAAAACTCTATGACTGCTGCACAAATTAATTCTGTGACACGGGCAAGAGGGTAGCACCGGGAGGAGCTGCCCCCTCACGCCACCATCCCAACCCACCCCACGACATGGCATGCTGGAGGGCTGTGGGAGATGGAGGATACCACCATCCCTATGGGGCTTGTGGTCTGAGGGACACAAAACCACTTTGTGTCCCAAAAAGTAAAAGAAGCGGGGGGGGGGGGCATGGGCTGCATGTGCTGAGCATGAAACCCTCCTGCACTTTTGCACAGATTTTATTTACTGGGGGGAAAAAAAGGATGGCAATTTGGGGAAGCACATCAAGGGATCCTTGTGGGAGACTGCTGGGAAAAAGGAGGCGTGAGGAAATGACTGATGGCACAGTATTGCACGGGCTGGTTGTCAGGCAGCTGATGTCCGTGCTGACCCTGGATTCCACAGCAGTACATGGTCCATGGCAAGTAGAAATAATTCAATACCTTGGTGGGGCAGGATTTTCACGTGTCCATATTTCACCCTCTTTCCTTGTGATGATATTTCATCTATTTAGAGACAAACAGTGATCCCACCGCTCACAGCAGAAGGGCTGGGGAAGGCAGAGAGAGGAGTGATACACCGTGGGGAGAGCTGGATGCAGGAATGTTTCGTGGTTAGATGGAAAATGAGCAGGGGAGAAGCCCTGCAGTACAATTTCAAGGTTGAGTGAGTGGTGCCAGGAGGCTGTGAAAGGCTCTGCCGAGCTGCTCCATGTTTGCAGGCAGGGTGGAGAGGGGAGGTCACAGGATTTGCCACCCAAAAAATCAGGTTTAGTAGTAATGAGCCCGTGGAGAAAGGCTGGGAGAGCAGGGAGGTTATGCCATCCCTTCAGCTCCCTGCTTCAGGGTTGGCAGTAATTACGGTGGCCTCCTATCCCAGTAGCAACTGGGAGCATCCCTCTGCTCACAATGCATCACTTTCCTTTATTCCCTTCTTTTCCCAGCTATGAGCCTGTTAAAAGGCACATCCCCCGTGGGCTGGGTCTCAGAGAGATGTGGCTTTCTTCAAACAGGAGCTTGGGAACATCAGCTCAGTGAGTTGGTTTGAGGTCCAGCCTGCACATAGCTATTGCTGTTCCTGCCTGATTTAAACCGAGCTTGACAGGGAGGTACAGATCACAAGACACTGAATTCCTGTGGTTTTCATGAACCTAGGCACTGAAACCCCCCTAGTCCTCCCTTGCCTCCTGCATGGGAAAAGGTGCAGCCTGTACTCCACTGGGAATGGGACCAGGAGCCCAAGCCAGACCCCCAGGCCAGGGCAAACTCGGCTTCGTTAGAGCTGACTTATGTAAAACAGGTGACACTTCTTCAAAGGAGTCAGGATGTGAGCGGAAATCTGTGGTGTGAAGCCAAGGTGTAGGAACTGGGCAAAGATTAGGAAGAAGAGAGGTGTCCTTCTATTTAAATAGAAACCCTGACCTGAATTCACCAGGAGAGTCGTTAAGTGAGACATCCCTTGTGCAAAGGCAGAGGGCTACAGCCATCCAGGCCTGAAACGTGTCTTCAAGTTGCTTAACACATGGTTTTGCTTTGGTTCCTCCCCTCTTTTGCCATTTCTTCCCCTGATTAGTTCTCTGATTGTATGGACGTGCCTGGGATGAACATAATGTAAATACCCTGGCTGTGGGCTATTAAGAAGGCAAGGAAGGGGCAGAGATCCCAGGAGGAATAAACTCCCCAGACTGCAATGGGCTCAGCTCAGTAGGATGCTCACAGCCCCACACTGGTAACAGCCCCACCCTTTGCCCTCCTCGTGACCTCCAACTTCAGTGCAAACGGGGGAGGGCAACTCCTTAACAAACCCAACACAGCCCAGGTGTGATGGGAGGAAATTATGTGCTGGCATCGTCATTAGGGAGCTCATGGCACTCACCTGTTTGCCAGGGCCTTTGGTTTTTAACCCCTAAGCAGCTGCAGCTGTGCCAGGGCTGGCTCTGGGGTGTGGCTTAGCCAGGGCTGAGGGGAGAGCACCAGGACCAGACCTCCGCCCAATTCAAACCAATCTGCCCTGTGCTAATTGCATAATTAGCAAAAGCTGCTCAAGGGAGGCAAAGGCATAATTACCCCCTCCTGCTCCTGTAGAGGTATTTGCCTGCTGATGCTCGGGGAGGAGAGGTGTTGAGGTGAGTAGAGGGGAAGGCTCCCCGTATCCCTGGAAGTGTTCAAGGCCAGGTTGGATGGGGCTTGGAGCAATGTGGTCTAGAGGAAGATGTCCTTGCCCATGGTGGGGGGTTTGGAATGAGATGATTTTTAATGTCCCTTCCAAACCAAACCATTATAGGATTCTGGGATTCCCAGGCAAGGCTCAAAGATGGGCTTTAGCAGCACAAACTGGACTTGCTTAGTGTTTTAATTAAAGAGGTCATGATGGGGTCTGGTGGGATGGTGAAGCTCCTCCAAGTCCCCCGTGGTGGGAGGCTGGTGTGTGTAGCAGGGCAGGACCCAAAGCCCTGACCCTCCTGGGATTCAGGGACATGGAGTCACCCCCTTGGCATGAGGATTGATGTGACTGCAGGTGGCTTTTTATGGCTTTGTTGCTTCCGAGAAGGCAAGAAATGGGGTGTAGCAGTGAGATTTGGCTTGTAGGGAGGTCTCAGGACTGGGGGCAGGAATGTCCTGCCAGATTTAGGAAAGCTAGGAGGGCACGGGGTTGGGGAGGAGCAGTGGCAAGAAGGGTTAGTTGGAAATGTGGATCAGCAGCACGGCAAATGCAACACGGTGTCTGTGGAAACCGAGGAGGCTTCGGGTGCCCGGGGGAGAGGAGCTGGGGAGGGACATTGCGGCTCTCTTGGCACAACGTGCCCGGATCGCCTTCCCGCTCATGTATGATTTACGTGCTCCGGGTCCTGCCAGCTGCTGTTGCACACAGGGCAGATAAATAATAATAATAATATTAACAAGAAAAAAAAAATTCAAACCACCGAGGCTGAGTTGAACTTTGAGTAACCAGCGCCAGCCTCGGACTGAAGTTGTATTTGAAGCAACCGCTGTCTGGGGGCGGGGGGGGCGAGCCCTGGGTTTGAGGGGCGATCCTGGGATCTGGGGGGCTGGGAGTCCCCAGGGAGGGATCAGAAGGGGTGGAAGGTGGAGCCGGCGCTGAAATCCTCGATACCTGGGCAAGGGGCGCTGCGCCACCCGCGTCAGCTCCTCTCGGGCTCCTTCCTTTCCCCTCCCTTTCCTCCTCCTCCTCCTCCCGCGGCGGCTCACGCGGCTCCAGGGCGGCGGGGGGGGAGCAATGGGGGGTCGCCGCTGATACCGGACTCCGACACATCCACCGCAGGTAATGCCCTGCCGGTTTTCCTTATTCCTCGTGTATTTCTTTATTTGGGAGGGGTGCGGGGGGGGGGGGGGGGGGGGGGGGGCGAGGAGGATGCACGGAGGCTTCGGCATCACCCCTTCCCTTTGCCGGGGGGCGGCTTTGCGCGGGGTCCCTCTTGCCAAACCTCGATTTGCTTTCGCTGAGGGGACAGCTTTCTGGGGGGTGAGCCCTGCCATTATTAATATTGTTTTGGAGCGCAGGGAGTCGCTCAGCGCGGTGGTTTCAGCGGCAGGAGAAGAGGGAGCCCAACCTTTCTCCCCTTTTCCCAAAAATAATGCTGTAAATGTGTGATGGTATCTGCTGTCCTGCCCCCGAGGGAGGCAAACACGGTGCCCCCTCCCTCCCCCATCCCCGTCTCTAATTTGCAGTTTGGGCTGCTGAGAAGCTGCAAAGTTTCTGGGATAAGCCGGGGCCGAACTTCTTCCCAGACGTGGGAATGCCGCGCCGCAGCCGCGAGTGGGGGCTGAGCCGCAATGGGAGCGGTGGGATTTTTAAACCCCCTCAAACCATTGTTTAATAGGAAAGCAGTGTTTTAAAACGCTGAATCTCTTCAGAAAACACTTTATTTGGAATTGCCCCCCCCCCCCCCCCGATTCTTGACTTGCTGCTCTTTTCCTTCATCCTCCACAAACCCCGCAATCCTCTTTTCTTTAAATACATGTTCTCCTGACCACCTTGCCAGCCACTCTCGTTTCCCCAAGCTGCTGCTTCTCTCTTATCCACCGGTGTTTTCCGGGAAGGGGATGCTGAAACGGGACATTTCCTATGCTGATGCATGTTTTCTTTATTGTTGGCTTGTTTTTTTCCCCCCCGTGCTGGGGGCAAAGCCGTGTCTGGCAGCAGATTCCCTGGGCAGGAGGGATGTCCAGGGGGGCAGGAGGGCTGACGGAGCTGCCGGAGGCTGCGCGCAACAAGCCAGGCTCCTTCCCCGGATCTTCCCGGTGCGTCCTGCAGCAGCCTGGGATACCTCGTGCATGTAGCCTCGGCACAAGATAGAGCCGGTGCATTAAAAATGTTTTAATTTTTTTTTTTTTTTTGAGGGGGAGGGATGAGGGGGATAAGGTATTCCCATGGGAAGCTGGCATTTGTGAAAATCCAGGTGGGTGTTTTGACAGAGTGAGTTTTACCATTGTCTCTCCTTCCCCCCTGTCCTGGGGAACTCGGGGAGGAGAAATCCCTTTGCAATTCCATTTTCCTTTACCGCCTTCCTCCCTCTTGTTTAGGAAGGCAAATCGGAGGTTTTGTAGCACAAGTCAAGATTGTGTAGTGAAAATATACATTGGTTTGTCTGAAGACCAGGTTGTAAAACACTCTCTTTGTGGGAAACGGTAAAAATTGATGAGCTCTCGTCGTTTCAGATTTTTTTTGGTGATAAGTGGGAACGGCAATGTTTGAAAGAGGTGGGAGCTGTGGAGCTTGGCTGCTGTGGCTGAGCCTGGTAAGGGCACCCAGCCCATGTGCCAAGGGGCTGCACGTCCCTCCCAGGAGCATCCCCTGGATACAGCAGGGATGGAGGCAGCACCAAAACTATTTTCTGGCTGCCCAGCTGCAATAATCTCCAGAGTAATGTCCATGGCATGGCAGTTTCTCTGCTGACCCAGTGGGAGTGTGCAAAGGAAAAGGGCACTGCAATCCCCTTCAGAGCACACCCCTGGAGCAGCCAGGGTGGTGAGGACCTCTTAACTTAAAAAGGATTTAATTTATGAAGTTTCTTAGATGTTCTGTGCAGATGGTCTGGAGCACAGATTATTTTTGAATTTAAGAAGCTTTAGGATATGGGATTGTCTTGATGAGGGGCTGTGACCTCTTAGTAGGGTGTAAAACATCCCAGCTGCTCGCAGCTGGGGTATTGCAGCCGGGCTAATTGAGCTAGAGCTTTGCTTTTGGAGCATAAACAGTTCCATGTGCAACCTTAACTTCTTTGTTTTTTCCCAGTACAATGTCTTGTTTCTTCCAGTAAGACTTTTAATAATGTTGCAGGAGAACTAGGGTTCGTTTTGGGCTTTCATGGTCCAAGACCTACAAACGTGACAATTCCTGCCTTCATTGTTATGTTGTTATTCGACTCTATTTCAGTGTGTAGATTCTGCAACTGAAATGGGGAGAAATCAGGAGTCCCAGTGGTTAAGACTCACCCACATCTTGCAGATGTCCTGGATCTTGCCAGTGGTCTGGTAAGGACCAGGATGCTGTGGCAGGGGCTGGAATAGCATTTATCCGCGGACTGTGCTGAGCTCTAACTGGGCAGGAGTTAGAGCAACACTTGGTTGTGGAGCCTGGTGGCTTGGAGTATGCTGGGGAGAGAGGGGCACTGGGGGCAAATTCCTGGTGGAAATAGAGGGATATGCTAGAGCCTGGGCTGCTGCACCTATGGAAAAGGCATGTAGGAGAGAGACTGAACAGCTTTGAGGGTCCTTAGCCCCATCTGGGGTCTCAGGAGGGCTTGCATGAACAAACCTGTGACCGGTGATGAACTACTGCCATTAATCCAAATAACTCCATCTCTGCTGAAAGCCTTTGTCTTTCTGTTCAATCTCTGCTCTCCAGGGCTGCTCTTCAGGATCAGGGGATGCTTCCCAAGTATCCCTATCTCCCTTTCCCTGTGCTGGCTCTCCCACTTCGTTTTCTCCCTGCTCCTGCAATTCCAGGCAACGAGTGATTAGCCCCAGCGTGCCCGCAGTGTTGCTCCATCAGGCAAAGCTTCCCTGTTCTCAGCTGGAACAGCCAGCGGGCCTTGAAAAGGTCTGGAGCAGCAAAGTGCCTCTCGCTGGAAGTTAAGTGAGCTTTGTGTGAAAGCAGCAAGGACACTTCCCTCTTGATTTGGATGAGGAAAGAAATGGCCTGAGAGGCTTTGCAGCTCTGGTTGCTCAGTGTGAAGGGTTTTTTGTGGGTTTTCTTAGGGTTGTTATATTTTTTTTCCCCTCCCTCTGAAGCATCCCTATTTCCCACTCTTTTTAAGGTCTGCCATTCCAGTCACCATAATTCCAAGCAAACAGCCTTGTTGCTTCTTTTTAGCAATGTAAACATCCAGCATGGAGCTTAGGAGTAGTTGGAGGCAGGGAGATGGGATGAGATCCCAGGTGCACACACAACCCAGGTCCTGGGCTTGGAGCGGTGTCTGCTGTGCTGAGTGTTGACCAAGGGAGATGGAGTTAAATAACTCACCCATCCTCTTTGGCAGGGCTTGAAAAGGCAGTTTGGTGGCTGATTGTGAAGAGCTGGTGGCTCTGAGGCTGATGACTTGCTCTTGGGGTTGATGCTGAATTCTTTATCGTGTCGCTCACGCTGTCATGGGGGGATCTCTTAGGGTGACGTTTGGGCCGTGCTCCCTCCTGCTGCAAAAAGGTGATGCTCACGTTGAAAGCTGCACCTGAACGTGGCACAGAGGGAGGTGCTGTGCCAGTCCCTGCCAGCACATGCCTCTTTTTTTTTTTCTCTTTAATTTTGCTTCACACGTCTTCTTTTTTCCCTTTAAACCCCCAAACCCAGCGCATCTGAGGCGGCGCAGGCAGGAGTGCCCCGGGATCGGTGGCAGTGGTACAGTTGTGCTCACAAATGATGTGTGGCAGCTGGAGCACGTTGGACACTCCTGCGTCGTTTTGATGGCAGTGCTTGGAAGTCCAGCCAGGCTGCTGCCCACCCTCAGTCAGAGGGAAGCCTTCCTCTTCCAGGCAGGGCACAAGAAGAAAGTGTCTGGCATCCCATTCCTGAGCAGGCTTGGAGTCAGGCCTTCAGCATCCTTACATTTGCCACTTTGTCCGTTTCTGTATATTTTTTAAGAGCCTGGAGAGAGATTCCTGTCTTGTGAGACCAGACTCTGTGCGTCACTTCACTGCATTCAGCTTTCTACTTTCTCCCAAAGCAAGAATTCCCACCCATCTTCCCCCCCTTCCTTTTTTTCCTCCCCCTTTTTTTCTTTAAGCCAAACTCTGTTGCTGTTGGCTGCTTTTCCACCTTTTCATCCCACGTTAGCATCATTTACTCCACAGCTTTGCCGTGTTGCCTCCGTGTTGGTGCAGCCCAGGAGAGCCAGGAGCCTGTTGGCTTGGTCTCTGTGCCCCATCCCAGCCTTCCTCCTAATTCAGGAGCTGCTGTTCCAGCTGAAGTGAAGTTTTGTGATGGAAAAATGGTTGCTATGATGCCTATGGTGACTAGCAACCAGTGCTGGAGACTCCATAGAGCCAGTGCTGCCCCACTTAAATAAATTGGGAAGATGCTGCCCTTGCCGTGGAGGGATGGGTGGCAGTGACTGATGCAGCAGGGAATGAGGATTCCCTTCCTGAAGCTCCCAGGGTGTTATTTTAATATTGAATGGATGCAGAAGTGAATTGGATGCATTATTTGACTTTGCTTGGTGATGCCACAGTTTTGTGCTGCTGTGGAGGAAGGCGAGGGTTGCATGTTGCTTATGCAGAGTTGTTGGAATTATCTTGTGGCAGTGACTTGGAAAACCAGTGTCACTTTCAACCTGGACAAAGCTTTCCTGCATGGACTGAGATGTTCTAAGATGTTTTCTTCTGGACCTGGGTTTTCGGTGAAATAATGTGTTAATGTTTCTTGCAGCTAATGTTTGTTTCCTATGGGAAAGCAAATGGCTGGAAGCCCCAACCAAAACGTCCTGGTTTTGAAATGGAAATAAACTGCTGGAACTGTGGGAAACACTTTGGTGTTATGAGTTGTTAGTCAGTAACAGCTCCAGCTTTTTCCCTGGAAGAAACAAGGTTTGAGTACCCCAATTGATGCTGGCTGGGATGTGCAGAGCTTTGTGGGGAGAAAACACCCCTGTCTCCGACCTCAGCCTTACTTTTGGGATGAAGGAAGGACAGAGAGTGTTTTCCATGCTCTTTCTCCTGCAAGTACCACCTCAGGGCTCAGGTGGGTCATTGCAGGTGCCAGCAGCTGTGCCCTTTATTCCCTGTGGGCATCCATGCTTCCCACCATGTGCACACCAATATCCTGGCCTGTATTTATTTAACAAGGAAATTTTATTTCCCCTCGCTGCAGGGAATAGGAGAGGAAAAAAAGGGCAAATTTTTTCACTGGGAACAAATCTCATTTTCAAGAGTCCTGACAAAATGAGCCATAAAATTACAATATTTCAAAGTGCTTTGTAATTCTAGTGGGGACGGCTCTTCATCATGGAATCTGAAAGCTCAGAAAATATAAAACTCATTAGATTAAAATAAACCACCTACCGCACGAAAGAAAAGCTTATTTATCAATATCAATTTACCTCTGATTACCCTGTTCTGCAATTTGTTATTTTGGGGAATTATGATTCGGGTATGGCTCATGCCAATATGGGGGTGGGAATAAAAAAATAAAAAAAAAAATCAAAATTAACTTGTAATTTTTTTTTCCTTTTGAATCCTGCTTATTGTAAAGCCCTGACCAAGAGGCAATTGTAATAAGAAAAGGTGGATTTCTGGTGGTGCTTGTTTTTAAGGAGCAGAGGGATGGGGAAGCTGGGAAAGCAGAAGTGGTTGTTTTTCGGTGTGAGGGATGATGGCAAGTGATGTGCTTTGCTGAAGGGGATCTCAGGGGTGCTTCCTTGGATGCGTGTTTGGTGGCTGGACCGTCTCCTGGCCACTCTTCCAAGGGGACCACAGTGGTTGGAGGAAGCTTGGGAGAGTGGGCACGGATGGGGTGCTGGGGAGAGAGGTGTCCTCCAGGAGCCAGATGGATTCCACGGACACGGTGGCATCCTGGTGGCACCTCAGGTACTTCCACCCTGCCTCCAAAGGAGCGAATCCTGTGGGTGGGCAACGCCGGCCGCTGGGCTTCCCTTTCTGGGGGACGTCGTTTGTGTTTCATCACCGGAAAAGGGGCTTTTTGGGAAGGCACATAGTTTTCTCTCGTGGAAGCCGTTTGGGAGATGCTTTGATTTACGCTTCCATTTCTTCTTTATGCTCCTGGAACAGCGCGGAGCAAAGGGGGAGAGGCTGACACTGTAAATCCTGAGGTGCAAGTGCTGCGGTGCTGTTTGGGGAGGGGAAGACCAGGTTGGGGGGAGAGGGGCCAGGGACTCAGGGAATGATTAAAGAAGCTCAAATGTGGAGCATCTCTGCCAGCCCAGCTCCAAAACCGCAGCTCTGATGGAGGCAGCGAAGTGTTTTGTGTGTGGAGCCGCTCTCATATCCAGGGGCCCAGCAGTGCCTGTGAAAATAACCAGGGCAGGTGCAGAGCCCTGAAGCTGATGTTTAGGCACCCCAAGAGCAACCCATGGCCTGGGCTTGAGCAGTGGGAGCATCTCAGCTCTGGTGTTTCACGGAGGTGAGATGGTGGGAGGCTCTTGGAGGACCACTGGCATGGGGGCGTGCCAAGGGCTGGAGCTGGCACTGGCTGGTCTCCATCTGTGTCCCCACATTTAGGGATGCAGTGATGCTGTTTAAGTAGCAAAAAGCCACTTCCCGGGCTTGGGAAGGAGGCATTTGGGGAAAGCAGGCTGAAAAACCTCTGCTTGACCTGAGCTGGTTCCTAAACTTTCAAGCCTTGGACTCATTTGTGGTGTTTCTTCTGGTTCCCATCCATCACCATTTACTGAGGCTCTGCTGCTCTGTGTGCCCCAGGGAGCAGCTGCCAGTGGATGGGGAAACCTCTGGTTTCACTTTAGTGCTTTGGCAGCCAGGAGGCAACAGTTGAGTTCCCAGGGACGACTTGCCCAGAGACATTATTATGCTGGAAACCACACGGAATGCTTCCTCCAAAGAGCCTCTTTCAGGCAGAAGGTGCAATTTAATATGCTCTTAGTCACAATTTTTAAGTTCTCCCCGGAGACTTCTCGATCCCATTCCTTAAATTTGCAATATTCGAGTGAACCATCTCGGGGAACCAGTGAAGAGCTGCAATATTAATGAAGACAGAGAAAATCAAAATGACATTTCAGGCAATTACTTACATAATGAAGTGACTGACTTGGAATATACAATATTTAGATTTATCAGGACACTCGAAAGGGGATGCTGTCAGCTGCCTTGATTTCTGCATCACGTAAATTGTTTTTCCACTGCCCTGTTGCTTTTTAAACACGGGCTGTGAAGCCGGAAAATAATGTTTCCGCTCACTTGGGCTGATAGTGGTGCTGCTTGAGAAGAAAGTTAGTGTTCTCCTCAATGGCATTTTGGCACTGCAGAAGACAGAGAAACTCATTTCTATCCTATCCTCACTGGCTGCAGCATGGCGAGCTTGGGCTCTGCACCCCAGGTTTGATGCTGGTCAGGGGGGATGCAGGGGTCTGAAATGGGGATGTTGTCTATATCTGAGATTTCTCCTCCCCAAAACTTATTAAAACAAGGGAGGAAATTGAGATGCTTGATGTTTTGCTCTATTAGAAGAATCTGTTCTGCTTTTGTTGGCCGGATCTAAAGATTTAAAGGGCCTATTAGGATGCCTGGCTCCTGGGGAACTGGTGATTTTTGTTTAGAAATTGGTTTTTTGGATGCTCTGCTGATACTGAGCACTCAGAAATCAGAAGCTTGTTGAGGGGTGGAGGTTTGAACTCTCCTGCCCTTTCCCTGTTTGCTGGGGAGGCTGGCATGATACACCTAAAAGTGAAGCCCTGCCAACCCCAAATGTCTTCTCAGGCTTGCACTGAAATTCCTAAAGATGCACAAAATACACCACAGCACCATTTCTCTTGCCTAGGCACAGACCTTTCCTCCCAGATGTTTTCTCGTTGGAAAATAGCTGAAGAAATTAGAATTTCAGGCCCTTTCTGCAGTGACAGAATTGTTATGAGCTGTCTTCTCTGACACATCCATCAGTAAAACTAAAATATGTGTAGCTATTGCTTTGAAGGTCCTGTAGGAGCATCCATGAGGGTGCCCATGAATCTCTTGGGGGGCAGTGGAGTGCAGAACCCTCCACCTTAGCTGGGCTCCCAGCTGCAGTGCCACGTGTTGGGATAACTGCCTGTTGGCATTGTATTTAGTCTGTATAGAGCAGGATGCTGTGAAGGGAAGGCTGAGCTGCTGCCTTTGGGGTAAATGGAGAGGAAAAAAGTTAAGTAAGGCCAGGCTGGATGAGGTTTGGAACAACCTGATGTTGTGGAAGGTGTCCCTGCCCATGGCAGGGGGGTTGCATCTAGATGGTCTTTAAGGTCCCTTCCAACCTAAACCATTCTGTGCTTCCATGAATGGTGGGCAAAGGTGGTACCTCGGGTTTATGGATGAGCTGTCTGTCTGGATGCTCCCCCGGTGGGAATCACACGTGTCACAACAGTGTATTCAGGTCTGTTGCTTTAGTGATCTGTCCTCCAAGTGCTGCGAGCGCCAGGTGAACCAAAACTTGTTGTGCATAGGACCAGTTGCGAGTGTAACGAGTCCCTGCTTGAGCTGGTGAATGGAAAGAGGGATTTATTACTCGTTTCAGCCCTCTCTGCTCTGGCCAGCGCTTTATCTCAAGTGGGAGCTACTTCTGTGTTTAAC
Organism: Lepidothrix coronata; assembly: GCF_001604755.1. Classification (NCBI taxonomy): domain Eukaryota; kingdom Metazoa; phylum Chordata; class Aves; order Passeriformes; family Pipridae; genus Lepidothrix; species Lepidothrix coronata. The sequence goes on from NW_016690304.1 coordinate 1,865,027, forward strand.
TGTGGGTTCATCTCTGTGCTCGCTGTCCCCAAGGATGGCTGTCACCTCTGTGCTCTGTCCCTGGGGCTGCCGCTGCATGGATGTGCTGTGCTGGTGGGAGAACATTCCACTGCCCCACAACTTGCACGGCACCCACAGAAACACAGAGAGCTTCAGAGACGGGTCACTGCAGTGTCCTGTCAGCCTCAGGCTCTGTGTGAGCTGCCCGGGGGTTTCCTTGTGCCTGTCTGCTGTGTGCAATGTATATGATTTATGCTTGCCCCTGGGGTGGGATGTTTTAAGATCCACATGTACGAATTTACTTCCAAAGTGGGACTTTGCTGAGGTTTTGTGGGATTGGTTCGGAAAAAGCTTTGGATGTGGTGGTCTGAACCCTGAGCGAGAATGTGGCATTGTGTGTGTAGCTCCTTGGCACTGTTTTATTCTGGTGCCTCATCATGAGGAGCCTTGTGCTGTATTGAATGGGAAGCTGGGGAAATTTGGGAGGCAGAGATGCAGGCATGTTTGCCGGCCTCTCTGCTTCCCGTGCTCCTGCAGTGGCTGTTCTGCAGCCACCCAGGTGGTTGAAGAGGTTTGAGGGCCTCTGCTTTGTCCTCCCAAATCCTGGTGCCTCTCCAGTGATTCTGGGTCAAGCTTCCCGTGCCGCTCTGCCAAATCATCTTAAATCCTTGGTGCTGACAGCTCGCTGCTGTGTCGCTCCCGGGTTGCAGCAGCTCTTCCTTACCCTCAGCATCTCCCTTCGCTGCTGGAGCAGCTCATCTCAGCTGGGGCTCCTCCTGTCCTGACCACGGAGGTCACCGTGGCTCATCCCCTCGCAGCAGAGGAGCCCTTGGAAAGTGGGAAAGAAAAAATGGAGCCCCTGCCCCAGGTTAATCCTGGTTTTGATTTGGCGCTCGCCAGGAGGATGGTTGGGGCTGTGTGACCCGAGAAACAAAGCGTTGGTGTCCTGAGTGTCCCCTGGGGCACCGAGCCTGGTTTGGAGAGACAAGGTCACATCCATGGAGTGCTGGACTTGACACTGCCTTTGTTCTTTGACAGGAACCATGAAGCGTCGCGCTGCCGCCGGCAACTTGCTGCTCCTCCTCTTGCTCCTGGAGCTGGTCTGTCTGGGTAAGTCATCCTGATGTCTGTCCAGTGCTCTCTCCCTGCTCCAGGCTAGGGTTTGCAAGGAACAAAGGTAATAATTGTTGTGTTTGTGGTCTCCTGATGGCTATGCAAAGCAGCATTGCTGGGGTGAAGGAGGGATGTGGCTGGTATGGGTAAGCAGATCTCTGCCTCCATCCCGCAAAGTCCTGGGGACCTGCACATCATGCTCCTGCTTTTCTTGCAGTCATTACTGACTGCACACCTGGCATCAGATGGCCCTTCCTGGGAGAGAGCAGGTGGGACTGGAAAGAGCCTTGGAGGAGGATGGATGTTCTGGTGAACCCAGCAGTGGTAGTGCTCCTGGTGTATCTCAGTTGCGAGCCCTTGGCAAATTAAAGGTGTGGATTCACCAAGTCAAAGCTGGTGGTGGACCTGGCATCAGGTCAATTTATGTAAATAAACCCTGAAGAAACCTAGAGGGAGTGATCACAGGCAGGATGTAAAGCAGAAGCTTGTTAGCTGTTCAGCAGCAGAGGTGTTGCTGGCAGGGCTCTCTCTCTGCTTTCAGCAGCAGAATTGTTACCTGAACTGTGCTTTAATATATACTGGAGGGGAAATAACTCTTCTCCAAGCTGCAAAACCCCTTGTCTAATTCCAGATGGAGGGAAGACAGGGTTGTGGGCTGGCAGAGCCTCCACAGTCAGCTCTCTTCCCACTGTTTCTCTGGGTCTTCCCTGGCATGGGGGCTCCTGGCAGGGAGCTGGTGGGACAACAGCCTTTTGGTGTAAAAAATGTGCCTTTCGAGACAGGTTTTGGCATATCACAGGGTGCATAAGTACTGGAAATGTACAGCAAAGCTCCGTGAAAATTGGGATTGTTACACGAATGGCCTAAAACCCCTGGGTGCTGGTGGGGGAGAGGGTGGCTGGGCAGGAGCTTGCCTGTGTGGCTCTTGCTGATAAACAATAGTGAGTGTGTCCAGTTGATAGCACCGTGCCCTTTGGAATAAAGGCTTTTTTCCCCCCTTTCTTCCCCTCCTGAAGCCTCAAGATGGCTTGCCCAGATTGGCAGCCTGATTAAGCAGTCAGTGGATGACATTAGCTGTGACTGACAGGCGCAGTCAATCTCCCTGTGGTGTCGTGTTGGATCAAGTGTAGCCTTGCTGGGTAACTGCCCTGTCACTCCTCTGGAAGGGGGAAAAATGAGTAAAAAAAGACAACACAGCGAGTCCTTTGGCCCCTGGAGAGATCACTTCCCACGAGTGTCCAGTGTGTCCCATTGGAAGTGGGGTGGTGGGTTTTGCCTGCCTGGTTGGGGACTTGCTCCTTCATTGCAATAACAAGCTGCAAAGCCTTGAAGAGGCAGCACATGGAAACGGGGATTTGGAGGCTTACAGCAGAGCAGTGTTCCAGTCCTTCTCTCCTAAACCCTTCTCAGGGCTTGGTTGTCATCTCCTTGATAAGCAAGTGCTGGCACAACTCCTGTCCCTGGGACAGGGAGAATTGTGTGGATGCCCTGCCATGCTCCCTGGGGACTGCAGGTGATGGAGCTCCTCTTCCCAGGAGATTTACAAAGCTCCTGGCAAAGCCATGAGCTGGGTAAATGCACAAGTGCAGCCTGAGTGGGCTTAGAGTGTTGTTTGGAAGAGGCTGGTTTAGCTCTGGCTTGGCAGTGGGGTCTCCCTGCTCCTATGTGGCTACTGCTGCAGTCACTGGAGATGAGCAGAAACCTCCATCCTCTCAAGTTAGGAGGGACTAAGGGGTCCAGGACTGCCATGCTCTCACACCAGCAATGGTCAAGGATGTGAGTGCTGACTCTGGAGGGCAAAGCCAACAGCAGGTTTTACGGGGGTAACGTGGAGCAGGCATGGAAGACACACACCTGCAGGGAAGAAAATGTCCCAGAGCATCAAAACAGCATTGATTGTGGTCCCTGGGAGCCTGCTGGCAGCTTGTGAAGGAGCAGAAAAGGGTTACAGGTGTGTGTGATGAAGTGATGGTTTTCTGCCAATGTGCAGAGAGCCATGTTAGAATCACAGAGTGATTTGGCTTGGAAGAGACCTTAAAGATTGTCAACTTCCAACCCCCCTGCCATGGGCAGGGACACCTTCCACTATCCCAGGTTGCACCAAACCCCATCCAGCATTGCCTGGACGCTTCCAGGGATGGAAGCATCTTCATGGCGGCCTCTGGACTAGCTCCAGCAGATCCACATCCTTCCTGTTCTGAGGGTACTCCTCCTTTTCTTGAGGGCTATAGGGATGGTACATCTCAGGGTGTAACTGGATGGTTGTGTAAGTCTACCAGAAGGAAAATCCAGCTGCTGATCCACTAGATGAAGCCACAGATGATGGTTGGATCACAGTGATGCCTTTGGGAAAGCACGAACTTGCTTTTAGGATATGTGGCATGTGGTCGTGATTCCCAAATTAATTTCTGCGAGAGGGCAGGTGTCAAGAAAGCCAACAGAACATTGATAGCTCTGGGTTGAATGTGAAAGGAAAACTCCTGGCCATCCTAAATTGAGCAGCAGGACACGTGTTGGGAGCCTTGTGTTTTGCAGAGCAGCTCAGTACCTTTTGGCAGCACCCAGGTTATGGGGGTAAGAGCTCGTGGCCACATCTGAGACAGGGAGAAGTTCCTGCAGGCATTCCATGGATGCAGCCCTTGGCAGTGGTCTGGGCTATGGGGGAGCTGGAAGTAGCCGTGGTTGGGATGTGAGTGTTGAGACTGGCCAGGGAGACAGGGCTGATGGGGCTGTGGCTTCAGCCACAGCTTCCCTTTGCTATTTTGGGGGCCTGTCTTCCATTCATCATAGAACACATCTATCAACATGACCTATTTTTTTGTAGCATCCAAATGCTTCCTCTCCATCTCCTCTCATCACGCGCTGCCCTTTGGAATTCTGGCAGTGTAGTGACAGCCCTGCTCTTTATCCTGGGATTTGCAGCCCAAAGCAGTGGCCTGCCTCCAGGCCCTCCTTCTGCATTTCCCAGCTCTCAGTTGCCACTCGCTCTCCTCTCTTAACACACAGATCCTGTGTGCTGGGTGGTTTGGACACCTCCCAGCACCTGCTGCAGCTGGGTTTGGAAAGCACAATTCATTTTTAGTTTTAGTGGTGATATTAAGAAATGTATTTTGAAATAGAGGGGTTTGCAGAAGTGAGTCCTCTGTGCTAAGGGCTGCTTGAGGTGTTTTAGCTTCATTTGCCCCCTTCAGAGCCTGCTGGCCCCAGCGTAGCAGCCAGTGATGTGGGTGCTCCAGAGCCCCCAGAGATGCCGTTAGCTCTAAAATAACCCACTTTGTCAGGGTGCTTCTCATTTTCTTTCCAGATACTTAACTCCAGAGGCTGAGATTTAAATGTGCCTTTGCAACAGCACTGCTTCCAGTGCTTTCCCACTTGTCAAGGTGTTTAACCAACCTGGTGCCTCAGGAAAGAAGGCAGTGCTGACTGAAATCCTTGCCTTGTTATGGAGGGAGCCCTGGAGGAGCTTGGGCTGCTCCCCCATCCTGTGCCCATGTCCCCCCAAGCAGGTTTGTTTGGATGCACACCTGGGACCTGTGTTTGAAAGGTCTTAGGAGCACCTCCCTCCGTTGGGAGCTCGGGCAGGCAAAGGAGATGCTGGTCTCGTCCTTGTTTCTGAAAGTGGGATGCCGAGCACACTCAGACAAACCTTCTTGGAAAATCGTTGTGTTTCTCTCCTACCTCCTTTTTCCCTGCATCCCTCGAACAGTAGATCTTTCCTGGTTGACTCTTTCCCTGGCTCAGGCTACAGCTGTTGCTCTCCTACGTGCTCTGCACTTGACTCTGTCACCTAATGAGGCTGCGGTCTGGGGGCAGGCTCGGAGCTTCCAGCTCCATAAAAAGGGAGTGGAAAGAAGTGAGCCTGGTTATTAAAGGTGAAAGGAGGCAATTAGAGGGAAGGGCGACTGGGTGATGGGAGACGGAAGGTGCAGGGGGTTTGCTGGGGTTGCTGATGAGGCGAAAGGCTCTCGAAGGCATTAATCAGGCAGTAAAACAATAATGGATGTTCCCAGTCCCTGAGCTGTCGGCTTCCCCCTGCCCCTCTGCCTCCACCCTGCAGAGGAAAATACCAAAACCAGAAAGGCCTGTAGAGGGAAGTGACTCCCCAGCTAGCTTCTATGGGGGACCTCATGGTGCTTTCTGTCCTCCTGCTATCCCCTATCTCGGGGTTACCCCACACCATCACAAGCCTGGTCCCCCGTGTGCATTCCCGAGCCTTTCCCAGCTGTGCTGGCCCATGCCAGGGAAATAACTCCTTGCTTTTGTCCTCTCCCTAGGTCAGGGCAATCGGCTGCCATACTTCATCAACTACTTCTTTGACACCTACCTGCTGATCAATGAGGACACACCTGTGGGTAAGTAGGATGCGCCCATGGGCAGGGGGGTGTCTGCTGCTGCCTTCCCCCCCAAAAAAATGGAAAAGCATTGAAGGAATGCTTTTGTTTTGATTGACAGATGTAGCTTTTCTTTCTTTCTTTAGCTGGGGATTGGTTTTTAGTAAATGCAGAAATCGACCCGGTCACTCTCGGCGCCTTTCCAGGCTCTCAGTCCATTAAACTTGTGGTCTTCAATCAGGGCTCGTGACTGGCTTCTAATGTGGGAGGAATCGATTGGGAGCGGAGGGCATCTGGGATGGAGGCCGTGGAGGCCCCTTCTCACATCTGCTGCTGCCTCCAGCCGTGCAGCCTGAGCAGCACCCTCCCAAAAAAGGACTCTTGCTGCACCCACGTCATCCCCAGAGCTACTGAGGGTTGGATGATACGGGAGAGGTCCCCTCTAGTGACCTCTCAGCTCAACCAGGGCTTTCAGCTGAGCCTTCTGTCCCTTCTTGGGGTCCCCTTGGTTGCACATTTGCAGCCCATGGTGTCCTGCTGAGTGGGATTTAGGGACAGAGCAAGCAGGCAAGACATGGAGTCTTGGTAGCAAGTTTGGATAGGTGGTGAAGGCTCCTGGGTAGTAGCTCTGCACAGAGAAGTCCTGGAAAGGGAGAAGGAGGGAGAACTGGTTGGGAACAGCTTAATTGAAGCGCTTCCTCTTGGAAGACCTTGTTCTCCAGGTACTTTTGCCTGAAATGCCTTATGGGAATTGGACTGAACTTCTATTTTGTCAGAAAATAGGGGAAGATTTCTGACAGTCTGCTTTCCAGTGAGACCTTGTGCAAGTCAAATTGCTTTTGGAATTACTTTGGGGCTTGAATTTTTTTTTTTTAAACTTTGTGTTACACTGTATATATATATATATATATATATATATATATAAACTGACTCTTAAGAATATTGGCACCCTGGAATTTTGTTTCCAGATGCACTGGAGAGAAATGTCAGCCTGGAAAGTGTTGACAAACAGTGTTTCTGTGTGTCCTGCTGTGGGTGGGTGTTCTCTGAGTTCAGACTTATTAACTTTAAAAAAAAAATAGGTATTGTCTGGAAACACTTTTCTTGGATCCCGAGTGTGAGTAGCAGAACAGTATGTGGCGCCGGTTCCCTAGAAAAAAAAGGTGCCTCCTTTTTCGAGGTCTGCTCAAGTGCCCATCCCCATGATGTACCTCCCCACAGCATCCCCAGGCTCAGCCCTGCCTCACACCCAACTCAGCAGCTCCCTGCTTGCTGCCTGCTATGCTGAAAGGGATCTTAAGCAACAATTAAGAGATCATTCCCCCTCTAATCACTTACAAGAGTAAATTAGTCTTGTCAGGAGCTATTAAGACAGAGAGCTCGGAATTCATTAGGTGAGATTGGGCTGAGGGAGCTGCTGGTGCTGCTGCCGGTCCAGGCTGATTAATTTCTCCCAAAACATCATCAATGCCCATCTGTTTCATTTAGGTCTGGGGAGAGCAATTTTCAGGTGGACTGACCCTCTAGTCAGTTATTTCACCCAGAAGTAATGGGAACACACACACAGGTGTGGAGGGAATCGGAGACGTGAGCTCCAGGAAGGCAGAGGTGCTGGGCAGGGAATTGCAGGAGATGGGGGGAGATGCCTGGAGAGAAGGATGAGGAGGAGGGCTGATGACTGGTTGGGCTGTGGAGGCATGGGCAGGAGGAGGTCCTGAGAGAGCCCAGGCCAGCTGCCAGCAGCCGTGTCGCCGTGTGTTCTACGCAGAAAGCGGGAGTACCGGGTTAACGGCCCTTGGAGGAAGAGTTTGAAGGAGAGGGACTGTCCATCTTTATCGTGCTGCTCATTGCCTTAAGCAAAATCATTCCAAGGGCCATTTCTTTTAATCCCAAACCCTTTGGAGGGCTGTGGATAAGGGAAGAGTGGTGTGGCTCTGGATGCCAGGTGAGTTGCTGGAGGGCCCTGGCGAGGTGTGATGTGAGCTGGGAGGGCGTTGCTGCCGCTGGGGTTACCTGCAGCCCTGCATTTGTCAGAAGGTGGGGATGGGCAGGCAGCACTCTGGGCTTCTCTTGGTTGGGGTCCCTCCTGCTGCCAAAGGAACGTCTTCTTAGCATAATGTAATGACTGCAGTCTAATTGCCCAGCAAATGGATTTGCTGTGAGCAGGACAGGAATGGGAAAATGAAGATGATCCATCATGTCAGGTCTGTAACTAGCCTTATAACCACCTAGCTTGGATTCACCCGAGTTTCTCTGAAAGCTTTCATGCCTCAACGCCTTGCAAAATGCATGACAAAAGAGGCCATTCAGACGAGTGCAATTCCACTTTCCCTTCATCCTAGCGATAACATTTTAGCATGACTGGAATAATGTTGTCTTAAAAGAGTGGGAAACACTTTAACCATTGCACTTGAGGTGATAACATGCACTTGGCCTTGCTCTTGGGCCATGTCATGTCAGGGACACAGTCACTTGGGTGGGCTGGGGACAATGTGTCCCTCCTGCTCGTCAGACCTTGGTAACACATGCCTTGCTTAAAACTAGGAGTAAATCTGAATCTTAGGCCAGGTTGGATGGGGCTGTGAGCACCTGTCGGAGGTGTCCCTGTTTATGGCAGGGGATTGGAAAGAGATGATCTTTCAGGTCTCTTCCAACCCAAACCATTCTGTGATTCTGTGAAGGACTGGTGTCCTCTGTAAAGGCTGAGCAGTGGATGACATGGGGAAACCCACTGGGATGAGCATTCCCTGGGCAATGTGTGTGTGAAAAGATGCTGGTGAAGCTGCTGACAGCACTGGGGACAGCTGGCAGGTGGGAGGGCTGGGCTCTCCTGGGACTTCTCCAAGGCTGCTGCTTGATTCCCTGAGTTATTCCTGGGCAGCAGAGAGCATAGCTGAGGCTCTTGGCTCACTGGGATGCTCTCCTGAGAGCCTCCATTGACTGGTGGGATGCTCAGCCCTGGGTCCCCAAAGTTGGCTGCCTCAGCATCTCGTCCTATGTGTGAACCCGTGGCAGAGCAGGGCTGAGGAGAACCCCCAGCTCAGCAAGTCCCACAGTCAGGGCTGCTGAGAGCAACAGCCTCGAGGGGTGCTGGCTCAGCACAGTGTGCAGTGACCGAGGCTGTGTTTGCTGCTCAGAACCTCCTTTTCCTTCCCTTTGGCTCTGTGCCTCTCCCAGGAGGCACAGGTCCTGCTCTCCATCCCCTGGGTTCCCCGTGCTCGGAAAGCAAGGCGGATGGATGGCTGACAGGGAATTTCAGGGTCGCTCCTGCTCCCTTTTTGCTATGTGCAGTTTTTGCTGAGCTGAGAAACACTGTGGCTCTGGGTATTTCTCCACTAAATTTGGAAGGGCAGAGCTGAACCTTGCTCTTTTTAAGCCCGACTTCAAAATGGGTTGTAGTGGACGTTTCCCATGAAGTTGTGTCCTAGTGTTTCACAAGTTGTGGCTCTCATTGTGCCTCTGAGGCTGTTGCAGCCTAAGAGGAGCCAGGGATAGTGGAGTAGCACTGAGGTGTAGATGTACTTTGTTGGCTGGTGGTGATTAAAGGGTGTAGGTTGGCGTGTGACACCTCGTGCCTGCTGGGATGGAGAGTTATTTCACAAGAAAACTGAAGAGGAACATGGTATTTAGCAAACAGGGTTCTGGCTGGTGACTCTTCACGTGGATCTGAGGCAGCACAACCCTCTGATATTTGTGGATGACTTGACTTGATTCTCCATCCTAGGCGAGGACCAGGCTTTTCTTCTCCAGGCAGGGAAGGCTGCCATCCTCCACACACTGTATCTGTCCTTTCCAAAGCAATCCTCTCTTCCAGCACATCCTTTTGCTGCAGTGCTCTGGTCCTGGACAGCCAGATGCTTTGGCACTCAGGGATGGTCCCCGGGGGTGCTGGGCCACTCAAGCTGCTGCTGAAGATATGGTTATCTGTGTGGTATTGAGCACGGGCTAAACCTGTTTGATCCCACAGCTGTAGGCATCTGTAGGCTCCTCCATGGCACTTGCCTAATGCATCACGGGAAGGAAAAAGGAAAAAAAAAAAAGCTGGCTCTCTGGTCTCTGCATCCTTCTGGGCTGATTAAATCGTTTCAGAGCTCAGATATCCATGCATGAGGCTTGGGGGCCATCTGTTGGGGACAGCTTTTGATGGACTGGTTATCTGAACACGGCGCAGCCACGGGACCCTTCTCCCTTAAGTGTCTCCTAGCCTCCCCCCCCCACTCTTGCAGGGATATGCTGCTGTTGCTGGAGGGGGAGAGCTGTTGCTGCTCTTGTGTCCTTCTTGCTCAAAATTAAGTACTAAAGCTAAAAAGAGAAAAATTAATGTCGGTGCACCACGGGGTTAAAAGTCACAGTGGCAGGACCAGAAAGTACCCTGGGCATGCTGTTAATGAGGTGCTAATTGGGTAGCAAGGAGGTGGGGCTCAGGGAATGGCTTTAAAGCTTGGGGTTAACGCCTCCAGGAGTAAAGCAGCACGGGGCACATCGGGAACATGAGGCAAGAGCCTCTGTGAACAATACAAGGTGGGCTGGCTTTTGGCAAAATTTGGCACGTTGGAAGGTGCTTTTGGAAAACATGGTGGCCCCTGGTAGTAGAGTGGATGGAGAGCTTGGAAAAGCCTCCTTGACTGTAAGAAATGTGTATTAAAGCAGTGGCTGTGCCCTCTTCACACCGGTGCTGCCGGGAGCTCCCTTCCCATGGCTTCAGACTTGGCTGAATCTGTGGACTGGGGCCTCTGTGCCTTTGTTTGGTCTAATTAAAGACAGCCCCTGCCTTCCCTTTAGAGGTGCTCTATCCAAGGTCACTGTGCAGTGGATTAGACTTCCGTCCAGCCTCACCAGCTCCAGCCAGGTGTCACTGCCCTCCCCACAGCCAGGGCTGCGCTCAGCTGGTAGCAGGAAAACCATCCCTGTATTTTGTGTGTGTGTGTTAGTTTGCTGGAACAGCTCCAGAAATGCTCCACAGGAAAGATCATGCCCTATCAGGAAGGCAAGGTGGGAATGTGAAGTGGGAGGAAGGTGAGAGCTGAAAGCCAGGAGACCTTTTCCCACCCCAGCGACACCAGTGTTGAGATTGGTCGAGATCTGTTTGTTAAGGGTTTTTCTTCTAGTCTGCAAAGCTGATTTGCAGCCAGACCAGCGTTCAAGTATAGCTGATGGTGGGATTACTACAAGATAAGGGGGACTTATAAGAGTCAAGATGGTGCAAAGGAGAAGGACTTGGGGGTGCTGGTGGGCGAGAGCTGGATATGCCCCAGCTGTGTGTGCTGGCACCTAGAACCCCCCTGCTCTGGGCTGATCCCACAGCATGGGCAGCAGGGCAGAGGGGGATTCTGCCCCTCTGCCCCTCAGGTGAGACACTCCCCCCTGCAGAGCTGCCTCCAGCCCTGGGGAACAGCACAGCAAGGACATGGAGCTGCTGGAGCCAGTCCAGAGGAGGCTATGGAGATGCTCTGAGGGCTGGAGCCCCTCTGGTCTGGAGTCAGGCTGAGAGAGCTGAGGGTGTTCAGCTGGAGGACAGAAGACTCCTTCCAGTGCCTGAAGAGGCTCCAAGAGAGCGGGAAAGGGACTTTGGACAAGGGTCTGGAGTGACAGGACAAGGTGAAATGGCTTAAAGCTGGCAGAGGGCAGGGTTAGATGGGATATTAGGAGAAAATTCTTTACCCACAGGTGGTGAGGCCCTGGCACAGGGTGCCCAGGGAGGTGGTGGATGCCCTATGCCTGGAAGTGTCCAAGGCCAGGTTGGACAGGGCTTGGAGCAACCTGGGATAGTGAAAGGTGTCCCTGCCCATGGCAGTGGACTTGGAACTAGATCATCTCAAAGGTCCCTTCCAACCCCAGCCATTCTGTGAAGCAGGCAAGGGAGGCTGTCCCTCCCTTTGCCGTGATGTTGCCTTGGATCAGCTCCAGCTGATGGTGAAACCACGGTGCTACAGATAAATAATCCCCAGCTGGGAGGGCAAGCACAGAGCAAAAGTGGGCAAGTGCATGGTGGGAGTTGGTCTATGGCTGGTTACAGAGTTTGGGGACTGACAAGGGAGCGAGGTGTTCATAATGGTAAAAGCCCCACAGAGCTGTTTATCTGACAGAGAGAAGGTGAGCTGGCGAGCACAGGGAGACCCTAAGCCCCTTGGTTTTCCTGCTGGGTGGGCTGGTGGTGGTGGTGTGGCAGGTCCTTGTTCATCACCCCTGTGGGTTGTGTGCCCGTGTCCAGCCAACAGAATTGATTTGGCCTTTTACAAAGGATCATTACAGAGGAATACACCAGGCTGTGGCCACGGGAGAGACTGCGTATTTTTGAATAGAAAACCTGCCTCACAAGCTTTATTCTGGATATCATCGAGGTTCCCCTTCAGAAAGGGAGGCTGTGGGTATGTCACCTTGTCACCTTTGCCTTGAGTGTACATGGAAAGTGATGTTATCACTCAATGGCTGTTTACTGCTTAAAACTGAATTTTCAGGATTCTCCAGTGCTCTGCGAAGGAGCAGCCTTGTTTCTAAGTGTGGTAACGACCCTGATGGTCAGCAATATTTGAGGAGAACTAAGAAGGGCTTGTCAGCTTTCCGAACTCAAGCCTTTTTTTCCAGCGCTTGTCGTTAGAAGGCCCATTGATGAAATTACTTGTTGAGCAGCAAAAAGTACAGCATCCTTAATGAAAACTTAAGGCTAGAAAATCAGTTATTCCCAACATCGGGAAACTCAAGGAAAAAAAAAAAAAGGCCCCACTCCCACCCAAACCCTTAACCCTGCGTCATTAAATTAATCACTTCATCAATCACTTAAACCTTCCTATCTGCTTTGCTAATAGGCAATAACGTTAATGCTTATGTTTAAGAAGGGGGAGAGAGAGAGGGAGAAGGAAGAAAGTGTATTTGCAATATGGATTCATTAACATGCCAGGGTAACCTTGCTTCTGGCAACTGCCTCGTCAAACCAGCTGAAGGTTTGATCTCACCACCTTTTGAGCCCTTGCACGGGGTCTCAGCTCTTTCCAAAGACACAGAGAAAGATGTGTGAGTTTGGTAATGAGGTCTGGGGTGATTTTTTTATGTCTGAGATGACTTTAGCAGCACTAATTATCTGCACAGCGTTGTCTGTAGGAGCTTCATTTGGGGGCTGGCTTCTTGTTGGCTGTGCCCCATTCCTTGTTTCTCTGGAATGCCTGGGCTTGGATGTCGATACTGTCCTAGCTCAGTTAAATTGTGTTTTTCCTGGCTGATTGGAGGCATTAGCACAGGTGACAAACCTGGTATAGAGCAGGAATAACAATGTGAGACAATCATAGGAAAGCAAAAAACACAGGGTAGGGGGAAAAGTATATATGTATGGAAATGTGTGTATTTATTCAAGTTAGGAGACTCTATATATGTATCTTTGTGGAGGTATTAATCTTTTAAGGGAATATATTGTGAGCCAAGAGTATTTCCCTGTACTGTAGGGAAATACTTGCATTTCCATACACTCATAATTTTTATTTTTGGTGGAGAAGTTGAGCTGTGACTTCACTTTGAATCTGTCAATGGGCTCTCATTAAAAAAAAAGCTCTGATTGTGATAAACAGTGATAAATATGCTTATCAGAAACTTGATACATTTGGGTTGTGTGAGCTTAAAAAAAGAAGGAAAAAAATCCCCCAACACTCCATTAACCCCTACCTCTGTGTTTGCACACAGCATGTTCATCCCACGTATCTGCAATCTGGATCTGCTCCACCACCCTCTGGCTAATTTCCTTCACTGAGGAGCAAAGCAAGAGGACGTGAGGGGAGGCAGGGCCATTCTCATGCCTTCCCCAGTGCTCAGGAGGAGCCTGTGCCAGGCTGGAGGGGAGCGATGGAGCATCACACGCCCCACTCTGCCCTCGATGTGCTTTGCCACCCAGCCCGGGGCTGGGTGAGGTGGCAGGTGTGTTGAGTGACAGGTGCTGGGATGGATGGTTTGGAGTTGGGCTGGCATCCAACTGCTTGCACAGTTCACAGTTCATCCCTGGAATGCTGTGGAGGCGCACAGCCAGCTCCCGGGGCAGCCGGGTGAGGTGGTGAGAGGGCTGGAGAGCACCTCTGCTCTGGAGCCAGGCTGGGAGAACTGGGGGTGTTCAGCCTGGAGAAGAGAAGGCTCTGGGGAGACCTTAGAGCCCCTTCCAGTGCCTAAAGGGGCTCCAAGAGAGCTGGAGAGGGACTGGAGTGACAGGATGAGGGGGAATGGCTTAAAGCTGGCAGAGGGCAGTGTTAGATGGGATACTGGGAAGAAATTCTTCCCTGTGAGGGTGGGGAGGCCCTGGCACAGGTTGCCCAGAGAAGCTGTGGCTGCCCCATCCCTGGAAGTGTTCAAGGCCAGGCTGGATGGGGCTTGGAGCAACCTGGGCTAGTGGAAGGTGTCCCTGCCCATGGCAGGGAGGTTGGAACAAGGTGATCTTCAAGCTCTCTTTCAATCCAAACCATTCCGTGATTCTATCATACCCTCAATGGCTCTTTTTATACAGTTTTCAGACTCGTACAAAATTAACCTTTTAGATAAAGGTTAACATAATAGGTCACTGTGGAAACCCTTGTCTTTAAGAAATAAAAAATTCGGTCTATTCATCATCACCACCAGTTGGCAGTTGTTGCCACCTGGTGTAAAAAAAAAAGCCAAAAATCCCAAAGAAAAAACAACAACAAAAAAGGGTAAAAAATGTCCAGCTTCTTTTCACCTGTGTCAAAATCATCTGAGAAATTAAAACGTGAAAATTCACTTAGCGGGTCCCCATTATGGAAAACCACCACATTCCAGTATCAAAATCAGCAGGTAGAAGAGAGAGAGCCCTTCTGGAAATGCACATAGGTGCCGTGGCGCTGGGATTGTGGCGCTCCTGCTGTTGGGAAGCGCTTGGCTGGAAACCTGCCCTTATCCCCGTGAGCATCCTCTGCTTGGGGCCAGGATGGTGGGAGATGTTGCTGTGTTGACTGTGTGGGGTCACCTCTAAGCAAACTTGTTTTGTGATGTTTCCCATGATTTTGGGGACCGTGGGTCACCTCAGTGTTGTGGCACCAATCCATCCCCTCCCCATCTCCCGGCTCTTAAGCCGGTTCATCTCCAACCTGTGCTAATGCACCTTTCCTGCCTTTCAGTGGCTTAATGTGCTTGATTGGCAGGGGGAGTTAATAAATTGGTTCCTCCTGTCAAACTGCTCCAGTACATTGATGGCTTTTGAATTAACCACTCGGGGGGGGGGCGGGGAATAAAGCCGGAGCCAGCGTTGTTGGACAACTCAATGCAAACATCTGCTCCACTTGCAGGGTGGTCAGAGCCGTGAATAAGCTCCGTGCGCTCCCTCTCCTAAAGATTTATTAATATTGCTCAGTACGCGAGGGGGAAAGATTTCAAACACTTGACATTTAATGGTTAGTAACTCAATTTTATTCCATTCATCTGCATGGGTTTGTCAGGTGCCTGCTCTGCCGAGGCTCTGGGATTGTATCACGGAGGTTGTCTCGCTGCCTCTGTGCAATTAGGGGTGTGATTCGGTGCCTGAATGCGGAGAAACCTCTTTCTTTTTCCTTTCTAATTGATTATTAGCTTTAAGGTGAGAGCTGGTGTTATGGAATGTAATATCCTCTCATAAGCAGTGATGCAATGGTGTTCCTTGCTCCGCTGTGTTGGTTTCAAGCAGTTAATTTGAAAATAAGAGGGGGGCAAAAGATTTTAAAATGTAGAAAGTCCAAGGGAGACCTAATTTTGGGTGTGGGGAGGAGCGAGGAGCATCCTCCCAGGCAGAGATTGATGGTTGTTCCTGATGATTTTGGGAAATAGAGGGGAAGAAATAAGATATGGCAGAAGACTGTAAAATAAGTAACAGCACTGCGGAAAACCTTGACTCTGGAAACGCACCTTTTCCCACATGACAGCAGTGTCAAATTAAACACATCCTGCCGGATAAAACAACATTCCTTCACAGAGGAGCACGGATGTCCAACTGGGTGTAGTGGGGTGGTAAGGCAAGAAGCGAAGGGACCACACAGAAGGCACCGTCCTGCCTCCGCATCTCTCCCACCAGCCCCGAAGCAGCTTTTCCAGGGGCATAGAGGGTGGGGAAAAAAGTATCTCTCTGGATTTGCAAGCTCTTACTTTCTCTTGGAAAAATTGTTGCAGTGCCATCAGGTGCGGAGTGGGCAGGGACAGTTTGCAGAGAGCAGAAGCCACTGCCCATGTACTTCGTACTTTGGTGGGATGGGGGAAATAGTCATAATTAATTAAGGCTCTGTGTTGGAGAGGGCAAGGGGAAGAAAAATTCCAGGCTGATATCATCACGCTGCAACAGGGTGATCTCATGGAGCCGTAAAAATTGGCAGGATCCTCCAAGTTTACGCAGTGCTGGCAGCAGAGTGAGCCTCACCAGTGCTGAGATGCTCTGCAGCCGGCTTTTGGCAGATACAGGTAGAAAAGGTGTCTCCTAGGAGAGAGGGGAGGCTCCTACCTCCCCAGATTTTAAGCCAGGAGCTTGATTTTGCATTCCAGGTTGTAAACTGGAAGTGTATTTCTTTTATTTTGCTTCGCACGCTGCTCATTTCACACCTTGACAAAGAGACAACATCCTGTTGCAGAGCAGGCTTGCAAGGTGTGGAGGGAGAGCATTTAAAATGCAATTTGCTGATTTCCTTCCTTTTTTTTTTGTTGTTAAAGAAATCTGTGTTCTTTCAGTTTCACTCAAAAACACTCTGTTGGCTCTGGGAGTTGCTGGAGTGAGTGATTCAGTAGCTGCCCGTGGCATTTCATGTCTCTATTCCCAGTGTTTTAACCTTTGCTTTATTGTGGCCCTTGGTTCTGGGGAGCAGCTTTGGGATCCTGCTTGGTGAGGGATGTGGGCTTTCTTTTCTGCCTTGCTTCTGCTGGGTCTTACTTCCATCCCATGGCACAGAGCCTCATATCTTATGCTGTGCAGAAGGAAAGCCTGTGAGGGGCTTGTATGGGATGTGTGTGGCAGAGTCTTGAATGCAATTAATATCCTGGAGAATAATTTCCTGCTCTCGGCCCTCGACTGTTTTTTTAACCTTTTCCTTTATGACTAAATTAAAAATACTGATCCTTCAGGCAGTACAGGGTAGTGCTGGGGCTGACACAGCCAGAGATCTCTTCATTACAGACATCAAGGGAGGGTTTCTTTCTTCAAAAGTTTCTCCTCTTCCAGTGCCTTTTCCATAAGGGACAGATTTTGCTGGTTGTGTCTTCATACTCAGCAGTGAGTGCCTGGCTTTTCTGGCTTCAGCTTCCTAAACAGAAGCAGCAGAGTGGGAGAGAAGGCTCAAGGGTTCACAGAGAGCGGGTTAGTTCATATTGAAAGCCAAAATTGCTGTGCTTGGTGGGCAACCTGCTGTAAAATCAACTGGAATCTGTTGGAGAAGTTAATTTCTAGTGGTGGTATTCCCCCTCCCTATCTCCCAGAAATTTAAGCTCCCCCCGGGGACCAGCAATACTGCAGATGGTTTGGGCTTGCCCTTTGTGTATCCTGCATCCTGAATCCAGTGGCATCATCCAGGCGAGCAGAGGGACAGTTTTCGGTGTGATGTTGATCCCAGAAATGAAGGAATGGTTTTGTGTCCTGGATCTGCATTCAGCCTCTTTTGAACAAGATGGAACATCAATATTCAGGTGCCCTGGTTGGAGGGTGCTGTGGGGTGGTGACAAGGGGTGGCTGGGGGACTTGCTTCACCAGGCATAGGCTCATCCCTGTTATCCGTGAAACCCACTGCCTTGTGCAAGTGGAAGTGGCCCCAGGTGGTTGGATAATGGCATCCTTAATTGTGCTCTGAACGAGATTAACTTCTTATCTGGCAGTTTGACATCTTTATTGTTATTAATGTGTGAATAATAGAGTGTGGTGGGTTTTTATGCATCACTTTGCTAGCAAATGTTTTCCTTTTGTTTAGTGGTGTCTGTTACTTTGCCACCTTCGGATTCCCAGGCTCCAAGGGCAGAGATCCCTGAGGTCAGGGAATCCTGCTTGTATTTCTGTCCTTATTAAAGGGTAATTGCTATTGCATTGCTCCTCTTCCCCTTGACTTCTTCTTTTGAACTGTGAGTAGAGGTGGTGGCAAGCAACTCCTCTGGTGAGTCTGGAGTTTTTCGTGACAGTGGGAGGGGTAATGGAATGGGACACAGGGCCTAGGGACCATCTAAGGCCAATTGGAAGGAGCACTGTCTGTGGGCAGGGAAGGATGGCTGGCACTGCTCCAGAGACAGATTATTAAACCCTAAAAACTGGGTATAGGTTTGCACCATTTCCCATTGCCTGGACAAAAGGGAGAAAATGATCAAAAATGTTGTTGCCTTACAGTGGGGAAAAAAGGGCTGGTCATGGGAAATGGCTGCTGCTGGGGATGAGGAGGCTTGGGATGCAGCTGGGAATGAGAGGACTCGAGATGAGGTTTGGAATGCTGGGATGCAGCCAGGGATGGGTGCAGGTGCCCAAGGGGCTGAGGGTGCTGTGGCAGAGGCTGGAGCTGTGTCCCAGAGCAGTAGGGAAGGAGAAGGGAGCTGTGGAGGGTGGGAGGTGGCTGCAATCTGTCAACTCCACAAAAAGTAGTTTCTGTGATGTAACTTGCTATTAAACGGGATAACAAGGTCAATAATGCCTTTGCCTGGGAGAGCTTCAGCCAACACTTCTATCAAAACCAATATTAATTTTCACTAATTAGGAGCTGCAGCTAATGAGTGTCACAGCTAATTTACCTCATCCATAACGAGGGAGAGGAGGGGGTCAGGCGCCTGGGATCAGAGCCTGCAAATCTGCCTCCTCTCTGCTCCCCCCTGCTCTCTCTGCCCAACATGCTTTTGTCACCTGGGTGGCTTCTGTCTGTGGGGACGTGGGGATGTGTGTGTGTGGTCCCCCCGCCTTCCTTGGGGTGTGGGAATGCTTTGGGAAGGCAGGGAAGGAACAGGTGTTGGCTGCTCCAGCCTGAAAGCGATGGAGTGACTGATCAGGTGAGGCGGAGAGCAGTCGGCATCCTGACATGGCCCAGCTGGCAGGGTGGGCTGGTGCCAAGGGGGAGGTGGGCAGGAGACCCACTGGCTGCTTGGAAGAGCATGGGGGAGCTGCTGGAGCTCAGCCCAGAGAAAAGAAAGAGCTTGGAAGGATGTGCAAGGAAAATTTTGGGAAAGAAAAGGATGCCTGTTGTCCTGAAGGGGAAGTTGTACTAGCGCAGGTTTGCTCTTGAAACTCTCAAATTAATTTCAAAAGCCTTTAATGTACCTTTTATCCCTTTTCTCTTCTATGCCTTTTATCCACACAAGCCAGCCTGGAAAGCACCCTGAGCACCAAATGATGAAGTAGTTAGTCTGTCACTATTCACACAGTCTTCTGACTCACTTAGGGAGTCTCTCTCTCTGATGTATCATTGCTGTGGGTCTTTGATTTCGTGACGAGTGTTGCAAACATTTGTGGGATGAATTTTTGTAAGCAGGTACCTTGGAGCTTTGCAGATCGTTTTCCTGCACAGGTTGCAGGCAGGAGCATTCCATGGATCTTGCCAGCAGTACTGATTTGGAATTATCTCTGTCTAGCCTGTAAAGTTGATCTGACGGCTCAGGCAAGGGAAGAAAGGGTACAGTGATCATCGTATCCCTCTGAAACATCTTTATAGTCTGTGCTTTCTAAACAAGCTGGAGTCTAAGAATTATCCACAGGGATTATTGCTTTAAATAAGAATACACTGGAGAAATTTGCGGTCTGCTGTCAGAGAGCTCATTGTTCGGGGATAGCTAAAATTGACTGAATAAATGATCATCGGTTTTATTCGCGTTGCCCTGACTATAAACCTCAGGAGTCTTCCTTGTCGGAATTGATCTGTTCTGCTGGCAAAGCAAGCAAGCAGCACGTGCACCATCAGCCCATCCTAACACACGCTGTAGGAGCACAGAAGGGCTGTTGCCTTGTCCAAGGCATCTTTCATAACAGACACCCTCCTGTTCAGGGTGTCCGAGGCCTTGAGAAAAGGGTTTGGCTTCTAGGTGTGTCCAGAGAAACTCGCCTAGCAAAGTGATGTGCAGGGAAGAGCCTCTCTTAGAAACCATCTCACCCAGAGCATCCTTTTGGAGCATCCCGTGAGGCTCAGGTGAGAATTGCTTGTGGTCCTGGCTCTCATCCATATGAATGATGGGCTTTGCCTCTGGCAGCCCACTGAGTTGTTTTTGCTGCCAGTCCATATCCAGCTGCCCAGCTAGTCCTGGCTTGGGCCGTTTTATTTGATTTTTTTTGAGCTGTTGATCTGTGAAATTGCCACTCAGTCTGTGGCAGCTCCTGGCAGGTGTTTTGCCTCTACCTGCTCCAAAACTTGCTGCACCTACAAATGCCCAGGCTTCTTATTCCTCACCAGCTCCTCCCACGTCTGTCGTTAGTTGTTGGGGCATTTGTTCCACTGATTCCACTGTTTTGAGCAAAAAGACACAGTTTGCTGGTGTGTTCTCAACACCAGAGGCACATTTGGGTAATCTTAGGGGGGATATCCCATCCTAAAGCAGTTATGCAGTGTGGCTGTGCTGCCTTTGGATGGCAAGTACTTGGCATTTTGTTAGTGCTGGGTGAAGTTGTGTTTCCCAGGTTTTACCCTGATTTTGGTGTTGCCTGTTGGCTGTTGGAGCTGCAGTACCAGCCATGATACAGAACTAATAGTGTGGTGCTGACAGTGAAATACAAGCAAACAGCAGCATCCCTGAACTGCGGGATGGTGTTTGTGCACAGGGAGATGTCACCTTATGCATCAAACGTCTCGTGGCAATGGATCCTTGAACAGGAAGGGCTGGAAGGAGAGGAGATTGTTTTACAACCCTCTCACCTTTGCTCTACGTGCACAGGTGGGACTTGTTGTGCTGGGTTGGATGGTGGGCTTTGGCTGTGTCTGTGTATCTTTACCCAGTATGCTGAGGATGTGGGATATGTGAGGAGTTCAGGGTGGGGGGCTCTCACACCTGCAGGGGGTTTTCCTCCCCGGTGAGAAGCTGTAGGCAGGGCTCTGCTGGCATAACATGCTTTTCCACTGAGCAGATGGGATCTGTGGGACTGCCTGAGCAGCCTGAGGCCGGGCACTTATCCGGTGGCTGTCCCCCTCCCCTGCCCTCCCTTGTGCCCTTTGCTGGGGTCCAGGGTGGCTGAGAAAGTTTCTTTGAGCTTATTGCCCGGGAAGAGCGACCTTCAGGCAGAGTTCCTGGGGGGAAAAAAGCTTCCCCAACCGTGACAGATTTGACTATAAATCTCCAGATTAATACCCAGGTTCCCAAGGTCTGTCATCCTGCGTGCAGGGGAGGCACGTGAGCTGCTCAAAAACAACGCGCCGACTCATCAGTCATTTCGCGGGCGTGTCAGGGGTTGCCGCTGCGGGCGGGGAGGCTGCAGGAAGCCCGGGGGCATGATCGTGACGGGTTACAACATCCTCAGCTGAGAGCATGCACAGGCATCCCAAAGCTTGAGAAGCCTGGGATTATGTCATGGGCAAGAGATGGAAGAGAAGGAGGTGGTTTGCACAACTGCTTAAAAATACCTGGGGTGAGGAGGTGCAGGTCTGGAGCCTGGAAGTGTCGTCTCTGGGGAATGGCTGAGACTCCCAGTGTCTCTTTTTTTCACAGAATATGCTGAGTTGGAAGGGACCCACAAGTCTCATCCAGTCCAACTCCTGGCCCTGCACAGGACCCTCCCCAAGAGTCACACCATATCTCTGAGAGTATCATCCACACACTCCCTTGAGCTCCGTCAACCTCAGTGCTGTGCCCACTGCCCTGGGGAGCCTCTTCAGTGCCCAACTACCCTCTGGGGGAAGAACCTTGTTCTAATATCCAACCTAAACCTGCCCTGACACAACCTCAGGCCATTCCCTCAGGTCCTGACATTTCTTCTTCTTCTTCTTCTTTTTTTATTTTTTTTTTTTTTTGGTTATGGAAAGAGTCAAACTGGTTTTAAAATAGATTTTCCATGGTTATCTCTTATTGGAACAGGTATTAAGTTAGTTATGAATTTCTTACACTTACAGACCTAGGAAAATCCTTCCCTTATTCCTTTTACATTCACTCTTGGTTGATAAGGTTTATTAGCACTCTTTAATAACCACAGATATAATCTCAGCCCAAATTTGAAGAATTTATGGGAGCTACCTAGGCCAGGGTGCTCTCTGTATCCTGTCAAGGACAAAGGCTAGGATAAAGGATAACCAAAGAAGAAAGAGAAGAAGAATGGCTGTGTTATAATGGAAAGGGAGAAAAGAGGTGCATTTCTCGCATGCCTCTGTGGCGTGGTTGGAGTGGTGGATTGAGTTTATTTTGAGGGGGTTTTTAAGGTTTTCAGCTGTGTCTCGTGCAGTGTTGATTTCCAGCCTCTGGGGCCGTGTCCCCAGGGCTGCAGGATTGCTCGTCCTCTCAGATCTGATGCACTGAGACTCAGTCATGGGGATCCATGAGGTCCTTCTGCAGAGCCAAGGGGCCAAATGTCTGGCTGTGGGCAGGAGTTTTCTGAGATGCTGTGAAGGGGCTGGATTTGCATAAGTTGGAGGCTGGTGCTCCAAAGGGGCTGGGGAAAAAAAAAGTACATGATGCAGCTGTCAGGGCAGAGGGGTCTCTGCTGTTTACAAGTAGCAAGGAGATGCTGAATTTGGTGGTCAATACCCATTTCTCCCTCAATCAGGGCTTCAGGGGAAAGAGAAGCTTTGAAAATCTTTACCCTGAGCAATTGAAAGAAAAAAGCCTGAAACTGTTACTTATTGGATCACTTTTCTCTTCACAAATTTCTACTTTTAGAACAGTCTGTGAAACCTCAGTGATTGCTTTCTTTTTGCCTTCAAACAACCCAGCAGCTGGGATTTCACATGGAGTTTTGTTTTCAGTTTGGATTGTAAAGTTTTATTTGGTTTTACATGTGACTAAGGGAGGTATTTTTGAGCACTGGCTGATCTGGACACCAGGTGAGGGGTTTGTGGGCTCAGCCACCCCTTGCAGCTCTGATCCAGCTTGCAGAAAGGTCACTTGTCACAGGTCACCTTGGCCATGGGGAATCATAGAATCCTGGAATGGTTTGGGCTAGAAGGGACCTTGAAGACTATCTCATTCCAACTCCCCTCTGCCACGGTCAGGGACACCTTCCACTATCCCAGGTTGCTCCAAGCCCCCTCCAACCTGGCCTTGGACACTTCCAGGAATGGGGCAGCCACAGCTTCTCTGGGCAACCTGTGCCAGGGCCTCCCCACCCTCACGGGGAAGAATTTCTTCCTAACCTTTGTCAGTTTAAAGCCATTCCTCTTTGTCCTGTCTAGTAGAAGACCAGAACTGTTCCTGTAGCAGGTTTGTTATTTCAGACATGTCACAGGTACTGTATAACCTACAGTTGTACACTGTCAAGGAGGAGTCTGGGCTTGTTGCATGCCCAAGGGATAACATCAGTCTTGGAAAGAGCCCTTCACTGCTTCCTTTTTCACCCTGTTTCTCTTGCTGCTGTGCTGAAATTCCTGCAGCAAGTGTTTCCTGGGGTTTTGAGACAAAAGGCAGCTGGGCAGGTAGGATCCTGAATCAGGAGCCCCGTGGATTCTTGCAAGGTGCTGCAGAAGTGACTGAGAGATGTTTTTGCTGGTGTTTGGCATGAAGTCAATTAATTCTGGTATTCAACTCTCTTCTTGTTCCCTTTGTGACAACTTCTGGGCACACTGGTTTGTGGTTTTTTGAGGAAATTCAGGCAGGCTGGATGCTGTGTGTTTGTGTGAGGATTTGTTTTTGTGCAGGTGCTTCTGCAGACGCTTGGAAAGCTCTTTCTGGAGGTAGTTTACATTCCATCAAGATGCAAAGGCATTCCCACCTGACCACAGTGACCATTTACATGGTGTGAGCAGTCAGTTGCCAACACTCAGAGCGACAGTTGTAGGAGCATTTATGAGAAATCCTTTGCCTGAAATATGTTTTTAATAAACCATTCACCGAATATATTCAAATAACAAATAAATTCCTGCAAATCCAAGTCTATTTGCAGACAACTCGCAAATGAGAAAGGCTAAATTAATTGAACGCTTTAGTCACTGGGGATAATGGTCCAGCTGTAACAGAACTCTCCAGATGTTTGTTTGCAGAAGAGTGTGCTTTCATAGGAAAAGAAAAACACTCGTGGGTATATTAACTCAGAAACAAGTTTACAGCTGTGTGCTTGCACGCTCTGCCTTTGCACTCCCACCAGCCACTGCGGAGCTCTGTTCCAAGGTTTCCTCTTGCAATAAACAGACTCTTTATTTCTTGCTCATTGTCCTCTTGGCCATGCTTAGGCATCTGTGACGTCCAAAGTGAGGCAATGACCCTGTGAAAGCCTCCCAGGCTTCAGCAGTTACCACCCTCACTGTGCTTCAGGGTGTACCACGTGTTGCAAGTACAGCTGGACCGCTGCTGTTTCCAGTTCAGGCTGTTGTGGCTTGGCTTTTCCCTTTGATTTGGGTGGGCTTGCTGCACAGGACCGTAGATTGGGAGAACAAGGCACTGTGTGTGGAGCTTGCAGGGATGAGTGGAAGAGCTTTGGTCGCTGGATCTGGTTTAATTTCATCTAAGGACTGGAGCTTTGCCCAACTCCTACCAGAGAAGCTAGGCTTTATCAGTATATTGGAGTCATCAGCCCAGTGAGCTTCATCCATTTCCCTCGGTCTTGTTTCTGTTGTTAAACAGCCCAAGCTAGTTTTGAAGCCCCGTAGCCGAAGTGCCCCATTACTCACAGGAGAGAGGACAATGGAATGTGGGACCGCTCTTAAATGTCTCTCCACGTTGGTGTCATTAATAACAGCAACACTGGCACCACTTGCTCCTAAATAGCCTCATTTATCAACAAGCAATTTACTGTGGTGACGCAGATAAGCTCGTGCCTCAGATACCCAGGCACCACCTGCCAAGTCTCTCCCCACCTCCTCTTTGGCATTTGAGAGGGAGGAAGAGGGAGGCATGGTAGGAAATGCTCTGTCCACGTTGTGACAGTCGTTGCCAGCCCCAAGGAGTTGGGTTGTGCTTGGAGGAGTTGGGTTGTGCTTTGAGTCTGGGACCGATGGATGAAGGGCTCGATGAGTTGCACGCGTTGTGTTTCTCGGGCTGTCACCTTTGAGGAGTGACTTCAAGCACCTGGTTGTTTCTCTTGGTTCTCTTAAAGGTTTTGTTTGCTTTTGTTGTGGCTGCCCCATTCCTGGAAGTGTTCAAGACCAGGTTGGGTGGAGCTTGGAGCAACCTGGACTAGTGGGAGGTGTCCCTGCCCATGGCAGCAGGTTGGCACCAAATGGTCTGTAAGGTCTCTTCCAACCCAAATCGTTCCACAGCTCTACGATCCAAGGGGAGACAGGAGCAGGAAATGTAGCTTTTCCAAAACTGCTGCCTTGGGTTTCAAATTCCTGGCCCATTACTGTAAGTCTTGCTTTTACTGCAGCCATATCTTGGAGATCAAGAGGTGCTAACTCGGCTCTGGAGAGATAAATCAAGAAGGGATTTTGCTGCATCTTCATTATAACAAGACAGAATTCATCACCCAGCACATGTTTTGAAACCTCAGAGAGTTACAGTGACAGTCCAAGGCCGATTTGATTACAGATCTGAAGTCTGCAGGCAAAAACCTGACCGCTGGTACCATTTCCTTTGGCTTTGGGACTTTGCTCCAAAGCACACTCTGGAGCAAACACCCTGTGATATTTGGGCTCCGTGTATCTCGGTTTCCCTGCACCATTCAGAGAGCAGAGCAGCTGGGCCATAGGCAAGTGCAGCACGGAAGGGTTTGTATTCCCTGTGAGACTGAGAGCCTCGGGGATGCTTCAGCTTTTGTAAGGCACAGATGAGATTTCAAATAAGACATGAATGAATCCAGCTCGCACTTCACTTGTGCAAGTGTAATTTGCTGATGGGTTTGTTTTGTTGTTTTTTTTTTTCTTCTTTTCCCCATTCATATTGATCAGCTCCTCAAGCTTGACAGGGCTGCTGGTGGAGGAAAGCAGTTCAGCACTGATGTCTGTGTGACTCTTAGCAGGGCCTGTTGCAATAGGGCAAGGTGCAATGGTTTTAAACTGAGAGTGAGTTGATTTAGATTAAATATAAGGAAGATTTTTTTTTTTTTTTACAATAAGGGTGGTAAAGCACTGGAACAAGAGGCCCCATGCCTGGAAACATTCAAGGTCAGGTTGGATGGGGCTCTGAGCAACCTGACCTAATTGAAGATATCCCTGCCCGTGGTAGATGGTTGGATTAGATGCCTTTAAAGATCTCTCCCAACCCAAACCATTCTGTGCCTTCTCCATTAGCATTGCTGCCTTACTGTTCTGGGGGTGTCTTAAACCCTACGGGTGTCCTGCAGTCCTGCTCAGTGCCAGGGCAGTCCTGGGACCTGGTCCTGCATCTCTGCTCAGTGCCAGGGCAGTCCTGGGACCTGGTCCATAGCCATTGCAACCTAATGAGCTTTATCTCTGACCTCATATTAATTGCAGAACAACTTCTCTTTTCTAATTAACACAAAGCTATGTTACCTTGTCTGGCTAAGATGCAAAATACCGCGTGTGTCACCTTACTCATAAATCATTTATTTATGCCAAGTAGCAAAACACCTCATTAAATAGACTTCTGGAGTCCTGCTTTTCTTCTCTTTGCCCTGATGTATTTCTAGAAAGCTTGAGGATTGTGGGTCACCTTCATCTTCTGATCTCCTCTGCCTTCCTGCTTTCTTGTACAGTGGGCATGTACCCCTGTTTTTCCAAGCTGAGGAGAGGTAACCCCCACCTGTACGATCCCAGTGCAGCTCCTGTTGGTTTATTGCATCCACTGAGGAGAAACTAATCCCTGGAGCTAGGATTTGATTTCAGTCAGCAGAGCTGGTTGGTGCTCTCTGGACATATGGTAACTCTGTGTCTTCCACATGCTCTGGACCCTTTTTTCTGGGAGGGATGGCAACATCTCATCTGTCTTGATGGCACGTTTTGGCTCAATTTATATTCTAGGCAAGCATTATCCAGTCTTTCCTAGTGAGAGTGCATGGCTTGCTTCAGCTGGCTTTGTGTCCAACTGGCAGATGCCTCTGGAATTACGGATGCTCAGCATCCCTGCTGCTCCTTGGTTTTAGCTGGCAAGGCACCTCTGGGTGGTCAAAAAGGGAGGGTGCAGTCAGTGAAACTTCTGGGAGGAAGGTCTCCTTGCTATGTCCATGAGGACCCTTAGCTGTCCCAAGAAAAGTGGTTCATGGTCATGAGGGGGACTTTTCACAAGGCATGGGGTGACAGGACAAGGGGGACTGGCTTTGACTAAAAGACGGGAGGTTTAGATTAGATATTCAGAAGAAACTGCTTCCTGTGAGGGTGGTGAGGCCCTGGCACAGGTTGCCCAGAGAAGCTGTGGCTGCCCCATCCCTGG